>NW_022631133.1:1582236-2139091 GCF_010015895.1 Lontra canadensis
TAAAGCATATTTTCCTGGGGTTGTTGCCACCCTTTTAGTATTTTACTTGCTCCTTCATATACTCTTATCTGGACAAAATGACAAGGAGGAAAAATTCACCACAAAAAAAAAGAACAAGAGGCAGTACCAAAGGCTAGGGACCTAATCAATACAGACATTGGTAATATGTCAGATCTAGAGTTCAGAATGATGATTCTCAAGGTTCTAGCCGGGCTCGAAAAAGGCATGGAAGATATTAGAGAAACCCTCTCAGGAGATATAAAAGCCCTTTCTGGAGAAATAAAAGAACTAAAATCTAACCAAGTTGAAATAAAAAAAGCTATTAATGAGGTGCAATCAAAAATGGAGGCTCTCACTGCTAGGATAAATGAGGCAGAAGAAAGAATTAGCGATATAGAAGACCATATGACAGAGAATAAAGAAGCTGAGCAAAAGAGGGACAAAGAGCTACTGGACCATGAGGGGAGAATTCGAGAGATAAGTGACACCATAAGATGAAACAACATTAGAATAATTGGGATTCCAAAAGAAGAAGAAAGAGAGAGGGGAGCAGAAGGTATATTGGAGAGAATTATTGGGGAGAATTTTCCCAATATGGCAAAGGGAAAAAGCATCAAAATCCAGGAGGTTCAGAGAACCCCCCTCAAAATCAATAAGAATAGGTCCACACCCCATCACCTAATAGTAAAATTTACAAGTCTTAGTGACAAAGAGAAAATCCTGAAAGCAGCCCGGGAAAAGAAGTCTGTAACATACAATGGTAAAAATATTAGATGGGCAAAAGACTTATCCACAGAGACCTGGCAGGCCAGAAAGAGCTGGCGTGATATATTCAGAGCACTAAACAAGAAAAACATGCAGCCAAGAATACTATATCCAGTTAGGCTATCATTGAAAATAGGAGAGATTAAAAGCTTCCAGGACAAACAAAAACTGAAAGAATTTGCAAACACCAAACCAGCTCTACAGGAAATATTGAAAGGGGTCCTCTAAGCAAAGAGAGACCCTAAAAGTAGTATATCAGAAAGGAACAGAGACAACAATATACAATAACAGTCACCTTACAGGCAACACAATGGCACTAAATTCATATCTCTCAATAGTTACCCTAAAGGTTAATGGGCTAAATGCCCCAATCAAAAGACACAGGGTATCAGAATGGATAAAAAAACAAAACCCATCTATATGTTGCCTACAAGAAACTCATTTTAAACCCGAAGACACCTTCAGATTTAAAGTGAGGGGGTGGAAAAGAATTTACCATGCTAATGGACATCAGAAGAAAGCAGGAGTGGCAATCCTTATATCATATCAATTAGATTTTAAGCCAACGACTATAATAAGAGATGAGGAAGGACACTATATCATCCTCAAAGGTCCAACAAGAAGATCTAATAATTTTAAATATCTATGCCCCTAACGTGGGAGCAGCCAACTATATAAACCAATTAATAACAAAATCAAAGAAACACATCAACAATCATACAATAATAGTAGGGAAATTTAACACTCCCCTCACTGAAATGGACAGATCATCCAAGCAAAAGATCAACAAGGAAATAAAGGCCTTAAATGACACACTGGACCAGATGGACATCACAGATATATTCAGAACATCCCATCCGAAAGCAACAGAATACACATTCTTCTCTAGTGCACATGGAACATTCTCCAGAATAGATCACATCCTCGGTCCTAAATCAGGTATCAAAAGATTGGGATCATTCCCTGCATATTTTCAGACCACAATGCTCTGAAGCTAGAACTCAATCACAAGAGGAAATTTGGAAAGAACCCAAATACATGGAGACTAAACAGCATCCTTCTAAAGAATGAATGGGTCAACCAGGAAATTAAAGAAGAATTGAAAAAATTAATGGAAACAAATGATAATGAAAACACAACGGTTCAAAATCTGTGGGACACAACAAAGGCAGTCCTGAGAGGAAAATATATAGCGGTACAAGCCTTTCTCAAGAAACAAGAAAGGTCTCAGGTACACAACCTAACCCTACACCTAAAGGAGCTGAAGAAAGAACAAGAAAGAAACCCTAAACCTAGCAGGAGAAGAGAAATCATAAGATCAGAGCAGAAATCAATGAAATAGAAACCAAAAAAACAATAGAACAAATCAACAAAACTAGGACCTGGTTCTTTGAAAGAATTAGTAAGATTGATAAACCCCTGGCCAGACTTATCAAAAAGAAAAGAGAAAGGACCCAAATCAATAAAATCATGAATGAAAGAGGAGAGATCACAACTAACACCAAAGAAATACAATTATAAGAACATACTCTGAGCAACTCTACGCCAACAAATTTGACAATCTGAAAGAAATGGATGCATTCCTAGAGACATATAAACTACCACAACTGAACCAGGAAGAAATAGAAAGCCTGAACAGACCAATAACCAGTAAGGAGATTGAAACAGTCATCAAAAATCTCCAAACAAAAGCCCAGGGCCAGACGGCTTCCCAGGGGAATTCTACCAAACATTTAAAGAAGAACTAATTCCTATTCTCCTGAAACTGTTCCAAAAAATAGAAATGGAAGGAAAACTTCCAAACTCATTTTATGAGGCCAGCATCACCTTGATCCCAAAACCAGACAAGGATCCCATCAAAAAAGAGAACTACAGACCAATATCCTTGATGAACACAGATGCAAAAATTCTCACCAAAATACTAGCCAATAGGATTCAACAGTACATTAAAAGGATTATTCACCACACCAAATGGGATTTATTCCAGGGCTGCAAGTTTGGTTCAACATCCACAAATCAATCAATGTGATACAACACATTAATAAAAGAAAGAACAAGAACCATATGATACTCTCAATAGATGCTGAAAAAGCATTTGATAAAGTACAGCATCCCTTCCTGATCAAAACTCTTCAAAGTGTAGGGATAGAGGGCACATACCTCAATATTATCAAAGCCATCTATGAAAAACCCACCGCAAATATCATTCTCAATGGAGAAAAACTGAAAGCTTTTCCGCTAAGGTCAGGAACACGGCAGGGATGTCCATTATCACCACTGCTATTCAACATAGTACTAGAAGTCCTAGCCTCAGCAATCAGACAACAAAAGGAAATTAAAGGCATCCAAATCGGCAAAGAAGAAGTCAAACTATCACTCTTCGTAGATGATATGATACTATATGTGGAAAACCCAAAGACTCCACTCCAAAACTGCTAGATATATTCAGACACATAGAACTTGTACAGGAATTCAGTAAAGTGTCAGGATATAAAATCAATACACAGAAATCAGTTGCATTTCTCTACACCAACAACAAGACAGAAGACAGAGAAATTAAGGAGTCAATCCCATTTACAATTGCACCCAAAACTATAAGATACCTAGGAATAAACCTAACCAAAGAGGCTAAGAATCTATACTCAGAAAACTATAAAGTACTCATGAAAGAAATTGAAGAAGACACAAAGAAATGGAAAAATGTTCCATGCTCCTGGATTGGAAGAATAAATATTGTGAAAATGTCTATGCTACCTAAAGCAATCTACACATTTAATGCAATTCCAATCAAAGTACCATCCATTTTTTTCAAAGAAATGGAACAAATAATCCTAAAATTTATATGGAACCAGAAAAGACCTCGAATAGCCAAAGGAATATTGAAAAAGAAAGCCAAAGTTGGTGGCATCACAATTCCGGACTTCAAGCTCTATTACAAAGCTGTCATTCAAGACAGCATGGTACTGGCACAAAAACAGACACATAGATCAATGGAACAGAATAGAGAGCCCAGAAATAGACCCTCAACTCTATGGTCAACTAATCTTCGACAAAGCAGGAAAGAATGTCCAATGGAAAAAAGACAGCCTCTTCAATAAGTGGTGTTGGGAAAATTGGACAGCCACATGCAGAAAAATGAAATTGGATCATTTCCTTACACCACACACGAAAATAGACTCAAAATGGATGAAGGACCTCAATGTGAGAAAGGAATCCATCAACATCCTTGAGGAGAACACAGGCAGCAACCTCTTCGACCTCAGCCGCAGCAACATCTTCCTAGGAACATCGCCAAAGGCAAGGGAAGCAAGGGCAAAAATGAACTATTGGGATTTTATCAAGATCAAAAGCTTTTGCACAGCAAAGGAAACAGTTCACAAAACCAAAAGACAACTGACAGAATGGGAGAAGATATTTGCAAACGACATATCAGATAAAGGGCTAGTGTCCTAAATCTATAAAGAACTTAGCAAACTCAACACCCAAAGGACAAATAATCCAATCAAGAAATAGGCAGAGGACATGAACAGACATTTCTGCAAAGAAGACATTCAGATGGCCAACAGACACATGAAAAAGTGCTCCATATCACTCGGCATCAGGGAAATACAAATCAAAACCACAATGAGATATCACCTCACACCAGTCAGAATGGCTAAAATTAACAAGTCAGGAAATGACAGATGCTGAAGAGGATGTGGAGAAAGGGGAACCCTCCTACACTGTTGGTGGGAATGCAAGCTGGTGCAACCACTCTGGAAAACAGCATGGAGGTTCCTCAAAATGTTGAAAATAGAACTACCCTATGACCCAGCAATTGCACTGCTGGGTATTTACCCTAAAGATACAAACGTAGTGATCCGAAGGGGCACGTGCACCCGAATGTTTATAGCAGCAATGTCTACAATAGCCAAACTATGGAAAGAACCTAGATGTCCATCAACAGATGAGTGGATAAAGAAGATGTGGTATATATACACAATGGAATACTGTGCAGCCATCAAAAGAAATGAAATCTTGCCATTTGCGATGACGTGGATGGAACTAGAGGGTATCATGCTTAGCAAAATAAGTCAATCGGAGAAAGACAACTATCATATGATCTCCCTGATATGAGGGAGAGGAGATGCAACATGGGGGGTTAAGGGCGTAGGAGAAGAGTAAATGAAACAAGATGGGATTGGGAGGGAGACAAACCATAAGTGACTCTTAATCTCACAAAACAAACTGAGGGTTGATGGGGTAGTGGTGTTGGGAAAGGGGGGGTGGGGTTATGGGCATTGGGGAGGGTATGTGCTATGGTGAGTGCTGTGAAATGTGTAAACCTGGCGATTCACAGACCTGTACCCCTGGGGATAAAAATATATGTTTAAAAAAAATAAAATTAATTTTAAAAATTAATTAATTAATTTAAAAAAAGATACACCATTTACCAAGGTATAGGAAATCACTGTTGAGAAGGATTCAAGATTCACTAAGTTCAGTGCTAGCTCTCCTCTGTAAGTAAGGGCTGATGATAGAAAATACCATTATACAATCAGATTCACTGACAGCAATGGAGGTCACAGGGCTCTGAGATAATCAAGGTGAAACGGTAGCCTGGAAGCCAGGTTAACACAGTTTTGGTGATGAGGGACGAGGCTGGAGGAGCAACCAGGGTGCAACTCCAGAATGTTATGCACATGGCCAATAAACCGGGTAGCCAAAAAAGTAAAAATGATGTTCAAGTAGCAAGGGCACTATTCAGTGTGCAATACCAACACAAATCAAGGATGAATGAATAGCAGGCTGAAGGCAGTTGTCCCAATAAACAGGTCACGATTTCTTAACCAGTTTTGGTCATGAGCCAATTTTTTGACCCAGAATCCACAGACCTCTCTTGCCAAATTTTGATAAATGAACAAATGCAATCACCCTAGTGTAAGACCCCTGAGAAATGAAGATTTCAGTCATTCTACCAGGTAAGCCACCAAGTCCCGCAAAAGTCAGGTCCTAATTCAGGGAAGGGCTTTCCCCACTTCCATGACCATCAATGGCAGAAAACCTTTAGCTCTCAATCCTGTCATCATGTCCATGATTGACTGATCAGTGTGAAGATTTAAGGGCCCAGCTATCATATCCCCACTCTAGAAAATTATCAGGATTATTCTAGCTTCAGAGCTCCCTGTGAGGTTAGTCAAGGCTGCCATTCTTCTACATCACACTTTGACTTCTCTCGCTGCTCAATCCTGCTCCCTTGATGTAATGTTAACATTCGATTGAGAAATCATTTTATCAAAATGCAATAAGTCCATGTTACTTTTTAAATTAAAATTAAATTAAAAACTAAGTCTTAGGGCAAGGGCAAGACTGATGCTAAAAATAAAAATGAACTTTAATCTATATTGCAGAAATCAGAACATTAATATTGCTGTCTGTGGAAAGACAGTAGGAAAGATATTCATATTGACAACTCAAACATATGATAATTTTTTTCCTTTAGAGAGTGCTTTATCAATGTACTTCATCACCAGAAAAGTCTTCTCATCTTTAATGCTTGCACCTCAAGCCTTTCTCTATGGTAATTCAATAATCACAGACTTTCTTATAGTATTTGATTACAAACAATGGAATTTTTGTATAATTACACAGGTCCAGACAAATAATACAAATCTAACTTAGCTGCTATGTACATGGAAGCCTGAGAAGTAACATCTCTTCTCTATATGCACATTAATCAAAATTTAGAATTTGTTTTCCAAATTTTAAACATATATACATTTATAAAACTCTTAACAGTTAAAATATGATGTTGGGTGGAATACTAGTTAAAAGTTATGGTAGGCAGTGATTCTACTAGCCATCTTCTTTCTAGCTTTTAGTACAAAATTCAGAGTTATGGTCAAAGATTTTTGTTTTTCCACACAATGAATCAGTTCCCATATCCTATAAATATATTGGAGGACAAACTTAGGTAGAGTCTTCATGTATAAATATGGTCTTTTTTTTTTTGGTGGGTGGGAATGGTACTTGGATAAAATCTAAGCATCCATCCCTGGAATAATGGATAAGTAAAATGTAGTGCAGGCACACCATGGAGTATCACGTAATGTGCAGCAAATGACTAGATGTACACTTAGCAACAGTAAAGAATTAAAAAGTAAGAAATAGAATAATATTTATATTAATTAAACATGTATGTATAACACAAATGAAATCCATTTGTCAGAACCATAGGAATAAAATGGTCACCATAAAGAACAGAATTGACTACAAAAAGAGGGCAAGTGCTTAATGGAAATGGAAATGGAGATACAAATTTAAAAAGTGAGAGAATAAATCAATAAATGATAAATGATAAATAGTTAGCAAGAGAATTTGCAGGGACCAATGATGGTAATGTTCCGTAAGCTGATGGGCATGACTATCTCAATCTTCTGCACCTGAATATGAAAACAAAGTAAAACCTGCTACAGAATGGTTAATTCTATCTAACCTCTTTGTTTATCCTCACTGGTATTGTTTTGATTCAATTTTTTTTTTCCACTTTTGGCCTATGCTATGATATCAGTTTCCTAAATGTGCCCATTATCATTAAAGTAGCCAGTTAAAATCCTCTTTCAAATTGTTGATGCTTTTATCCTCTTATAAAGTGAACCTTGTTTTATCAGTGTCCAAGGATAAACTCAACCTGAAAATCCCTTTCATATTCTGAACTATATTCTGGTAAGTTATGATCCAATAACAACAGTTGTATTTTGCAAACATTCCCACAATGTATCTTATTCCTTTTTCTTTGTTTCCATAACAACTGTTCTTTTATTCAAGTATTTATTGCAATGCATTATAATTCATTGTTTACTGGCTCTCTCCCCTGTGGTCTGAGTTTACTGAAAGAACGTATTATGTCTTCTGAGTAGGAAAAAATACTCCTGTGTTTTTCCTTTACTCTATACTCAACACTTCTGACACTAGATGTGTGGATTTTTCAGGCACCAAATGATTCTCTAAGACAGTATATAATTTAAGTCAATGTTGACACTATTTACCTGGACATAAACCCATGGGATTGCCTCCTCCCCAATTTCAGATGACAATTGTGAGTCCAGTTGTTACCTGTGTTTCTCACCGAACTGCTAAATGAAAGGTTACTGTGACCTCCTCAGGTTAGATAATTTGCCAGAGTGGCTCACAGAACTCACAGGAACATTTTGCTTATTAGATTACTGGCTTATTATAAAAAGAATCTAACTTGGGACAGCCAAATGGAAGAGATGCATACAGCCAGGTATGTGGGAAGGGGCACACATCCTCCATACGCTCTGCAGGCACCACTCTTCCAGCACCTCCAAATGTCCATCAATCCAGAGCTCTCCGAATTCTATACTTTGGGGATTTTCATAGAGGCTTTATCATATAAGCATAATCAATGATTAACTCAGAACCATCCTCTCTCCTATTCTCTGGAGAGATGGATGGGGCTGAAAGTTGCAAGCTTCTAATCATGGCTTGGTCTTTTTGACAACAAGCCCCCTTCCTGAGGCTTCCAGGAGCCCAAGAGTCCCCGCATTAGGACAAAAGACACTTCTATCACTTAGGAAATTCCAAGAGATTAGGAACTTTGTGTCAGGAGCCAGAGTCAAAGACCAAATAGAGCAAAAGATGTTTCTAAAGCTATTTTTTTCAAGTTTTTATTTAAATTCCAGTTAGTTAACATATAGTGTAATATTGATTTCAGAAATAGAATTTAGTGATTCATCACTTACATTTAATACCCAGTGCTCATCACAGAAAGTAGCCTCTTTAATACTCACCACCCATTTAGCCCATTACCCACCTACCTCCCCTCAAGCAACCCTCAGTTTGTTCTCTACACTTAATAGTCTCTTATTGTCTGCTCTTCTCTATTTTTTTCCTCTTTCCCCTATGTTCATCTGTCTTGTTTCCTTTTATTTACTTATTTTTTTAGATGTATTTATAGAGAGACAGAGTACATGCACGAGTGGGGAGCGGTTCAGGGAGAGAAAGATTCTCAAGCAGATTCCCCATTGAGCATGGAGTCAGACATGGGGCTTAATCTCACAATCTCAGTATCATGACACAAGCTGGAATCGAGTCAGATGTTTAACTAGTAAATAAACTGAGCTACCCAGGCACCCCTGTTTTGTTTCTTAAATTCCACATGAGTGACATCATATTTGTGTTTCTCTGACTGATGTATTTCACATAGCATAATATAATCTAGCTCCATCCACATCATTGCAAATGGGAAGATTTCATTCTTTTTAATGGCTGAGTAATATTCCATTGTGTATTTACCCAACTTCTTTATCCTTTCACCAGTTGATAGATATTTGGGCTCTTTCCATAATTTAGTTTTGCTTATAATGCTGCTATAAACATCGGGGTGCATATGCCCATTCAAATTAGTATTTTTGTATCCTTTAGGTAAATACCTAGTAGTGCGTTTGTTCAGTCATAGGGTAGTTCTATTTTTAACTTATTGAGGAAACTCCATACTGTTTTCCAGAGTGGTTGCACCAGTTTGCATTCCCATCAACAGTGTAAGAGGATTCCCCTTTCTCTGTATTCTTGCAAACACCTGTTTCCCGTGTTGTTTATTTTAGCCATTCTGAAGGGGTGAGGTAGTATCTTATTGTAGTTTTGATTTGTACTTCCCTGATAATGAGTGATGTTGAGCATCTTATCATGTTTCCATTAGCCATCTGGATGTCTTCTGTGGAAAAATGTCTATTCATGTCTTCTGCCCATTTTGTAACTGGATTATTTGTTTTTTGAGCATTGACTTTCATAATTTCTTTATATATTTGGGTTACCAACCCTTTGAGATAAGTCATTTGCAAATATCTTCTCCCATTCTGTAGGTTGCCTTTTAGTTTTGTTCACTGTTTCCTTTGCTATGCAGAAGCTTTTTATTTTGGTGACGTTCCAATAGTTCATTTTTGCTTTTGTTTTTCTTATCTTCAGCAACATGTCTAGTAAGTTGCTCCAGGTAAGGTCAAGGAGATTGCTGCCTGTGTTCACCTCTAGGATTTTATGGATTCCTGTCTCACATTTAGGTCTTTCATCCATTTTGAATTTATTTTTGTGAATAGTTTAATGGTCCAGTTTCATTCTTCTGTATGTTGCTGTCCAGTTTTCCTAACACCATTTGTTGAAGAGATTGCCTTTTGCATTGGATATTCTTTCCTGGTTTGTCACAGACAAGTTGACCATATAGTTGTAGGTCCATTTTGGGTTTTCTATTCTGTTCCGTTGATCTATGTGTCTGTTTTTGTGCCATATACTGTCTTGATGATTAAAGCTTTGTAATATAGCTTGAAGTCCGGAACTGTGATGCTTCCAGCTTTGCTTTTCTTCTTCAAGATATAGCTTTAGCTATTCGGAGTCTTTTCTGGTTCCATACAAATTTTAGGATTGTCTGTTCTGGCTCTGTGAAAAATGCCGGAGGTATTTTGAAAAGGATTGCATTAAATGTATTGATTGCTTTGGATAGCATAATGTTTTAACAGTATTTGTTCTTCCAATCCATGAACATGAAATGTTTCTCCATTTCTTTGTGTCATCTTCAATTTCTTTCATAGTATTCTATAGCTTTCAGAGTACAGACCTTTCATGTCTTTGGTTAGATTTATTCTAGGCCTCCTATGTTTTGGTGCAGTTGTAAATGGGATTGAGTCCTTGATTTCTCTTTCTGTTGCTTCATTATTGGTATATAGAAATGTTGCAGATTTCTGTACATTCATTTTATATCCTACAACATTGCTAAATTTGTGTATCAGTTCTAGCAATTTTTTGGTGGAATCATTTGGGTTTTCTACATAGAGTATGATATTGTCTGCAAATAGTTAAAGTTTGACTTCTTCCTTGCTGATTTGGATGCTTCTTATTTCTTCTTCTTTTCTGATTGGTGAGGCTAGGATTTCCAATGTTAAATAACAGCAGTGAGAGTGGATATCCCTGTCTTATTCCACACCACAGAAGAAAAGCTCTTGTTTTTCCCCATTGAGAATGATATGAGCTATGGTTGTTTCATAAATGGCCTTTATGATGTTGTGGTATGTTCCCCCACCCCTAATTTGTTGAGGGTTTTTATCAAGAATATATGCTGTATTTTGCCAAATGCTTTTCTGAATCTATTGGGAGGATCATATGTCTCTTATCCTTTCTTTTATTAATGTGTTGTATCACACTGATTATTTGTGAATACTGAACCACACCTGCAAGTCAGGAATAAATCTCATTTGATTGTGGTAAATAATTCTTTTAAGGTATGGTTGGATTTGATTTGCTGGTATCCTGTTGAGAATTTTTGCATCCAATGATGGGGTCATTGCCTGGTTTTGGAATCAAGATAATGCTGGCTTCAAAGAATGAGTTTGGAAGTTTTCCTTCCATTTAAATTTTTTTGATACATTTGGGGAAGAATAGGTACTAACTCTTTAAATGTTTAGTAGAATTCCCCTGGGAAGCCATCTGGCCTTATGTTTGTTGGGAGTTTTTTGATTACTGATTCAATTTCTTTGCTAATTATGGATCTGTTCAAATTTTCTATTTCTTCCTGTTTCAGTTTCAGTAGTTTATGTTTCTAGGAATTTAAGCATTTCTTCCAGATTATCCAATTTGTTGATATATAATTTTTCATAATATTCTCATACTTTTCCTATGGTATTGGTTCTGATCTTTCTTTTTTCACTTGTGATTTTTATTTGTCTGAGTCCTCTCTTTTCTTCTTCATAATCTGCCTAGGGGTTTATCAATTTTACTTATTTTTTTCAAAGAACCAACTCCTAGTTTCAATCATCTATCTACTGGGTTTTTTTTGTATTGTTGTTTCTATATCATTTATTTCTTTTTTAAAATTTTATTATTAGTATTATGTTCAGTTAATCAACATATAGTATATCATTTATTTCTGCTCCCATATTTATTGTTTCCCTTTTTCTGCTGGTTTTAGGCTTTATTTGCTGTTCCTTTTCTGGCTCCTTTTTGTGTAAATTTGGTTTTGTATTTGAGACTTTTCTTGCTTCTTGAAATAGGCCTATACCGCTATATACTTCCCTCTTATGCCAACTTTTGCTACATCCCAAAGGTTTGGAACCGTCCAATTTTCATTTTCATTTGCTTCCATGTATTTCTTTATTTTTTCCTCAATTTCCTGGTTGACCCATTCATTCTTTAGTAGGATATTTTTAACCTCCATGTATTTGTGGTCTTTCCATTTTTTTTCTTATGGTTGACTTCAAGTTTCATAGTGTTGTGGTCAGAAAATATGCATGGTATGCCCTCAGTCTTTCTGTATTTGTTGAGGCCTGATTTGTGACCCGTTATTTGAGCTATTCTGGAAAATCTTCCATGTGCACTTAAAATATGTGTCCTGTGTTGCTCTCAGATGAAATGCTCTGAATATGTCTGTTAAGTCCATCTGGTCCAGCGTGTCATTCAAACCCATTACTTCCTTGTTGATTTTCTGCTTAGATGATCAGATGTAAATTGCTGTAAGTAGGGTGTTAAAGTTCCCTACTATTATTGTATTATTTTCAATGAGTTTCTTTATGTTCATTATTGATTCATATATTTGGGTGCTACCAAGCTGGATGCATAAATATTCACAATTTTTAGATCTTTTTATGGGGGATAGACCCCTTTATTATGATATAGTGCCATTCTTCATTTCTTGTTACAGTCTTTGGTTTAAAATGTAGTTTGTCTGATGTAAATACAGCTCCTCTGGCTTTCTTTTCTCTTTTCATTTTCTTTTCTTTCTCTGTGCATTAGAATGATAGTTCTCCATCCCCTCAGTTTCTGTCTATAGGTGGCTTTAGGTATAAAGTGAGTCTCTTGTAGGCAGCATATCAATGGGTCCTGAGTTTTATTATTGTTGTTTTGTTTTGTTTGCTTTTATCCATTCTGATATTCTATGTCTTTTGACTGGAGCACTTAATCCACTTACATTCAGAGTGATTATTAATAGATACAAATTCAATGCCCTTGTATTACCCACTAAGTTGTTGCTCCTGGAGATTTTCTCTGTTCCTTTCTAGTCTTTTTCACTGTTGGTCCTTCTTTTCCTCTCAAAAAAGTCCCCTTTAATATTTCTCGCAGGGCTGCTTTAAGTGGTCACAAATTCCTTCAGTTTTTGCCTGGGAAATTTTTTATCTATCCTTCTATTCTGAGTGACAGCCTTGCTGGATAAAGTACTCTTGGCTACATATTTTTCCCACTCAGCACATTGAATATATCATGCCACTTTCTCCTGGCCTGCTAAATTTCTGTGGATAAGTCTGCTGCTAATCTTATTTGTCTTCCCTTGTAGAGATTTCTTTTCCCTTGCCACTCTTGGGATTTTTTCCCTATCCTTGTATTGTGCAAATTTCATTGTAATATGTCTTAGTGTTGACATGCTTTTCTTGATTTTGATGGAAGTTCACCAGGCCTCCTGGATTTGGATGTCTGTTTCCTTCTGCAGATTAGGGAAGTGTTCAGCTATAATTTGCTCAAATAAACCTTCTGCCTCCTTTTCCCTCTCTTCTGCAATTCCTATGATACAGATGTTATTAGATTTTATGGAGTTGCTGAGTTCCCTAAGTCTACACCCGTGATCCAGTATTTTTCTTTCCTCTTTTTTGCTTCATTATTTTCCATAATTTATCTTCTATATTAGTTATTCATCCCTCTGCTTCTCCTATCCTTGTGATCATTACATCTATTCAGTTCCACATCTCAGTTACAGCATTTTCTATTTCAACCTGACTGGTTTTTACATCTTTAAGTCTGTGGAAGGGACTCCCTGGTGTTTTCTATGCTTTTCTCATGTCCAACTTGTATCCTGATGATTGTTCTTTTAAATTATGAATCAAGCATACCACTTATATCTATTTTGATTAGATCCTTGGTTGTGACTTTTGCTTGTTCTTTTTTTTGGATAAATTCCTCCATCTCGGCATTTTGTCTAGGTCTTTTCTTCTGTGTGTTAGGAAAGCCTACTATGTTTCCTGCTCCTGAGAGTAATAGCTACTACTATCATATACTATCCAGGGCCTGGTACTTCAGGAAGTGTTTCTTGTGTGTTCTATGTGCACTCTACTATTGTCTTTTGGCTGCTCTTAGTCTCACATCAGTCCTCTGCAAAATGTCTCCTTGTCTGCAATGGGGAGTGTTTGGACTTTTTCCAGGTGTGGCAAGTTTTAATTAGGTTCACTGTGGTCTGCTTGTTAAAATAAGCCTGATCCTATTTCCATTAGAGCTGAAGCTTTTTAATACTCCAAGTCAGCAGACTTGATGTATGTGAGGACGGAGTGTGGTGGGGGTTGTTCCTGGGAATGGGTCCACTGTTGCTCTGACTTTCAGGCACATTTTCCCTAGTTCAGAAGTATCTGCAGGGTTCAGGGGGTGGGGACTGGTGTAAGCAGCTCAAACCTCCACTATGGGCACTGTGCTGCTCACTGAAACCCATCTATGCTGATAGACAGGCATAAAAATCATGCCAGTCCAGTCTCTCATTCCTGGAGAGGGAAGTCTGGGCCCACTGATGAACAGGAAGGACTCACAGAAGAGCAAACAATTTCCCCTCGTGTGTTCCAGGCATCCTCCAGATCGCTACCTTCACCTTGTCTGTGTCTGAACCATCTGTCCACCTGGCAGCACAGTGCACCTGAGTTTTATCTCAGGAACACCTGCTGAGTTTCAAAACTCTGAACTTTGGGGAGCTGGTTCTGCAGGAACCCACCCTCGTCCTCTGGGGGAGGGTCTTGCCACACTGGGGCTGGTGCTGGTTTGTCCCAGGAAGGCAGTCACAAAAACAAAGAGGTGCTTGATGTTTAGAACAAAGTGCAGGAAAAAGCTGGGGTCCAGGTTAGCGGTCCTCAGCAGGTGTCTTTGCCCCTATGCTACTGAACAGGGCAGCACAATGGCACCTGATAGCTCTTTTGTCCCTTGCAAGGCAGTGCTGCCTCTCCCAAACACACCCTAAGAAGGGGAACTGTCTCTCCCCGTGCAACCCAGAGGATCCTCAGACCATGCTGTCTGCTCCCCAGGACCTCTGCCCTCCTGCTTAGGAGTACCACTATGCCCTCCAGGCTCCACCCAACACTGCAAAAATGTCTAAAACCAGTCTTTGAGCTCTGCAGATTGTAAAAAACTCACTATAATCAGCCCCTCTCATTTTACCAATTAATGGTTTTGGAGAAGTGTTTTTGTGTGTGTGTGTGTGTGTGTGTGTTTGTTTTTTTTTTTCTTGTGCAACCCCCTGTGTGCTGCTCTCTGTCTTACTTTCTCTTCCCACCTCTCTCTCCATGGTCAGGACTCCCTCCCTTCCATAGCACCTGTGATACTTTTCTCCCCAAATCACACCTTTGTACCTCCTACATTCCATGACATGGCCTCTTTCCTCCCTCTAGTTTGTGAAGTTTGTTCTCTCAGTCCTCAGATTGATTAGTTGGGTATTCAGTATGATTTGATATTTATCTACCTGTGTCTGAGGGATAAGACAAGCATAGGGCCTCCCTACAACTCTGACAACTTAACTGAAAAAATTGTAATGCTCTTGTTACTTAGGCAATTATAAGGGTTTTAGGAGCTTTGTGCCAGGAACTGAGAACAGAGACCACTATATACATTTTCTATTATTTCACCTCATTTTTATCTTTAGAATTTACCACAATGACTTGTATAGACAAACACAAATACTTGCAAGTACTTGATAAACATCAACTGAGATTAAAAATGCATTTTTAGAATATCTATGAGTAATTAGAATGCTTATGTCAGAGTAGCTCATAACAGGCTAATGCACCGCCTGAAAATATCTGTAAAATGTGTCATAAAATTATGAAGTGCAAAACCAAGTGTCTTTGAAAGTAATATATGTTTTATGTTTTTGTTGTGGTGACATATACATAACATAAAATTTACTACTTCAAACATTTTTAAGTATATAGTTCAGTAGCATTGTTAATTTTTATGAAATCATCAACACTATGTCATCAGACATTTTCATCATTCTGAACTGTACCCATTAAATAATGTCACTAAATAATCACTGCCCAATACCTTATCCCAGAGACACTGGTACCCACTATTCTATTTCTGTCTTTAAATCTGACAACACTAGGTGCCTCAGATAAATGTAATCATACAATATTTGTCCTGTGCCTGGCTTGTTTTTGTTTTGTCTTCAAAGTTCATCCAAATCTTAGCATGTGTCAAAATTTACTTCCTTTTTCAGGCTGAATATTATTATATTGTATGCATATACCACATTTTATTTATCCACTCATCTGTTGATGGACTCTTGGCATACTTCTACCATTTGGCAATTATGAATAATGCTGCTATAAACATGGCGTACAAATATCTTTGGGACACTCCTTTCAATTCTTTGGAGTATATAATACTTTGGAGTATATAATAATTCTATATTTAATTTTCTGAGTAACCCTATACTATTTTCCACAGTGTCTATACCATTTTATATTCCTATTAGCAATGCACAAAGATTCCAACTTGTCCACATTCTCACCAACACACTTTTTTTCTTATTTCGTTTTGTGTTTTAATATAGCAACTATCCTAATGGGTGTGAAGAGGAGTGACATATGTTGGAAGTAGTTAGACCTTAAGGGCAAGATACTGAAAGAATAGATACTCATGGCTTAGTATCCGGTTCAGTTATTTTCCTTCCAAAGCACTTGGAAGCTCATGACAAGGGGTTGAGGTTAACAAGCTAGTAGAGAATAGATAAGTGGTAGAGAAGCAGGGATGCTCTCTGTAATCTCATGGTCCTGGGGAGACAAAAATTAAAATCCAGTCTTGTCAAAGTAGCAAGCACTTGAGGAACTAACATACCATAGAAAAGACAGGTGAAGAAAGGCAGGATTCTATATGGGATTTTCCTCAAGTTATTTACTGGCTATTAAGCTGCTTAGGGCAGGTTAAGAAGCTGAACTAAAAACATTTGAGGATTTCATACAAACTTTCAATAGTTGTATAATGCTGGAAACAAAAATCAGACTTTAGTACCCACTAAAAAAGTGGGGGTGGGGCCCTGGCAAACACTGGACAGTTCATTTGGGAACCACTGAGGACCATACTAGAGAGGGCATATACCACCCTCAGAGGAGACTCAAAACATCTAAATTTGGCATTGAATCATCTCCCAGTTTGGTTTTATTCAGTAGAGGAATTAGGGTAAATCCTCTGTAGACAAAGATAGCATCACCTAAAGTCTCTATAATTTTTCAGACACCAAGTCTAAAATTGACTAAAAATTACCAATCACACTAAGAATAAGTATCAAAGGGAAACACAAACTAATGCAAACAGACAATAGATGATCCAGCTGCTTAAAAATGCAGATCTATACTCAAAAAATTTTAACCCATATATTCAAGAAAACATATGATTAAACAAAAATAATATCAAGGAACTGAAATCCAAAAAACAGAACAGGGTGGAAATTCTAGAACTGAAAAATTCTATAATGGATATTAAGAACTTGATAGATGGGTATGATAGGACATTGGGAACAGCTGACAAGAGAACTGATGAAGGGAGGAAGAGGTCATTGGTAAAGATGCAGATTGATGCAAGAGTAGTAGCAATAATAATAATAGGTTCAGAAAAGAACAGAACAAACAAGTAGACCATCAAGAAAATATCTAAGATACTTTAACTGGAGAATATGGATGATAAATTTACCAAACCAAGAACCAGTAACAGATTAAAGAAAGTCTATGAAAATAAATCAGAGAAAAATACACAGAAAACTATACTAGCGACAGTGTAGTTAAAACTTCTGGAACACAAAAAGAAAGAGAAATCTTCTAATTGGTGACAGGAAAAGAAGATATTAACTACAAAGTAACAACAGCCAGACTGGTAGCTAGCTTTTAAAAATAAATTATAATCATTAAAACATACAAAAATAACATCTCAGAGATACAAAGCAAAAACAAAAAAACAAATGTCCAACTTACAGTTTCTAACAAATTGAAGTAGAGCCCTAGCCAATGCAAGAATGAAAGGGAAAAAAGGGGGGTTCTTTTGGAAGAGAAATACAGTTTCTAACATGTAGATGACTTAATTGTAAATGTAGATAATCCAAGTAAAGCACAGATAAATTTTTGGAAATAGTAATGTTAGCTAAATTGCTGGCTGAAATAGTCAATTGTGTTTTTATAGATGAGAACAACTAGAAATGTTAATTAAGATCACAATAAAATATCAGTATGAATACATCAGAATGACTAAAACTATAAAAAATTGATAATGTTAAGTTGAATAAAGAATGTAGCAACTGGAATTCATATACATTGCCTGTCAGAGTATAAAATACGTTGCAACAAATCTGGGCAAATTTTTATTGTAATTTCACTTGTAAGCAATAATAAAAGCATCAGTATAATAAAAGTAACAGTACAAGTATACACACACACACACGCACACTGTACTCAGAATCTATAAAGAATTCTTACAAAAACAGTAAAACAGCCAATACAATAGAAAAATGGGCAAACAAATTGAAAAGCAACTTCACAGAAGAGGATATCCAAATGTCCATAAAGTTATGAAAAAGTGCTGAATTTCATTAGTTATCAGACATATGACAACTAAAACCAGACTGTATCCCTGCTCATTCATTAGAGTGGAAAATAAAATAAGTGGCAGTACCAAGTGTTGGCAAGATTGTGAAGCACCTAGAACTCTTATATGGCTGCTGGGAGAGTACATTTGTATAATCACTTTGGGAAAACTGTCCGTAGATCTACTCATGCTGAAAATACATACAACCCCTGATCAGAATTATACTCTTAGGAATAACTGAGAAAAGTGTATGTTTCCCACAAATGGCAAAGAAAAACACAATACAAAAAACACATAATCTCTGCAGGTACCCAGCTTTTTCTTTATAAGAACAGGTCATACTGATCTTTCTTGGTTCTAGAAACTCTGTTTAATGATGCATGTTAAACCTATTGCTATTCAAAATTGCTACTTTCCCAGATTTCCCAGAAGTCTCAATTCCATCACTTGGTTCCTAACAGCTTCTTAGAAAAGAGAAAACCGTGCGCACTTGGGTGACTCAGTCAGTTAAGCATCTGCCTTTGGCTCAGGTCATGTTCCCTTGGCCCTGGAATGGAGTCCAGTCCCTGTTCAGTGGGGAGTCTTCTTCTCCCTCCACCCTTCCGCTTGTTCATGATCTCTCTCTCTCTCTGATAAATAAATAAAATCTTTTGAAAAGAGAGCAAAAACATTCAGAACTAGCCTAAGCTACCAGATATTGTGCAGTTTAGTATCACTGGTGTGAGTGGAAAGATGTCTATTGCAACCTCAGAAACCTGGATTCTAGACCAAGCTCCACTCCTTCCCCATGCATGAATAATGAAATCTTTCTGAATCCCAAGTTCTTTGACTTATTAACTAGGAAATAGGAATAAACAGCCTCATGGGTCATTTCCTACTCTAACCTCCTATAACTCCATGATCTGTTTTTCAGGGTTAGGCAGAATTGTACCACTATTCTTAAAATGATAATTCCATCCTTCCTCCTGCTCTTTATTTCTCTCTTTTTTAAATTAACATATAATGTATTATTTGTTTGAGGGGTACAGGTCTGTGAATCATCAGTCTTACATAATTCACAACATTCACCATAGCACATACCCTCCCCAATATCCATTACCCAGACACCCCATCCCTCTCACCCCCCTCCCCTCTAGCAACACTCAGTTTGTTTCCTGAGATTAAGAGTCTCCCTCCCTGGTCCCATCTTCTTTCATTTTTCCCTCACTTCCCCCCATTAACCCCCTCCCTGCCTCTCAAATTCCTCATATTAGAGAGATTTTGTTAACCATCTATCACCACCTCATCTAACCATGGCTTCATTTGACTTAAATCTGGTTTTACCTGTATTAGCTAGAGAGCTTACTTCCTTAATAAAAACACTTCAAAAATGTTCGACTTTTTAAAATATAAACATCTCTATGATTATACATTTAAGGCATATTTTTTCTCAGGTATACTAAGGAATCTGGGAAACCTGATTTATTCTAAATGTTGTTGAATAATGACATAAATATTCTACTATAGGAAGAAGTCAAATTGAAAGGATTACATACTATATGATTCCAGCTCCCTAACATTATGGGAAAGATGAAACCATAGAGACAATAAAAAATATCAGTGGTTTCTGGGAATTCAGGGAAGGGGGAAAGGGATGAATAGAGCACTAAGATTTTTTTTTAAGGCAGTAAAACTATTCTATAAGATATTGTAAATGGTGGATACATATTACACATTTGTCAATATTCACAGAATACACAAAACTAAGAGGGGGCCCTAATGTAAACTATGTACTTTAGTTAATAATAATGTATCAATATTGGCTCAACTGTAAAAAATATACCACATCAATTGTAACAAATTAACACACAAAGATGTTAATAATAGGGAAAGCTGGGGTGGGTAGACAGAGGGTATATGGAAACCTCTGTACTTTACACTTACTTTTCTGTAAGCTTAAAACTATGCAAAAATTAAATCTATTACTTAGAAAAAAATCCACTCTAGTATTTTAATATTTTTGACAGTTAAAAGAAATTAGACTAGGAAATAAGGGTCATACATTTTAAAAAAAAAATCACTGATTCTGCATTCTTTTAACTTGGGTGATTAGTAAAATTCTGAGATTAAAAAATACGGGAAAAAAAGAACTATATTTTGAAAGAAAGATTTGATAAGCTGAACTTCACAAAAATTAAAACTATATACTGTGTGAAAGAGACTGTCAAAAGCATGAGAAGACAGACTAGAAGAAAACATTTGTGAAAGAAAATATTTGCAAAATATCTGATAAAGAACTGTATACAAGTTCAAAGTATACAAAGAACTTGAAAAACAACAATAATTTAAAAAAATTAAAAAATACATTGACAAACACTTTACTGAAGAAGTGGGCCAAAGACATTGACAGACACTTCACCGAAGAAATACACCCACACACAGCAACACACACATATACAGATGGTTATGTGTGTATATGATGCTCCACATCATATGGTTATCAGGGAAATGCAAACTGCAAGCAGCTTTATTCGTAATTGCCAAAATTTAGAAGCAATCATGATCTCCTTCAGTACCTGAATGTATATATAAAAAAACCTCTTACATTCAGACAATGCAATACTATTTAGCAATAAAAAGAAAAGAGCTATCAAAAGATTTAGAGAAAACTTAAATAAATATTCCAAAGCGAAAGGAGCAAACTGGGAAAGGTACATACTGCATGATTCCCACTATATGATATTCTAGAAATGTTAAAACTATTGAGACAAATTATCAGTGGTTACCAAGGATTAGGCTGGAAAAGAAGATGAATAGGCCTAGCACAGAGTACTTTTAGGGGTGTGAATCTACTTTGCATGATAGTATAACGATGAATACACAACATCACAAATTTTTCCAAGTACATAGAATATTCAGAGTTCAGAGTGAACCCTAAGGTAAATTATGGACTTTGGGGATAAGGATGTGCTAAAATAGATTCAACGAATATAACCAATGCACCACTCTGGTGAAGTTATTTGTGAGGGGGAGGCTATGCACGTGTGGAGACAGGGACTCTATGAGAAAGCTCTGTACTTTCTGCTCAATTTTGCTGTGCGCATAAAAGCACTCTAAAGAATAGTCTATTAAAAATGTATAGAAATGAAAAGTGAAATTAGGATATTAAAGAGACTGTCAGGTGAATATATCGACTATTTCAAACCATGGAGTTATATCATTTATCTTGCATGAAATATTTTGAATATAGGCATGTGTCAAAGGCGCTAATAAATCTGTCATTTATCTCATTATATCACATGGGAAGCTTTACAATTAAGATAAAACAATGTAGTTTAGGTTATAAAGTAAGATTAGAGTTTATAGAAAAGATAACTGAGCACACTTTAATATGGTTAAGTAATTCTTGTGAATAATGGTCTGGAGAAAAAAAATATTTTATCCTCCTCTATGGTACATAAGACGTGCATGTGTATGCAAGTGAATATTTTTTTTAACTAAGAATACAGTTTATTTTCTTCGTTTATCTTCTATTCTGTAAATAACCCAATCAAAAGATACTTTTTAAGATGGAAGCTTTTTATATCTTTGTAAGACTTCCATTAGGTATATTTCCTTAATTTTTATAAAAACATGCTAAGCGCAACACCTGTTCAAGAAAACTAATCTGTCTATAATCTGCCACAGAGAATATTAACCCTGCTTACTTGCCAGAGGCTGTAATTTCTTGTCAAAATTCTAGCTGAGAGATATCATATTATTTTAAAGAACACAGTATTCAAAAAAACTACTCATTTTTCTTAGAAGACTACATTCTATCATTTGATAGAGTCTGGCAGCAGAAAGATTCCATATTGAGATAATATGAGTGTAGCCACTGGCAGAATTCCTGCACTGAAATGAACATCAGTGCAATGTCTTGAATTTTTATTGAGGATTCCTAAAATAACCTTCCACATGAATTTCATTTCTGAAACAGCCATAAAACTTTTATTGAGATATTTTCCATTGTGTCCTTCATTGTTCTTCCTATGTAAAAAATTTCCTTAGGAATTCAGTAATAAAAAAAAAAATTGTGTTCCTTAGGAAATGGTGTGCTTCTGTTTCCATATTTGAATTAATGACATTTCCCTCATTTTTCAGTTTATCACATCTAAGCTTAATGTTTACTTACAAAAACAAAATATCATGGTCTTCATATTTTTTCCCTATGCATTTTATTTCTACTTTTCTAATCCAAGTACAGATACTTTATAAAATAAGCCATTTTAAATTCTTCTTTAAAGGAGAAAAATAATACATACATACATATATGTGTCACTTCCAGGATTAAATGAAATAATTTTCATCAAATTGGTTGAGTGTATTTTTAGATTGAAAGTAAGTTCTACGTGTCATGTATGAAATTCACTTTGGGGAGTCATGGGAGAGAATGATAATGAGTTAGGTCATTGTCCTCTAAAGCACCTGACCCTTAGGCCAAATTTTCACCAGATTTGTCTGGAAAATAATTTGTTCTGCGTGGATTCTGGAAGGCAATCCAAAAATGCAAATGAATCTAGACTTATAAAAATATATAGAGGGTATTTAAAGTTTCTTTAACTTTAAAATTCTTTGATTCTGCATCAATAATACTGTGTCATTTGAATTACTATAAATTATTTTTTTATTCTGAAGTACAATAGTGAACTTTAAGATACATACTTGATTACAAAGTGACTGAGATATCAGTACAATAAAACGTGAAGTAATTACAAGAATATTTTAGAGCTAATAACAATATTTCTGACTACAACAATTCCTAGGAGAATTATTAAATGTAGGTATTCTCTTATTTGTTGAGAAGTGAACAAAAATTCTAAGGAATTAACTTTCTTTTAGAAAAAAATTTTAAATACTTATTTTTATAGGCTAATGCCTTGCGTTATTAACCTACTCTCTAACCTACTTCTACCATTGCATAAGGACTCTCAGCTCTACCTTGTCTAGTAAGTTAGATGTTTCTTCAGGGTGCTGACTTTTAATCACCATCAGCAGCCCCACTAGTCAGACATTTTGATTAACAAAGACACAAGAATGTAAATAAATGCTGCTTCTTTGTATCTATCATATCAAGTATTATTAGAATTTCACTGAGAACTAAAAATTAAATATAATTAGTTATTAGTTTAGAGGCAACTTTATCAATCCTGGTTTTCATATACATTAAAAACAAATGCAAAGCATTTCCATTTAATAAAGAACGATATACTTTAAAGAGTAAAATAAAAACTAACCTAAATCATTTGAAAGAAGATATTTTCTTTTACTAAATTAAACTATCCTCATTGTAATTTAATGTTATTTTATAAACACACACAAGAGTCCCATAAAGTTGATAAAGGCATAGTCTAATAATTTAATAGGGAATATCTGTATAATCTCTCCCAGGTCTATAAACAGATCATTATAACACTCTAGGAGTCCTTTCTAGATCCCTTCAACTTCAAAACCTCTCCATCTTCACTAAAGATTACCACAAACATGATTCTTATGGGGACCATTTCTTTGTTTTATATTATGATTTGACTAGCTAAAATTCCATTTGAAAACATAATATTCACCTATCTGAACATTATGTAAATGAATAAGTTTAAGTATCATTCTTTATATAATATGGTTTAAGTGTAAGTCTATAATATGATTCTTTTGAGTTTGTCTTCTTTTACTCAGTATTATACTTTTAATTCAATCATATGAAAGTTCATTCCATTATATAAAAAGTCCATAGTTTTATGCACTCATTTTACTCCTGACGGATCTTTGAATTGTCTCCAAATTCGAGCTATTAAGAATAATATTTCCATGAGTCATCAGAGTATTTCTGCTGGTACAGTAAAGTCATTTTAGGCGGCATATAACTATATGCTTACGAATGGACAGTTTCTAACAATAATCAAGAAGCCATATCACATCAATTTGTAGTTGACTGCCAGACATCTACCATCTTTTTTTCCCAATCCTTTCTCAGCCAGGTCAGGAAACTGATCTCTGCTAGAACGCTACATACCACCTACCCATCTCTTTGTAAACAGCTTCCTCTTTTCTACTTCTGACCAAAGAAAACCACAATCTTATTTTTTGGTGTTTTTTGATATTCATAACCCTCTACATCCATCTGATCATTTCATTCAATAGACTGAACCTCTATATCTATGAAGACAATCATTTTCCGTGGATTCACATTGGCGTATCCATAGTTAAAAACTTCTGTTGTGTTTTGCAGTATTTCTCTGAAAATGCCTTTCTGACTTCATTCAGGTTTATCTCTTAGTCATCTGCCATACTGCATCCAGAACTTATTTTTCAGCACTTATCAGAATGCTGTCCTGGTACTCAATGCTTAAAATCGTTCAGTGGCTCTTCATAAGACAAAGTATAAAAGTAAAGATCTTTAACAAAGACCTTAACACCATGTTTTATCGGAGGAATAATATTCTTTCCTCCATTCCTCGGACCTTCTTACCACTCCAGATGAGTGAAATGCCTTCCTTGAAAGCTCACAACCCACTTATCTGCATAATCCTCTTTATACTGTGTTTATTTTAAATCTAAAGAATATTACTACTACTATTAATAACAGTAAGTATTAATATACAAAAGTACATAAAATACAATGTACCCAGATTAATGTTTCTCCAAAGTAAGTAGATATGTGTACCTATCCTTAATCACACTGTTTTTAGTAACACATTTTTGTTTCTGTCTATTGTAATAGATTGAAGGTTTTTGAGATAGAGACAAAATATTTTTCATCAGTCGATTCCCACTGTTAGCACAATACTTGGCACATGCTGAAGCTAAGCCTGTATTTGCTGAATGAATAAATGGATAATAAATAAAAGGCATGACATAGTTTCTCAAGGACCTTATGATATATTTAGGGAGATATATCTAAGATAAATTAAAATTCAGAAACTGATTTGGTAGAAAAAAAGTGTAACCTTCTGAATTTCAAAACACTGAAATGACTTAGAATATGTCTTTCAACCTATATAAAAAGTTAAAGTACTGACTTTTCTCAACCAGTACATGAAATACAAACATCATTTTCTAAACTTTCATAGACTCTTAATTGGATTACTCTTTTTAATTTTAAATAACAAGCCTTCAGGAGTCTATAAGCTATAGAAAGATAGGCACTCACAGCATTTTACTAAATTTATTTAATGGGTTTAATTTTGCCATGTTGGCAAAATCAATAAAACTTAGTACTGAGTAATGTTCCAAATTTATAGTGATCATCAAAAGTTCCTTTTAATTTTACAAAGAATGCAAAGTACATTTTCTATAGAAAAATACCATAAATTTTGTGTAGATTGCAGAGTATGTGGTAAGATAAGAAACTCTTTTAGCTCAGTGCAACAGAAATGGATAGTTTTCCCAAAATATATCATGCTTCCTTTTCATTACATACAGTGTGGGTTGGAAACAGTTACCCAGATAAAGATGAGATCCTCCTCATGCTCTCTCTTGCATCAAAGTGTGATTTGGGGACTACTCTCACCAAGGAATGTAAGTAGAAAAGGGATTTGTTGCTCTCGGGAGTTTTGAGAAGCAGATGTGTCTTTGAAGAACTGAAAGGAAAGGACTCTGAGATCTTAGTAAATGACAGAGTAATGTGGTAGAAAGAGCCTGTGGTGCTGACTTACCACATGGAGGAAAGCTACCCAAACAAGAACACATCCACAGGATCCCTAAATGACTGAAAAGTAAACTTTGTTGTGTTAAATCTCCGAAATTATAAGCTGTGAGCTAAGAATAGCTAATATGACTCTAATACATCTGATTTTCTTAAATAGTATCTTCTGGAATAGTAGTCCAATTACATATGCCATAAAAAGTCCCAAGATCAAATATATTTGAAATTTTATGTCCCTTTTAGAGATGTGTAACAGTTATATGACTATTACTTTAAAGCTCTGCAAATTTCTGTGGCTTTTAAAAATCTTTACCTCTGCTTGGGTGCCTGGGTGGCTCAGTGGCTTAAGCCTCTGTCTTCAGCTCAGGTCATGATCTCAGGGTCCTGGGATCGAGCCCCACATCAGGCTCTCTGCTCAGCAGGGAACCTGTTCCTCCCCTCTCTCTCTCTGCCTGCCTGCCTACTTGTGATCTCTCTCTGTCAAATAAACAAATAAAATCTTAAAAAAAAAAATGTTTACCTCTGCTTAATGTAGTAACTCCCAAACTTACTGATAACCTTAAGTAATATTATTGTCCTACATAAGTAGTATAAGTCAGGAAAAGAGCAAACAAACAAAAAAACTTTGGAAACTTCATCACCAAATCATTGCTAATTTCACCCATGATCTGGCAATGAATTTTAAAATACTTCACATATTTGTTGAAGAAAGTCCTCAGAGTTAGAAGTGAATAGTTGGAGGCATGAATCTATTTACTAAGGAGCTAGGGTTTGTGATAGGGATAGGGGATGCATAGTTTTTTCTGAGAAACTGATGTGGAGAGGCAAGTTTGAGTAATCCCAAAGCAGAAAGAAGACTGACTAGCCATCAAATGAGTAGGTTGGAGGATAAAAGCAGTTTTACCAACACATAGTTACACATACGAAGCATTAAAAGGCCAAGGGAGACCTTTTTCCATCACATCACCCATATCCAAGCTGCACACTCATTTTGCCCTGGCTAACACATATTGTTTTGCTGGTTCTACTTAGCTCCTTCGAAAGAACACTTTTGTTTTGTTTTGTTTTGTCATAATCCTAGAAGGGACATTTCTACATAGGGCATGATAAAATTTTCTCTTCTCTTTAATCAGCATTTCCAGTTGCTGAGATAGGGTACGAGGACAGCCAAGCCTCTGGCTGACCAGGAGCTTTTCAGACACTCAGTTAAGTTAGTTACTGATATTTGAAGTATAAAGTGTGATAGAGAGGAACTGGGGTGGCGGGGGGAGGAGGAGAATGGTACTGCTGGGAGGGGCAGGCACTGTAAGGCATGGGATAGGATAGTCATTTTGGGTTATTTATAAGATGAAGAAATAAGTCAAAAAAGACCAATAGATGAGTGAGATCAGGTAGTCCCAGGTATGGCTTAGCTGCTTAAACAAAGAGCTTTTGAATAAGGCCTACTTTATCAATCAATGAATCGGTATTTGGGCTATAAGTAAAGGATGGAAATGTTTTCAATAATACACTTAAAACTGAAATTTTGTTTTTAATAAAATATTAACAAATAATGAGGTTTCACTGAATTTAGAAAGTATTTAAATTATCATAGGGGTATAGTATTGTTACAAAGTACTAACTAGTCATGGTGAGATTTGACCACTGCTTATGTACTAATAGATTGTTTATTTTCAATAATGTGTTAACATTAAACCCTAAAAGCTTAATGCAAGTCCCTTACACGAAGGTCACTCCCTTGTCCTTAAGTGAATCCACCTAATTGGGGCATTTTGTTTTATCACCATGAGGTATCAAGATATTAAGGCACATACCTCTAAGGATGCAGAAACCCAAATACAATTATAAAAGAATCTAAAGCAGTATATTCAAAGTTTTTAGCTAAGTAGTTTATAAAGGAATCAGTGTAACATAGGATGGAGTTAAACAAATTAACTCATTTCCCATAAGAGACCAAATGATATAAATATTTTTTCTTTCAACTGTTTTAATGTACCTTTTGTAAATTTTATAAATTTGTTTTATTTTTAGATCATATTATCATTATACATTTATTTTATAAGTATGTTAGAATTGTTACAATTTTTATTAATTTATTCTGTTTGTTTTTAGAAATGCTTTATACCTTGGAAAATTTTTTATCTAGGAATTTTTTTTTAATTACAGCATCCTAAGATTTCTTAGAATTTTTAGAATAAACTTTACCTTTCTCATTAAACCTTGTAAGACTAACTAAGAAAAAAATCATCTCAACCCAATTATGACCAACATTATAAGCACCAGATAAAGATAAGTAGATTAACTTTGTTTAAAGTTTTACATTCCCGAACCAACGTAAAGAAAGGAAATAGGTGAAAAAAAGAATAAATAATATTGGTATGGCATGAAAAGTTGAATTTCACAATGAAATCGATTTTTCAAATATAATTATAGATTTGAGCTATCAAACTTTTCTGGTTTGCCATTGTTTAAATTCAGTTGACTACAAAGAAATGACAAACAAGAACTTGAAACTAGCTAGAAAGCACTATTATCACTGTATTTCAAAAATACAACATCCTCAGAAGGACTAGAATGGATGAGAATATTCGTCACATTTAAGCAAGATAATTTCTAACTTTTTATAACTTTGAGCTGGACCTGAAAATACATAAAACGTAGAAGCGCTAATAACAACAAAGACCGCTTTAAAAACAATTCTCCTGAAGGAAAACCACTAGGGATAATGCCATCTCAACTGAGCACAAATAGGCAGAGTTAACTGGAAAACCCAAACCCCCAAAACAACAGAACTCCTGGAGGGTAGAAAAGAAAGCTGTGTGTACCAGGGTACAAACAAAAGCCTTTAAAGGTCCCTGTATTCTATGGCCTCTCACTTAGGTTACCTCTGTTGTTTGTTGTTTGTAAGGAAGATAGCAGTGATACTAATAAGCTGAAGGGGGGAAATTAAAAAAAAAAAAAATCATTTAGGAGTGTCCTTGGTAACATCTGAAATGAGATCAGCTGACTCTGATCTTCTGATTCCGGCTACATGGCGGGCTGAGCTGACATCCATCTCCCACGACAGTTAAGTACATAGAGGTGCTGGGTAACTATGTAAGGGTAAAATTAATACATTGCTTACCTTTAAAGAGAGCAGATGTGTGTGTTAAAAATAGAAGCTAACACAGTGTAGTTAGGCTGAATTGGTCTTGGGAGATGAGGAGATGAATAGCAGAGCCAGGTAATGGTGTCTGTAGCTAATATTGCAGTGGAATTCTAGCCCTGGCACCAGGAGATACGGCTTCCGCCTGGTATGAAACGGGGATACGGAATTGAGGACTCTAAATTCATCTGGAATCCTGGAAATCTGAGTCTGTGTGAAGCCAGGACAAACGGATGAAAATACAACTGGCCCAGAGAAGCTACGTGGAGTCTCTTGGGCGTGTTGGTACACGTGCGCACGCGTGCGTAACTTCCTGTGTGTGTAGAGTGCTTTCAGATGGAAGCTCAACATCCCAGGTAGGTCCTGGGCTTTGGTATTATTAGCTTATCTTTTTCTTTATCCTTTGTTAGGCAGATATGCAGCAAGCTTTCGTGCCATTTTGAACTGGTGATTAGATCTCTTTTTCCTAGTCCAGTCCTAGTCCACCACCCACGTACAAATGTATCCTTCCAAAGGACTTCAATTTGTTGCAGTGGTATCAGCTGCAGACTCTCTCATGGAAGCCCACGGGCTCTTCTCCAGTCATGTGGGTGAGTGTTAAAATGTCACGGAGGCAGCTCAAGCGCTTTCTGCTCTGGGTTTCTCTTTATTGAGGAACTTCTTCACTTACGACTTAATGAAGGGTTTAACGCTTTTGTTTGTTTTTGTTCACTTGTTACCCAACATTTCTAGATGTTAGAGCCAGTATATTTTTCATCTTATTTGATTTTATCCTGCCAGAACTGAAATCAGACCCAGAATTTCTTTCGTATCTTTTTACTGATGAAATGACATTTATTGACAAGAATATATATTTTTCTCTGTTTGCCAATAGGGATTAAGTATAAAATTGATCATTTTGTTATAGGATAGCAATATAATGACCATAAACTATGGATAACTTCATAAAATCTCCATCTCAGATTATGAACGACAACCAAAAGAAGTCATGTCCAGGACTATTTTTAACCAGAATCACTTCTGTAAACTACTATACATTTAACCAGTTTCCATGTAATAATCTTAAACAGAAAAAAAAGAAAGAAAGAAAGAAAGAAAGAAGAAAAACCAAAAAAAACAAAAAACCCTTTTTTCCCAGACCTGTTTCTCAACTATCTAGTTTTGAGCTGCAGTAAATGCAGCGGAACAGCAAGCACCCTGGTCATTTCTTTAGGATGGAAGCATTCATTTTCCTTGCTGTGAAGAGTGCTAATGGCTGGAGACTCTCAGCTGAGTCCTTCTCTAGGAATTATCCAAGCTGAAGATGTGGTATAACATCCCATTGTGGGGGTAATGTACCCAACGACTGGTACATGCTGAAGTCGAGAGTCCTGGCTTTGTTGCCTCAGGGAGGGCGTACTCTGGAATCATCTAGATTCAGAGCTTCCTTAGAAGAGCTGAGGCCTTTATGACAATTGCGAGGGAGGGCAACTCGTCCCTCTGTCCATGCTAATTTTTTCTCTCTCCCAGTTACTGATGCTGCATATACTTTCCAATAATCCTCCTGCTCAAAAAAATCCATCTCAGAATCTATTTTCCAGGGATCATGACTTAAGGGTAAGAATATACCAGAAATTTACATTATTAATTGTCACACAGTTTAAAGGTCTTTGTTAAAATTATTTAGTGACTAAGTAAGGTCATTTGGTCACAGGTGCTTTAAAAATATTCACTGCTTATATTCTGATGAACTTTTCTATATTAAATAAAACCAAGGTTTTCATTGTTTATTTCCATGTGCATATGACCCATGTAGGGCCGAACCTCTCAATTACCGTCTGCCACAAATCTGACTACGGACACTGTCACAGCACTTCCGTCGTGGTCTTTTATTGAGGTTTATGTCACATTCCTCTTCCTGACTTCCACTAATGGCTATTGTGCAGCAACCCAGCAAGTTTGTCTATCAATCAGCACCCTAAAACAGCTATACTCTTAACACAGGTATTGGAAATCAGGCCTTGATGTTATTTTGTAGTTACATTTATTCCAAGCAACTGGTTGATTTTATCTCGTGGACAGGTTGTGCATGTAAATGATCATATTTTCTTCTTTGCATTGGCTGTCAGAAATTGAATGACAAATTTTTAGCTTGGTTTAGCATGCACAGAAAATTTATAATTAACAGTTTCAGTATAAAGTTCAGTCTTGTCATCTTCTCTTTCCTACCCTCATTTTTCTGTCATAATTGCTATACTATCAACTTAAAAGGTTTATCTTGCTATATCATTTAAAGGGTGTTTGAACACCTTTCTGGAAAAATATGGCTTATGAAATACACGTATGATTATGTAGAAAATGATAAACAAACTCAGATTTTTAAAATTTTTTGTTATTATTTTATGCTATTTTTTTCATCATGATAAATGTACTCTTTTAATCCAATCACCTATTTCACCAACCCTCCCTTCCCACCTGCCCCCTGGTAACCAATCATTAGTTTGTTCTCCATAGTTGAGAGACTGTTTCTCACTTTGTCTCTCTTGCTCTTTTTCCCTTCGCTCATTTGTGTTGTTTCTTAAATTCCACATAGGAATGAGATCATATGGTATTTGTGTTTCTCTGGCTTATTTCTCTTAGCATTATATACTCTAGCTCTATCCATGTTGTTGCAAATGGCATGATTTAATTCTTTTTATGGCTGAGTAACATCCCATTATATATACATAGTATTTCTTCTTTAACCATTTATCAGTTAATGGACACTTGGGCTGTTTCAGTAGTCTGGCTATTGTAAATAATGCTGCAATAAACATAAGGATGTCTGTATCCCTATAAAGTAGTGTTTTTGTGTTTTGTTTTGTTTTGTTTTTTTGTTAATACCCAGTACTGTGATTATTGGATCATAGGGTGGTTCTCTTTTTAAATTTTTTTTTTTTTGAGCCTCCATACTGTTTTCCAGAGTGGCTGCCCCAGCTTGCTTTCCCACCAACAGAGCAAGAGGGTTCCCCTTTCTCCACATCCTCATGAACATCTGTTGTTTCTTGCGTTGTTGATTTTAGCTTTTCTGACAGGTGTGAGGTGATATCTCATTGTAGTTTTGATTTGCATTTCCCTGACAATGACTGATGTTGAACATCTTTTCATGTGTCTGGTGGCCATCTGTATGTCTTCTTTGGAGAAATGTATGTTCATGTCTTCTGACCATTTTTAATTGGATTATTTTGGGGGTGTTGAGTTTTGTAAGTTGTTTACATGTTTTGAATACTTTCTATGTTTAGATACTCTCTATCAGATATGCCATTTGGAAATATCTTCTCCCATTTAGTAGGTTGGCTTTTAATTATTTTTTATTATTTTCTTCACTGTGCTGAAACTTTTTATTTTGATTCAGTCCTAACAGTTTATTTTTGCTTTTATTTCTCTTCTGTCGGAGACATATCTAGAAAAATATTGCTATGGCCTATGTCAGAGAGATTACTATTCATGCTCTCTCCAAGGACTTTCATGGTTTCAGGTCTCACTTTGAGGTCCTTAATCCATTTTATTTTTGTGCATGGTGAAAGAAAGTGGTCTGATTTCATTCTTTTGCATGTAGCTGTCCAGTTTTCCCAATATCATTTGTCAAAGAGACTTTTTTCCATTGTATATTCATTACTCCTTTGTCAAAGATTAATTGATCATATAATCATGAATTTATTTCTGGGCTCTGTCTTCTGTTCCATTGATCTGTGTGTCTATTTTTGTGTCTATGCCATAATTCTTTGATTACTGCAGCTTTGTAATGTAACTTAAAGTCTGGAATTGTGATACCTCCAATTTTGTTTTTCTTTTTTCTTTTTCAAGGTTGCTTTGGGTATCTGAGGTCTTCTGTGGTCCCATGCAAATTTTAGAATTACTTGTTCTAGCTCTGTGAAAAATGCTTTGGTATTCTGATAGGCATTGCACAAACTGTTTAGATTGCTTTGGGTCTTATAAACATTTTAACAATATTTATTCTTCCAATCTATGAGCATGGAATGTCTTTCCATTTCTTTGTGTCTTCTTCTATTTATTTAATCTGTGTTTTAGTTTCCAGAGTACTGTTTTTTTACCTCCTTGGTTAAGTTTATTCCTTGATATTATGTTGGAATTGTTTTCTTAATTTCACTTTCTGTGACTTCATTATTAGTGTATAGGAATGTAACATACTGCTGTACATTGATTTTGTATCCTGCAACTTTACTGAATTTATTTGTCAGTCCTGGTAGTTTTTTGGTGGAGTCTTTAGGGTTTTCTGTATACAGTATCATGTCACCTGCAAATGGTAAGACCTTTACTTCATCCTTACCAATTTAGACGCCGTTCATTTCTTTATGTCATCTGATTGCTGTGGCTAGAACTTCCAGTTTTACGTTGAAAAAAAAAGAAAGTGACTAGGATAGACATCCCTGTCTTGTTCCTGACCATAAAAGAAAAGCTTTGTTTTTCACTATTGAGTATGATGTTGGCTGTGGGTTTTTCCATACATGGCCTTTTATTATGTCGAGGTATGTTCTCTCTAGACCTACCTTGCAGAGGGTTTTTCTTATGAATGGGTGTTGTACTTTGTCAAATGCTTTTCTATATCTGTTGAAATGATCATATGGTCTTTGTCCTTTCTCTTATTGATGTGATGTCTCATGTTGATTGTTTTGCAAATACTGAACAACCCTTATATCCCAGGAATAAATCCCACCTGATCATGGTGAATGATTCTTTAAATGTCTTGTGGGGTGGGGGGGCTCCTGGGTGGCTCAGTGGGTTAAAGCCTCTGCCTTTGGCTCACGTCATGATCACAGGGTCCTGGGATCTAGCCCCACATTGGGCTCTCTGCTCAGCAGGGAGCCTATTTCCCCCTCTCTCTCTGCCTGCCTCTCTGCCTACTTGTGATCTGTCTGTCAAATAAATAAATAAAATCTTTAAAAAAAATAAATAAATGTGTTGTTGGATTCAGTTTGCTATATTTTGTTAAGGATTTTTACATCTATATTCATGAAAGATATTGGCCTGTAGTTCTCTTCTTTGTGGTGTCTTTATCTGGCTTTGGTATCAGGGTGCTACCCTGGCCTCATAGATACTGGCCTCATAGAATAACTTTGGAAGTTTTATTTCCTCTTGTATTTTTTGGAATAGTAGAAAAATAGGTATTAACTCTTCTTTAAATGTTTAGTAGAATTTGCCTGTGAAGCCATCTGGTCCTGGACTTTTTGTTTGTTGGAAGTTTTTTGATTATTAATTTAATTTCATTGCTCGTAACTGGTCTGTTCAAATTTTCTATTTCTTTCTCCTTTAGTTTTGGTATGTTGTATGTTTTTAGGAATTGACCTATTTCTTCTATGTTGTCCAATTTGTTGGCATATTTTTTAAGTAAAGTATAATTGATGTGCAATATCCTATAGTTTCAAGTGCATATCATAGTTTTTGGTATTTTTATACATGACAAAATGATCTCCAATATGAGTCTAGTTATCCCATCATCATACAAAGTTATAATATTATTGACAATATTCCTTATGCTGCACATTATATCCTCATGACTTATTTACTTTATAACTGGAAGTTTATACCTCCTAATCCCCTTTACTTATTTCACCTGCTCTCCTGGCCCTAGTAACTAAGGCTATTTCCTTTATCTATGAATCTGTTTCTCTTTATTCATTTGCTTTGTTTTTTGTTTTTTGTTTTTTGTTTTTTTTGGATTCTACATATAAGTGAAATCATATGGTGTTTGTTTCTCTTTGTCTGACTTATATCACTTAACATAATACCCTCTATTCTACTACATCCTCTTTATCCATTAATCAATGAATGGACATTAGGGTTGCCTCCATATCTTGTCTAATGTAAATAATGCTACAATGAACATAGGGATGCATGTATCTCTTCAAGTTGGTGTTTTTTTCTTCTGATAAATCCCAGATGTGGTATTGCTGGGTCATATGGTAGTACTGTTTTTTTTGTTGTTGTTGTTTGTTTGTTTTAATCATTTTTTTTTTATTTTCAGCATAACAGTATTCATTGTTTTTGTACCACACCCAGTGCTCCATGCAATCCATGCCCTCTCTAATACCCACCACCTGTTTTTAACATTAAGGTACCTCCATACTCTTCTCCATGGTAGCTGCACTAATTTATATACCCACCAACATTGCAAAAGGGCTCCTTTTTCTCCATATCCTCATCAACATTTTTTTTTGTTTTGTCTTTTTGATAGTAGACAATCTGACAGGTAGGAGGTGATATCTCATTGTGGTTTTGATTTGCATTTCATTTTAGTGACTACCAAGCAAATACAAAGATAGAAAGATAATAACACAAAGGATTTTAGATTGCTTTTATATTAAGAAAGTCAATAATCCCATGAGATCATATTGACATTAATTTCTCTAGATAATTCCTTTAAGTTCAATTGGCTGGTTTATTTCAATATCTTCTTGATTATGGGGAAATAAGTCTACCCTTCGTTTTTGTTTTATCTTGGGGATATGTTTAAAAGCTAAGGATTTGGACTTCTAAGTAAACAGAGCTGGAATAAAATTCCAAGCCACTTATTACCTTTTTTTTTTTTCTCACCATAGCACATACCACTCATTGCTTTTTATTTAAACATGAACTAGTTGTCCAGTTTCATTTTTTCACATAATGTCTTCAATGTAGGTTTTTTATTACAATTATTTGAATGATATGTGTTAAGTACATTGCATCTTGCCTGATTTCTGATAAGATAGCTAGAAATGGTAGTGCTATTTACATTGTATATTCTTTAATGAGAGTTAGTCTTTTTAAATAAAAATTCATTTAACTTACATTAACAATGACTCCATCTCTCAGGACTATACTCTTAATTTTTATTTTTTTTTTTAGCAATGATGATTTCTGTACATATCTGGAATATATTCCACTAGAAAACAAACAGAACCTTGCCCCTCCTTTTCTATTAGTAAGAAAAATACCTTTCTGGGAGAACTCAGTGGCTCTCGTGATATGTAAGAACATGATTTTTAGGAGAATACTGGTTTTTACTAGAATTTTAAAAGTATCATCATTAAATTGTTTCTTATATCTAATGAAATATCTATACAACTGCACATTCTGGAAAATCAGTTATAGTGCAAGATGAGAGTTTCTTCATCTACATATTCATAATAAAGAACCTATTACATGAAAAAAGTTCCTGGGAGGAAACATCTAATACATGCTACTGTACAAAGCGCTTCAATTAATTAACCTCTCTTAAAAATCCCTCCACCTACCTATCAATACATGTATCCATATGTATATAAATTCTGAATTCTGCAGGTTTCTTCCTGCCAACAGGCAGCTGAGTTTGTTTGGAGTTCTGAAGAGGGCCTTTGGGAAAGTAGGTAATGAATCTCCAGTATATAAGGTTTTGACATGAAAATCTAGTTAGTCATCTGCTTAATTAGAGGTAAGTGTCAAGTTAACTGTATTCAGTTTCTCATTCTATTGTGCCCTGGAATAAAATATTTTCAATTGCTTTATTGATACTGAAATTTACTTACACATGTGTAATTACCTGTCATGTAGTATGATAGGAATGATATTAAGATACTAATTTAAAAATATACTAATTTATACTAAATATCTAATTTACCTAATTTATACTAGTATATCTAAAATATACTAAAAATATACTAATTTCTGAAAATACACAGAAATGACTTAAAATTGAATTTGCTAATTTTAACTGAAATTTACTGTGACTTAATGACTTTGAGATGTAACATTTGTAACTTCTTGTGAAACTTGATTTAAAAAGGCTCTGTATGTGGTATATATTCAGTTAAACTTGCAGAATTTTAAGTATAGGGAGGAGAGGGGAGGGGAGGGGTAATTTCAGAACTTGTTTGTAAAATTTATTTCTGATAGGCATATTTAGTTAATCAATAAATTACCATTAAATTATCCTTCTAAAACTCTCATTTTTAAATCAAAACTAAGCAAATAATTATGATGCTTCCTAATAAATCTTCTCAGTGAACTTGGAAAATCATTCATGATTTACTGTATATCTATGGAATAAATGAGAAATATGAAATACATCTGAATAATTGTTATAAAAGAACCAGGTCCTGGGTTTTATCTTTTGACTAGATTACAATGTAAGCCAGTAGTAATAAACATAAGTCCACTATGGTTGACTTATTCTTTTATAAATACTTTTTGAATTATCTCAAAATATTTACTCTGTGGTATTCACTGATTTTGTCACATATTTATATATTTCTTTTTGATTCTCTCTGGACTTGAGCTATAGGAACATAGAAAAAAATATACTCATAAATTTTGCAAAATATGAATCAAAGAGTTGTATTTCCTTCTCTATTTCAGTAAACTGTGAAGAACAGAGACAAGTGGAAGTGGGTGAAAATAATAATAATAAAATCAAATAAGAAGCACATGAACAGGTAATTCATAGAAACAGAAATACAAGTAGCAGGTAAACTTAAAGATATACCATCCCCTTATTATTGAGGAAATGGACATTTTGAAGTAATGTACCTAAAAGCTTTTCACCTACCAAACTGATCAACAGATTAAAGTTTTAGCATGAAGTGTGCTAGACATTTTGGTGGGATAGTTCTCTCATGTGCTTCTGATAAAGTATATCTGGAACAACCAGTCTGGAAAGCAAGTAAGTGTCATCTATCAACAGTGAAAATGAGCTTACTCTGTTTCAGAAAAAAACTAAAAAGAATATTTGGAGAAATTATCACACAGTTTTATAAGTAGATATGCTCAAGAATGTGTTTGAAAGATGGTTTATAATTGGAAAAAGTTGTAAGAAAACCAATGTACAGCAGTAAGGGAATGAATGATAAATCAGATGTAGTATATTTGAAAATGGAAATTTTAAATTCATAAAATTGATCTTTTTTATCACCATAGTTAAAAGATACTATTACATGAACAAAGTAGGTTGTAAAATGGTAGACAGATATAATTCATACATAATTTAATTCATATATAATTCAAAACTCTACTCTAAGTTTAATATTTTTTTTTAAAGAGTCTGGAAGGATACCCATCACACTCATTACAACAATTCACTTTTGATTAGAAGAAGTAGTAAAAACTGAAGGTTCCCCAAGACCTAGACATAAGCTGCTAAAATAAGTTAGTCATGAATAAAGGAGAGACTGCATTTGAGTTGATGTAGCAAAGCTGGAAAAGAGACAGATTTCAGATCAGAAGATGTTGCTCTTGAGCTTGGATAACTAGAAAATCGAAAAGGGAAATTTTACATCTGCCAGACATAGCATAGCTGCCACAATATTGAAGGGAGGTGTGGACTCTACCTTCTCAAAGTTTACATTTAGTAGTAGGAGGACAGAATGGAGCATAGGAGGAAGGAGTATAAATAAAATTAATTTTATGCACACAATGTTTAATATAGGGATTAGCATATAAGGAAAAAGAAAGAAAATAGTCAAGAGAAATCAAGTTTGGTTAGAAATAAAATTCATTAAAAATATAATTTTAAGAATTTTCTGCCTGAACCTAATTGTTTGATCTAGGAATCAGCTACTAGGTAAGGGAAGTTCAGTAAAAGAATAGAAAAATGATGCATAAGGGAAGTAAAGCATAAAATGATAAGTGAATTTGAGGGAAAATCTTGCTTTGGAAAGTCAGGAAAATAAGGGACAAGAAGGGCAACACTGAAAAAAAATTATAAAGGAAGGAAGAAACTAAGCTTCTGTGGTTATACTGAAGTCAAGAAAATTTGAAATAAGCAGAAATATCAAAGAGATGGGCCCAAGGTTCAGATAACCTCTTTTCTTCTGACTGCTATCAGATTGAATATTAACAGGTGCAAGACATACTGAAATTTTCTAGTGCTTCTCACGCCAATGGCACCAATAAGCAAAAGGAGAAATATTGAGCTTAAGTGTCTTCTGGCCTTGGTGACAAGTGGATCAAACTTTATAAACCGTAAAGTTTCCTTATTTCAATTAAAGTTAATTCTAAAAAAACTCACCTGACAACTCTTTCCTTGACCACATAAGAATATCTCTAATATTTGTCCATAACCTTTTCCCACTGGCCCTCCAATCCTATCTGGCTTCCCCTCTTTTAAATACACATGCTGTCAATTTTCATTTTAATCTACTGGATAACTTTGCTTCCTATCCTAGTTAATTTCTGCATGTAATTGAACATTTGATCTGTACCACTGTTTGAAATACTTGACTTCTATGCCAGAATGTTCTCTTGGTTTCCAAATAACTTTCCTGGACCATTCTCTGGGCATTCTGAACTCTTTGGACCTTCCAAGGTTAGTACAGAATAGTGTTTAAGACCATGGTCTCTGAAGCCATATTGCCTGAGTTTGAAATCTCATTCTTACACATACTATTTCTATGACCTGGAGCAAGTTACTCAATTTCTTATATTTTTCTCTTTACAAAATTAGTGAGAGGATTTTATTATGAGCAAAAAATTTGGAAAATTTATGGACAGTGAGAAACCAATAAATAAATATTACCTATTTTTATTCTATTTTATGACCACCCTTCAAAGACATTTCCTTGTGATTCTATCTTTGGCCATCTTCTCTTTGAATTTCATACATGTACTTAGTGATGCAACCCTGGTTTGTGACTTTATTTAAAAAAATTGTCTCTTTCTCGCTAGATCTCTCTTTAGAATGCAGGCTTCTATGTTCACCTGTCTGCAAGATAGTTCCACTGAAATATTCCACAGGTATTACCAATTCAGCATGTCTAAAGGGAAACAATAAATATTTTCTGAATAACTACACAGTGCTGACTTTAAGAAAATAATCTGAACCTAATGTTATTAGAAAATAACCTTTTACTTTTTGTTATGAAAATAATGTTATATTGTGCAAAATATGGAAAATGTAAGAAATCATTAAAAAGAAAAGAATTTCCATAATGCCACCATTCACATATGAACAGAAGATTTTTTCTATTGGAATTTGGATAAAATATAATAAAAATTAGTGAGTCTTATAAATTAAGAATAATAGATCTTACTTTTAGAAAAGAGATAATATTCTGACACACTAGTATTCTAATATTTATAGTATGCTAATATTGTAACACACTAAGAAGACAAACAGTAGTCAATCAGCAAGGACAAAACAAAATGGATGTGTAAAACATATGTAGTATCAAATTTCTAAGCATATAAGCATCCTTGTTAACCAAATGTGTAAATATTTGTATATATTTATGTATCCCAAAACATGTGTCTATATAATATGAAATAGTATATTGACAGATTGCTTTTTTAATTTCTAAAAAATATTTTGTCATGAACTTCTGAAACTAAAGAACATTACTTTAAGTTCTCGTGTAAGTTCTATTTATTGGATACTTGGGTGGCTCAGTTGGTTAAGCACCTGCCTTCTGCTCAAGTCATGTTCCCAGAGTCCTGTGAAGGAGTCCCACATCGGGCTTCCTGCTTGTTGGGGAGCTTGCTTCTCTCTCTGCCCCTCCCCAACACTGCTTGTGCTATGTCTCTCACAAGCATGATCTCTCTCTCAAATCAATAAATAAAATCTTTTTAAAAAATAAGTTCTAATTATTGGACCAATTCTTAGCACTTGTATGTTTAAATATTTTGTTAGTAAAACAATATACATATTATACAAAATCATATCCAAATGATAAAACTGTATTTTCCCAAAAGTTGACATAATTAAGCTGTATCTGAATTTATTCCTGAGCATTTTTCTATAGTACAACATTGATAATGAAAATGTTTACTGAATGTTTTCAAAAATTATAGGTATATTTCAATTTCAGTTTGGCAAGCTAGCATTCCATTACAACAAATAAGACATTTGTCCTAACATTGTTCTTGAATCCAAATATGTTATTATATCTAACTTATGATGTCAATCTCTTCAATCTTTATTGAACATTTTATTTGTTCCCCAAGTATTTGTGTACTTTGTTGATTTATAAGCTACAAGCAGATGTTTTGTTATAACCATGTCAAGAATGCAAGATAATTTATACATTCAATCAGGAGAAAAACAGGCACACAATTTTATTTGTACTAATAACTCAAAGTCTATATTCTCTATTTTCTTGATTTCAAATAAATTCATAATTTAATTGCTAATCATGCCAAGAGTAGTGGCAAGACTGATTTCTCTTATTCATGATGATTAAGATAACAAGCCTAAGAAAACTGAGACTTTCATTTATTTTTCAACAAAAATTGGCATATTTGACTTACGTGAAGATTTTCTGCATCTCTAGATACAGCATTTTAAGATCTTGGTAAAGACATATTATCTGAGATTAATTGATCAATTTATAAAATTTAATAATCATCCCATCCTAGTTGACAGATTTGATAAAAAGGTAAAATTGGATAGTAAATCAGGATCTTTAGAAACTACTGAACACTATAAAGACTTGTGAAAATCAATAAAATCATAATATGAGCTACTAATTAAAATGGTCTCTTTGGAAGTTTTGGAACAGTAGGCCAATGTCTTGCATATTCAGGCGAATCAATTGAGGGAGTGTTCAGAGAAAGATATGTATTGTACCTGAAAGTAAAAAACAGTAAACTGGCTGATTTCAGCATCAGATCTTCTCCATTTGGACACATACAAAGGTCTGAGAGGTGTCATTAGCTGTATATACCAGTTACCCCAAATCCTTTACAAGCTACTAGGATTTGTTAATAGAGTAGCATATTTAAAAATATGAATAAGCTCCCCCAAATTCCTAGATCCCCAAGGAAAACAAAGGGACTAAAGAGAAAGATCTAGACGAATAAATGGAAATACCATATATTAAGGTACAAGAAATAATATAAGGAAGAGATAATAAAATTAGAGGGCTGACTTCAATGTTTTCTAGAAGAAAATAGCCTTAACATAATGTATGATATAAAAAATCTGGATGTTGCTGCTGATGAGATATAATCAAATGTTTGTAGTCTTTTTGTTTTTTGCTTACAGTTGTAAAGATAACTTGGAAAAATGAAAAATTGTGTGTGTGTGTGTGTGTATGAGGCACACTAACTCAAGGCATGATGTTGAGCACTTTATATAGAGTTTCTAAAGGTAATACTTCTTTGACTATAATGTTTTGAATGTTGTCTTTTCAATGACACAATATTAATAAAATAGCATTGAAAATACTTCTCTGGGGGTTCCTGGATGGCTCAGTGGATTAGGCCTCTGCCTTCAGCTTAGGTCATGATTTCAGGGTCCTGGGATCAAGCCCCACATCAGGCTCTCTGTTCAGTGGGAAGCCTGCTTCCCCCTCTCTCTCTGCCTGCCTCTCTTCCTACTTGTGATCTCTCTCTCTCTGTCAAATAAATAAGTAAAATCTTAAAAAAAGAAAAAAAGATAATACTTCTCTGTAGGCCCAGTAACAACTTAGTTTTGAATAAGAATTAACATGTAAATATAATGTATTGTCATCTATACTGAAATTTAATTTTTAGATTTGATTTGTATGTAACTTTAAGAAACCATGTGTAAATATCATAAACCCTGAGTGTATATATATGACGTAATTCTCAGCAGAAGTTGGGAGATGGAGGATAAGTAAGGAAATAAATGAAAGTAAAATTTTAGTGGTTTCTTCATACTGCTTGATAAGGAATAAAAAAGTGCTATCTACAGGAATTGAGAAGATGGCAGAAAAGTAGGAGGACGTTAGGTTTACTTCCTCTCATGAATGCAACTAGATTAACTATGAAATCATCCTAAATACCCTAGAAATCGACCTGAAGATTTGACAGAGCAAACTCCACAACTAAAGGGAGAGAGGAGTTCCCACCGAAGAAGACAGAAGGTGTGGTGACTCCCTTTAGAAGGGAAGTAGATTGAGGCTGCCGTGTAGGGGAGGGAGCTCCTGTTCCAAAAAAGGGTGAGATACAGGAGCACACAGGGGAATGAACCAGGAGAAGGTTTCCCCAAACACACTTACCTAGAAAACAAGAGGGGCTGAATATCATGAGTTCTTGCAACTGGTGGGGCTTAAAATAGGAGTTTTTAAAAGTCAGCAGGTTTGAGAAAAAAACAAACAAAAAAAAAGTCAGTGGACTTGGCTGGGATAGAGTCCACAGGGCACCTCGCTGCTCCTGGAGAGAAGGCAGGCAAACAACCAGGGAGAAACAGCAACCTGAAGCCTGCATGGGGCACACACTGGGGTGACTATTTGCTCTTTACAGAGTGAGTCCCTGAGATGCCTCTCCAGGAACAATGAAGCTGACAGATGCCCGCCATAATCCCTCCTTTGTCCCTGAGGATAAACACAGTGCCACCTGCAGGAAACAGCACTGGGCTGACACCGGCTCTCAGTAACTTGCTTACACAAGCCCCACCCCGCTGTGCTCCAGTGGCACTGCCCTTCAGAGTCACCCTTCTCTCAGTCCCAGTGTAGCTGGCCCCTGCCTCAACCACAAGATAAAATCTGGAAAGACCACAAATACAGGGAGGTTAAACAAAATGCTACTGATCAGTGAGTGGGTGAAGAAAGAAATCAAAGAAGTAATTTAAAAAAAAAAAATACATGGAAGCAAATGACAACGAAAACACAAAGGTCCAAAATCTTCGGGATGCAGCAAGCGGTCCTAAGAAGGAAGTGTATAGCAATACAGGCCCACCTTAAGAAGCAATAAAATCTCAAATAAACACCCTAAACTTACACCTAAAGGAACTAGAAAAAGACTAACAAACGAAGCCTAAAGCCAGCTGAAGGAAGGAAATAATAAAGATTCTAGCAGAAATAAATGACATAGAAACTAAAAACAAACAAAAAACAAAAACAAAAACAAAAACCAATATAATAATCAATGATACCAGGAGCAGGTTCTTTAGAAAAAAATTAATAAAATTGATAAGACTAGAGCTAGACTTATCAATAAGAAAAAAGGATCCTAATAAATAAAATCACAACTGAGAAAGAAATAACAACACCACAGAAATAAAAATAATTATAAGAGAATATTATGAAAAACTGTATGGCAACAAACTGGAGAACCTGGAAGAAACAGATAAATGCCTAGAAACATATAAAGTACCAAAACTGAGATAGGAAGAAATAGAAAACTTGAATAGACCAATAACCAGCAAAGAAACTGAATATATGTACATATATATATATGTATACATATATATGTGTGTATATATATGTGTGTGTATAGATATGTATACATATATATATGTGTGTGTGTATATACACACATATATAAAGGAATAATACTCAGCCATAAAAAAGAATGAAATCTTGCAATTTGCGACAACATGGATGGAGCTAGAATTATACTAAGTGAAATAAGTCAGTCAGAGAATGACAGGTACCATATGATTTCACTCATATGTGGAATGTAAGAAACAAAACAAATGAGTAAAGGGAAAAAGAGAGAGGAATGGAGAAATAGATTCTTAACTATAGAGAACAAACTGATGGTTGGGGGAACAGGTGAAATAGGTAATGGGGATTAAGGAATTCATTTGTGATGAGCACTGGGTGTTGTATGGAAGTGCTGAGTCACTAAATCGTACACCTAAAACTAATATTACACTGTATGTTAACTAAATGGAATTTAAATAAAACTTTTATTTATTTATTTTTTAAAAGATTTTATTTATTTATTTGACAGAGAGAGAGAAAGAGAGAGAGATCATAAGTAGGCAGAGAGGCAGGGGGAAGCAGGCTCCCCGCTGAGCAGAGAGCCCGATGTGGGGCTTGATCCCAGGACCCTGAGATCATGACCCGAGCCGAAGGCAGAGGCTTAACCCACTGAGCCACACAGGTGCCCCTTTAAGTAAAACTTTTAAAAGGTGCTATCTAGAATTGATGAATCAAGAAATAAGTATACAATTTAAAGTTCTGAGGGCAAGTACTGGAATATTAAAAATAACTGTCTGAAGTAGAAATCAAGGAAGTAAAAGACACAGAAAGCAGTCTAGATCAATTAAATCCCTCATCCTTTACAGTGAGAAGCCTATATATTCAATATATTTTTAACAATAGAGGAAATACCTATTTTTAAAAAATTGTGATGATGATTATTTTAAAAACTACGAATAAAAAAGCCATTAATAGCGGTTACCTCTGGTAAATAGAACTGGGGCATTGGTGGGGGAAAATGGGCCAATTTTATGTTATTGATACCTTAAAATTGTAATTTTGGAGCTCTAGCACATTGATAGGATGGTTTATGGTTTTGGCTTAAATTTTTTTCATAAATTATACTTTAAGGTGTCTTAACAACCACTTTTACTGTCTATATTTCAAATGACAGAAATATTTTGATCATTTTCACAATATTATGTTTTGGTTCTTGAACTTTATTAAGATATAGTACACACTTTGGAGGAAACCATTATAATTCCAGTATTTACCACAATTAGAAATGATTTTAAGATGCTCTTTCAGTTTAGTTCATTTTAAATCCCAAGTACACATCCTTTGTAAGTAACAACTGTTTTTGAAATTAAATAAGTATGTTTGTTACTACTGTTGCAATAAGGACAAAATAAAGGAGTTAATGATACCTCCACTGCATTTTAGCATCAGTTTGAAAATACAATCCTGAAGATAGCCATGTAAATAACTCATCTGTTTTATATTTCCTGAGGTCAGGAATATAACATTTATGCTATTAATATCTCCCTTTAAAAATCACATAATTATAGTCTGAATATATTATAAATGTGATTTTTTTTTAATTGAACATATGATGTTTTTGAAAGTGTTTTGTGAACAATAAAGGATACAGGGCAAATTTCCAAACAAGGGCCATACTCTACATTTATATTCATTTTTCCCAGGTTGAAAAGTCTCAAAAGAGCCTTTCCAGATTCTAATGATGATTCCAGATTCTAACCTAATCCCTGTCTTGCTTTAGCCATGATAAGTCACTGTTTTTGTGCCTGTACAGATACATATGTTTTTTAATTCTTCAGTTCATGTATTCGATGAGATTATTACATTCAAGGAGAAAGGTATCAATTATGGTTATTTAACATTTAACCTTCTAAAAAGACATAGGTTTGTGATATATGTAACAAAGGAGAAAATACATGTTACTTAAAGCCAAACAAATTAATTGCTTTCCTCAGATATCAGTTTAAAAGACAATGAAAGTACAATAGGTTTACAAAGTCATTGACTGTTCTTAGTTTATTCATGGGAATAACATAACTCAGTTTTCTCAGGTCACTGAGGACTTTGCATTTCTCCCACAAGCCTAGATCATTTTCCAAAGTAGCTATATTTAAAATTTAGTGAGTTTGGTATGTGGCTTTTGTTGCAAGTGTTACAGCACTAGAGTGCATAAATATATCACTTCCCATGCAACACTGATTACTCCTAAATTAATCTTGGTAGCTTTATTTGATGGCTAAACTGAGTGACTATAATAGCAATTTCCCTTAATATATTTAATCAAATAATCTCTGTACTTTAAAAAATGAGACATTCCCAATTAAAATTAACATAATTTTAACAGCATAACTCTTGATATCAAGGCATGTGGACGGTAGCTTGATTACCACTTAATTTTTTCTCTTTAGTCTCATTAAGAGAGATTCTAACAAAAGGTGATAATATAGATGCTTAATTTGATTCATACAAACCTGGACCCTAATATAAACTGTACACATATGCACTATATGCATTTAATACTTGAAAGAATCCTGAAAGTTGAATTAAGGTTCAGAATGTGTAAATGACATCACCTAAATAAGAAAGGTAAAAATTGGTAGAGATGTTTGAATCCAAATTTGATCTGAATCCAAAGTCTGTGCTATTAACCATTACACTATCTAACAATAATAATAATAATAACAACAACAACAACTTAAATTCACAAGAAGAGAAACTTTTTAATTTAAGTTAATCTGGATCTTATTATTTCTTATATGTATTGAGTTAGTTTGTCCATATTAAGCATTTGAGAAACAAAGGATTTTACATGCACACACCCACACATCTACTCATATACACACGTACATACACACATAAATCAGTATTATTATTTATTTAAGGTAAAATCTAACATGAATAAAACAGAAGTGGAAGACATGATAGATTTTGTATCTGTATTGGACGTAATACTTGGCGAAAACTTCACACCCATTGGACCCTTTCTGAATAAGTTGCCAAAGTAGTCTCTTAGAATGATTATCATAATAGAATCCATGCTATTTTGCCATAAGCTGGAAATCTTTTGTAGCTCAATGACAGAAATGTATGGTTTTGCAGAGCCTTGTAGGATACACTGCCATGAGAATTCTACTCTGTAGGGGTTATCGGTTCTGAATTACATCTTAATTCAACAAAATAATTTCTAATAGGGAGATTAATTTAATGTACATAAAAAGAGTTAACAGAAAGTAAGATTGTAAAAAGTAGAAAAATATGGAGACAGATAACAGGAAGCATAAGCTCCTAGGAAATGGAAACAATGAGCCATCAGAAATGATGAGAGAAATGAGAGGGAAAAAAGAAAGTGAACAACAATCAAAAAGGAGTGACAGAGACAGACTAGCCAGATAACTACACCGGAAGAGCACTGAAGTAGGTAAGCAAAAGAATCTCCCCTGCCCCAACCTCACAAGTTAGTCAAGCTACTAGAACAAAGATAAATTCTGAGAAATGTTTTTGCACCCTATGAGGCTTGACTGGGCAACCAGAGAAACCATGTTTGCAAGACTGCACCTACAACTACAACTACAGAGTTAAACACTAGCTTTCAATCCTTACCTCTACTGCTTATTAAATGGGAAAAAATAGAAATTGATGAAATAGTCAACCCATTCAAATTCCATAAAAAATAAAACTCATGAGCTAGGAATTGATATAATATGTTGAAGGAAAGCATTAAAAGCCCAAAGAAATTGAAAAACAAGAAATAACAAAGCTAGGAAAATAAATAACTGACAAGATACAGAAACTTTAAAGAGAAAAAGTATTGGGGCTCCTGGGTGGTCAGTCGTTAAGCGACTGCCTTCAGCTCAGGTCATGATCCCGGGATCCTGGGATCCAGCCCCGCATCGAGCTCTCTGCTCAGTGGGAAGCCTGCTTCTCCCTCTCCCACTCCTCGGCTGTGTTCCCTCTCTCCCTGTGTCTTTCTCTGTCAAATAAATAAATAAAATCTTTAAAAATATATTTTTAAAAAAAGAGAGAGAAAAATATTTAAATGTTATGGAAATTGGGGTCCCTGAGTGGCTTAGTCAGTTAAGTATCCTAGTCTTGGTTTCTGCTCAGGTCATGATTTCAGGTTGTGAGATCGAGCCCTGCGTTGGGCTCCCCACGCTCAGTGGGGAGTCTGCTTGAGACTCTCTCTCTTCCTCCTCCTCTGCCCTACCCCCACTGCTCATGTTCTCTCTCTCAAATAAATAAATAAGTCTTTAAAAAAATCTTATTGAAAAACTGATAAAAAGCTTCTTCTGGCCACAATAAGGGGACGGCCATAAACAACTATAAAACTAGACAAAAATTTAAAAATATCAAACAATTGACAACAGGGGGATCCCCAAATCAACATGGATATCTTCTTGAGTTTTTAAGTAAATACTAATCTGCACATTTGCAGGACAAGACTCCTTGAGGCAAGTCTAAGTGCAATTTACAAATAGTGGAAAACTACCAGGAACTATACATTGGACAACTACTGGAAATCACATAGAACTAAGATACATTAGAGTTTCAATCGATCAGAATGGAGACACATTGTTGATAACCATGGCAATCAGTACAGACTCCAGGAAAATCATGGGTTAGGGTAGCGACAGGAGAGGCCTAGAGTAAAAGAATTTTCTAGACACATTCAAAATGAACAAAAAAAAAATTTTTTTAAGATTTCATTTATTTATTTGAGAGAAAGAGAGCATGCATGCCAGACAGCATGAGTTGGGGGAAGGGCCAAAGGGAGAGGGAGATGCAGGCTCCCTGCTGAGCAGAGAGCCCAATGTGGGGCTAGATCCCAAGACTCTGGGATCATGATCTGAGCTGAAAGCAGATGCTTAACTGACTGAGCCACCCAGGAGTCCCATAAACAAAATTTTTTAAAAATCCTAAAAACAAGCTTTGAAATAATCAAAATGATCTACATGTAAATTAACTGTCATCTAAAGAAAACTTAGCATTTTAACAAGAAAAACGATAAAACCCAGATGACTCACAATATAGTATTCATAGTTTCTGACAGTATCAATGTGAAAAAACAAACAAATATCCAGAAATCACATAGATGATGGGTTAAGAAGCACAGACTTACAAATAGCACTTCTAAATGCTTTAAAGGATTGAAAGCGAAATACATACACTGGAAGAAAACAAACAGGAAACAGTATAGAAATAGATAAAACGCAAAAAGAACAAAATGTAAATTCTAGAAGTAAACAAAACAAACGAACAAAAAATCTTCAGGACAAGAATGACTAGATGGGAAGCAGATAGTGATAGGAACTGAAGAAAACTAGAAAGAGTCTCCAGCTCACATAGTACTGCTGTGTGATTCAGTATGTAAGCAGAGTACCAGGAAAAGAAGAGTTTGGAAAGAAGCAAATATTTGAAAACAAAATGATAAAATTTTTTTTAAAAAGTTGAAATATGTCAATCTGGAATTCCTAGAAGCTTAACAAACCTCAAGCAGGAGAAACACAGAGAAAAGCACACCAAGATATATAGTAGGTAGAACAGAAGTTAAGTAAGCATATTTCAGAATGCGTTAAATTACTGTTATTTGCTAAATAAAATTTGTATTTCTATTCATAAATTGAAAGTTTACATGTTTGTAAGATATCACATCCTACTAATTTATTTAACTCTTCTCTTTGTATCATATTTTTCCCAAGCGGAAAATTCTCAGAGTCAGTCCTAACCCGTGATAAAAGAAAATACCAGGTTGATTTTTTAAAAATTGTAGTACTTTCTAATACTTAACAGTTATCAAAATAATAGAAAAATATATAAATACTTTATGAATATCATAATTTTGATATAAACAGCCAATTCTTTAAAATATGGCATACTGCATTTGAGAAAAACAGAAACATCCCAGTAAAATATTATGTCAAAATAAGTTATGAGTTAGAAGAAATAAAATCATTTATAACTGGAAAAGTGATTTATATAAGTCAATTAAATAGGAAGTTGTAAACAAAAGGTACATTTAAAATGAACAAAATAATAATGATGCTATATATACCTTGATATGTTAACACTTAAAAAATGAATTAAAGCTATAAAATTACAAATGTTCATAAATATAAAATCGTATGACATATCACACCAATGTTTGAGCAAACATGCTAGTACACCACTAAGACATATGTCCTAGTCACAGCTTCACCACTTAGTAGCAAAGCATATTTTGATAAGTATCTTAATGTGCTAAGTCTCAAATATTTTTATCCTGAAAATAGTATAACAGTGCCTAAGTGCTCTATGGTTGTGCAAATATAAAATTCCATATCAGTAACAATAATTATAACATTGCCAGTAATCAGTATTGTGTGAACTTTTTCATTTATTTTGTCACTTAAATAGAATGCTATTGCAGTCTGCAGAACTATATACTCTGGACTGAGTAAAGTAGGCCAGAAAGTGTCAAAAGCAGATAAGGTGTAGGACAAGAGAAACTTGTTACCGATCTACATAATATACATTCGAAACAAAATAGTTACTATGGAACCTGATTATTATAGTAACTGTTTATCATTTTTCCCAGGGAGGTGTAGGGATAAAAGGATAAAATGTCACCTGCACTGAGTATTGATAATGGACCAAACACTTTATATGTATTATCTATTCAACTCTCACAACTCTGCAAACTGGTAGTTCATTATCCCCAATCTGCAGTTAACAAAATTGAAGTTAATGGAAGATGAGGAACATGTCCCCAATCATAAGTTACAAAGTGGAGAAGCTAGCATCTACTTGTTATTACCTGGAAACTTGATCATTTAGCCACCGCACCCTGGAAACAGTGACTAACAATCAGCTAAATGCTCATTTAATTTTCCCCAATGATCACAAAAGTGTTTTCTGGATCCCAGAAGAAAATAACCACAAAGTCAATGCCCTGCCAACCCTTAATGCAAATACATTAACAGCTCATAAACTGAAACTCGCTCATGCATATATTCATTTGTTCATCTATTCACCTAGTTCTGTGTCCCTCATTGGGCTACACATTCCATAGAGCATGTCTTAAGCATCTGGGTATATGTCTCTATCTCCATATCACTAGCCATAAGAACATTCATTAATTGTGCCAAAGGATGGATTTATGAGCATCTCATATATGATGAAGTTTTATTACCAACATTTTCACCATTTTTAGATTGATACTATTTTTATTCTGAAATGGGATACCCACTGCAGAAAGATTTAATGAGTTTGTTCATGTCACATAACTAATAAGTAATAAAACTGGGCATCAAATCTATGACATCAATATTTAAATCTCATGTTTTTTCAGTACATTGAAATTTATCATCTTACTAAAGCTTGCCTTTATATTCTAGTTGTATAAATAGAATATTATATACAGTGGCTCCTTCAAAAATGCAAGTAAAGGGGCGCCTAGGTGGCTCAGTAGGTTAAAGCCTATGCCTTTGGCTCAGGTCATGATCCCAGGGTTCTGGGATCGAGCCCCACATCGGGCTCTCTGCTCAGCAGGAAGCCTGCTTCCTCCTCTCTCTCTGCCTGCCTCTCTGCCTACTTGTGATCTCTGTCTGTCAAGTAAATAAATAAATAATCTTTAAAACAAAACCAAAACCAAAAACAAAAACCACCAAAAATGCAAGTGAAACAGCAATAAATATAAATCAATCTGTTCTGCTGATGTGAGTTAGTCCATGAATGTATGCTTGGCTCTCTATTGCTGATGATTATATAAGAAGTCTTATTGCCATCAGATGGCACTGCAATGTACAGTTAAATGTTAGTTACTAATGGAATATGGCATCTGTCCAATGTAGTTGGCTATTTTATTTATTTTTTTAAGATTTTATTTATTTATTTGACAGACAGAAATCACAAGTAGGCAGAGAGGCAGGCTCCCTGATGAGTAGAGAGCCGGATGAGCGGCTCGATCCCAGGACCCTGAGATCATGACCTGAGCTGAAGGCAGAGGCTTTAACCCACTGAGCCACCCAGGCGCCCCGTAGTTGGCTATTTTAGATTGAAAAGTAAATTTTTATAAACATAAATACTAACTTGGAAAAATGTGAGTTAGAAAAACATAATGTAAGATTAAAGTATTTAAGAGAAATTAAAAATATTTCTGTATGATGATTTTTATTTGTCTTTTTGTTTTTGAAAACTAATTTAATCTAAAATGTATGTCTTTCTTTTAATTAGGATTTTCTTACTTAACATTTCCTTTGTTTATTATATTAAAATAAATATACGCCTACCTAAATGATACCTACTTGTAATTACAGTATTCATATTTGTATTTGTATATGACTGAATCTATTTTTACCTGATATATTTCATTACTGAAAAAAACTCAAGCAATCACTTAATTTTAAACATAACAACATGAGATGCCAAATGAAGTCATAGATTCTAAACATTCGTCCAGGAAAAACACAATATTAAATATTTGTCTTTCTAAATTTGGCAAGTAATACATGTGCCTCATGAATACTAAAACAGTAACACAAATTAGTTGTAATCTACCTTGTGCTACACTATATAGCCCAGTTCTATTTTGAATGGTCACCTAACTCAAACAACAGAGTAGAATATCATAAGAGGCATGCCTCATGCCTATCGATTAATCTTCAAGGATCTATTCCTTCTTTTATCTTTTATGAAAGCATGCGTTGAGTTCACACCATACTAAATGACTTCATGCAGTCCATTATCTTGCCAAAGCTTCCATAGAATCCATTCTATGCAGTATAGCTAAAATGCGATTTGAGGTATTTGAAAATCAAGGCACATGCCTAGGTAACTACATATAATTCACGATTTATAAGTGATCACTCCTTATAAAAAATTTGCCATAAATGGAAGTATAATTTCTTAATATGGTAGAAGCAAAGAAATGAATACTAGGATAATTTCTCTCCAGTTAAAAATATTTACCTTTGGATAATAAGCTTTATTTCATAGCTAAGAATAAATCAAATTACAATATATCTGGGGCACCTGGGTGGCTCAGTGGGTTAAAGCCTCTTCCTTCGGCTCAGGTCATGATCCCAGGGTCCTGGGATCGAGCCCCACATCGGGCTCTCTGCTCAGAGGGGAGCCTGCTTCCTCCTCTCTCTCTCTCTGCCTGCCTCTCTGACTACTTGTGATCTCTGTCTGTCAAATAAATAAATAAAATCTTTTTAAAAAATCACAATATATCTGGATATGTGTAAAATAAAAGAAATATTCCACATAAGTGTTTTCTAGAATAATAAGCAAACTTTTTAATATTCAGTAGGAATTCTTTTTAACAATTAGATCTTATTCTATTATGGCTACCAGAAAATAAACATTTGAACTATTACTAATTTTCAAAAACAAGTTTCTAAAAAGGTTGTTGATAAGAAAGACATTTTTACAAATTCTCTGATACTTTTGTATGGATTCAGTGAGATCAAAAATAAAATCCTAGTAGCAGAGGAGGATACGGCATATTGCCCTCTTGAGCATGGCACAATACAAGTCTCACCAAGAGCCCATAGACTTATAATACTTCACTATGAAATGTACTTACAGGAATACAGAATTTTATTAATTCTTTAAAGCAACATATACTGAAATGAAAACATCAAAATGTATTTTGGAGCATATGCTTTATAAAACCCCAAAATGATAACTTTCATATTAAGACTATTTTCTTTCTGGGATAGAATGCATTTTAATTAAGTTATGACTATTTCGGCCTTAATCTTCTCATAATTAGGAAATTGTATACTTTGTAGAATCACACAAATACTTTGTCTCCTGCAATGTTAATATAGTTTGTGTAAAATGGCTTGTGATTAATTAATCTGCTTAAATGCAGAATAATAATTGCTTACCATTGTCAAAATAAGCCAGGTAAATGAAGGTAAGGAATATGTATATATATTATATGTATACTAAATATATTATTCTTATATATAATTTTATTATACATATTATAACACATATATGTATATATATAATCTTATTACTGTATATAATTGGAGATAGTAAGGAAGAGTAATTACCAAAAAGCAAATGAAAATCCTACAAATGCTTTGAATCTATGTTTTCCTCTGGAAGAAATTTAGAACTGAACTACACTTTCATTTTTATTTAACACATTTTCAGAAAGCAAATTTTAAGTATGTGATTATGTTAGATAGAATAAAGTACATAAGGCCTATTATGTTTGATGATCATTTGTTCCCCAAATTCTGACACTACTTGGTGAAGTGGAGATGATTTTAAACCCTAATGCAATTTCAATCACCTATGGTTGTTGAGGAGAGGGAGAGGCAGAAAGAGAGAGAGGGAGAAAGAAAAAAAAAAAAGGAGAAAAAAAAGAGAGAGAAGTGGAAAATGTAGAAGAGAAGAAGAAGAGAAAGGAAGAGAAAGAAACAATTACTGATAAGCCAAAATGTATCTTCCACCAAATCTACTTTATTTTTTTTTTAAAGATTTAATTTATGAATTTATTTAGAGAGAGAGAGCATGCAAGCAGAGGGTTGGGGAGAGGGAGGAAGAATCTCAAAGCAGACTCTAGGGGCTTGATCTTAAGACCTTGACCATGACCTAAACCAAAATCAAGAGTCCAACACTTAACTGACTGAGCCATCCAGGCGCCCCTCCCTATAAATTTTTAGAATAAGCTTATGTGTATTTACAAAGAATCTTGCTGGAATTTTTACAGGGATTCCATTAAAACTATAGATCAATATAGACTGCTCATGAGAGACATGAAAACTTAACACTGCAATGCAATTCTTTTGTACAAACAAAACAACAAAACTTTTGTTTACATGTTTTGTCCATACCTTAGCTATGATTTTACCTAGGCTGCAGCCTGATGTTCAGGGAGCATCTCCAGGTCTCCAACAGAGCGCTTGCATTGAGCTGGTTCAATGCTCAAATCAAATATCTCCCATATATCTCCTCTAATTACTGCAATTAAAGAAACAGCTTATGGGGGCACCTGTGTGGATAAGTCACTTGAGCGTCTGACTCTTGGTTTGGCTCAGGTCATGATCTCAGGGTCATGAGATCTATCCTCATGTCCAGTAGCATGGACATGAGCATGAGTCATAAGCATGAACATGAGTCAGCTTGAGATTCTCTCCCTCTGCTCCTTGCCCTGCTTGTGCTCACTTTCTCTCTTTTTCACTTTCTATAACAATAAATAAATAAATAAATAAATAAATAAACTTTAAAGAAAAAAAAAACACCATATGAGTATATACTTCTTTTCATGAAATCAATATTTCTCAGTGACAATGAATTCAACTTCTTAGTGTGCTAAGTTTATTTCCTAGCCTTATATTTTACATGCTCTTGCTCTGAACCTGCCCTTCATTTAGCTGAATAGTTCTTTATTTTGCCAAATTTATGTTTACTTTTGTAGCTTATAGTACTTTTGTAATCCTTTTATAGAAAACCTTTTAGACACCAAACCTCTTCTCCTATTGACTATTTACATTTTCTTACTTTAAAAAATAGCTTAAACGATATACATAGTTCCTCGAACATGCAAAATTCCATCTGAAAATGTATACAGATATAGGAATATTGGGGTGCTTGGGTGGCTTAGTCAGTTAAGCATCTGCCTTTGGCTCAGGTCATGATTCCAGGATCCTGAGATCAAGCTCCACATTGGACTCCCTGTTCCGGGGGGAGCCTGCTTCTCCCTCTCCTGCTCCCCCTGCCCCTGCTTGTGCCCTCTCTTTCTCTGTCAAATAAATAAATAAAATATTTTTTAAAACAGGAATATTAAGAAAATAGATTTAAGAAAATATTTTGGTATAACACTGTATGTAGTACAAGATGGTAAAATGTGAGCCTTTGAAATGATTTTATAGGTTCTTCTTCAACAGATTTTTTATATAGCCCAATAGGTGCATGCCAATTTTGCATATTATCTTCAAGGCTACTTGCAAGGTGACAGTTGGAGAAGAAGAGACTGTGATAAAATGTTCCTAATCTGGAGTCTAAAGGCAAAAGCATACTTTATTACTTCTCTTTCTCCACAGGACTAAAGACATAGGAAAACAGCAATGTGACTGACAGTTGACATACTGCATCTTTAATGTAGACAGGTTGTATAATGACAACATGAAATAGAAGAGACCTTTCATACTATGCCATTTTTCTCTCATTCTCTATTCATTGGCAGTCACACACATCTTGAATATCCAGAGCCAGGTAATAAGGGAAAACTTCTGACTTCCCAGCTGAGAATAAACTCCTATGGTTACAATCGAAAGATGACATCTTTCACATCCAGAAGCTACAGTACGGCACTATTTAATTTTGGATCAGTTGTAAGCAGCGCTTTGGCATTTTGTTCTACACCCACAGGTTACAAGCATAAGACATACAGTCAGAACAGAGGATATCTGTGGCCAGATGGCATCATTCTTTTTCTTTCTTCCCCTCAAGCAACTCTTAACTTTTAATCATAGAAGATCTGATATTTTGGCACTTTCACCAAATTTCACCTAACCAACTGGCTAACAAAATTCAGGCAGTATTCCGTCATTTATCCATTTTCACTCTGCTAACAGTTATTACATGACTGTTTTGTGGCAGCTGCCAGACCAGTTATTGTCTCCTTTGCAAATGGCACCACTGGTGCCGCTCATTCTCCTTTGTGCAGTATCCCCTGTTGGGGGCCATTTAGATTTATTTATCTGGTATTCTAATTTCATGAACTGCATTTCTCCAATATCATTCATATTTGACAGATATGTGTCCTCTTTAATTATTGTTTATTTAGGAAATTTTTACCCATTTTATATATCACTGTGTCCTTGTTTGCCTTTTTATTTTCCTTCTTTGGAATTCAATGCAGAATTGAGATAATCCTACACTTAAATTCATGGCACACAATCATCAGCAAATATTATTTCCCCTTTTAATATAATTTCCAATTATTTTCTCTCTATGCCATAGACAATTTGATTTATTTTCTACATGTCCTTTCAAAATATATAGTGTAGGCTTTTGTGTTAATGTGTCTTATTATAAATCCTATTTTTTATACTTGTTTTGGAGATGACTCCATATTGCTTTGTGCACAAATAATTTAGTGCTTTTAATATTATATAGATAACTTCAAAAAATACCTATCTCATTTTATTTACATATTCCCTATTGATAGACTCTTGGGCTTCTCACTGCCTATTAACACAAAGAAAGCTGAGCATTTTGGTACATTCCCTTCTGCAATTCTTTTTTTCTGGCATATATATATATATATATATATATATATATATATATATATATATATATGCATATATGTGTGTGTGTATTTATAATAGTTATTAATGAATCATTGGAATATATACATGTTCTTTGTCATTAAATATTGACTCATCATTCTATAGGACAGCTCTTCAGGTTTTAATTTTTAAGACAAATGCTTGAGGGAGCACCTGGGTGGCTCAGTGGGTTAAAGCCTCTGCCTTCAGCTCAGGTCATGATCCCAGGGTCCTGGGATCGAGTCCCGCATCAGGCTCTCTGCTCCGCAGGGAGCCTGCTTCCTCCTCTCTCTCTGCCTGCCTCTCTGCCTACTTGTGATCTCTGTCTGTCAAATAAATAAAATAAAAAAATAAAAAAAAAGACAAATGCTTGAGGATTTTTAGGTATCATCAACCATCAGTAACATCTGATGTATTTTTTCTTTCTATTCCTTGAGAAACTGAGTGATGCAAATTGTCTTCCAATTGCTTTTATTTAGCATTCTGTGACCACTCAGATGTCATAAAACTCATTACTTTTTTATTAGACATTTAGGCTTTCCTTGGGTAAATTTCTTTTGTGTCATTTTCCTATTATTTTATTAGATACATCTCATTTTATTGATTTGTGGGAGTTATTTACATAAATCAGATTTGTATGCCTTGTCTATTTTGATATGACATTTTCCCTGCCAACCATGTTAACTTTGTCCATGGTGTTCTTCATTGAAGAAGAGCTTAATATTCATGCAATCAAACCTAACATATAAAATAAAATACATAGTTCTTTCAAATCTTGTTTAAGAATTTCTTCCCCAGCCTACTTTCACAAAATAATATCACAAAATATTCTACATTTTCCTTCAGAAAATGTTACTAGAAGTCCTAGCAACAGCAATCAGACAAGAAAAATAAATAAAAGGTATTCAAATTGGCAAAGAAGAAGTAAAACTCTCTCTTCACCGATGACATGATACTTTACATGGAAAACTCAAAAAACTTCACCCCCAACTACAAGAACTCATACAGAAATTCAGTAATGTTGCAGGATACAAAATCAATGTACACAAATTAGTTGCTTTCTTATACACTAACAATGAAAATATAGAAAGGGAAATTAGAGAATCGGTTCCATTTATTATACAGCACCAAGAACCATAAGATAGATACCTGGGAATAAACCCAACCAAAGGGGTAAAGGATCTGTACTTGAGGAACTAAAGAACACTCATGAAAGAAATTGAAGAAGACACAAAAAGATGGAAGAGCGTTCCATGCTCATGGATCGGAAGAATATTGTTAAAATGTCTATACTGCCTAGAGCAATCTATACTTTCAATGCCATCCCAATCAAAATATCACAGGCATTTTTCAAAGAGCTGGGACAAACAATCCTAAAATTTGTCTGGAACCAGAAGAAACTCCAAATTGCTAATGAAATGTTGAAAAAGAAAAACAACTGGTGGCCTCACATTCCCTGATTTCAAGCTTTACTACAAAGCTATGATCACCAAGACAGCATGGTACTGGCACAAAAACAGACACATAGACCAGTGGAACAGAGTAGAGAGGCCACATATGGACCCTCAACTCTATGGTTAAATAATCCTCAACAAAGCAGGAAAAAAATATACAGTGGAAAAAAGATAGTCTTTTCAATAAATGGTGCTGGGAAAATTGGACAGCTGTGTGTTGAAGAATGAAACTCGACCATTCTCTTACACCATACACAAAGATAAACTAGAAATGGATAAAAGACCTCAACTTGAGGCAGGAATCTATCAGAATTCTAGAGGAGTACATAGGCATTAAAACAGTGTGGAGATCCCTTAAGAAATTAAAAATAGAGCTACCCTTGGGGCACCTGGGTGGCTCAGTAGGTTAAAGCCTCTGCCTTCAGCTCAGATCATGATCCCAGGGTCCTGGAATCGAGCCCCACATCGGCCTCTCTGCTTGGTGGGGAGCCTGCTTCCCCCTCTCTCTCTTTGCCTGCCTCTCTGCCTACTTGTGATCTCTCTCTCTCTGTCAAATAAATAAATTAAAAAAAAAAAAAAAAAGAGCTACCCTATGATCCTGCAATTGCACGACTGGGTATTTACCCCGAAGATACAGATGTAGTGAGAAGAAGGGCCTTCTGTATCCCACTGTTCATAGCAGCAATGGCTAGTTGCCAAACTGTGGAAAGAACCAAGATGTCCTTCAATGGACGAATGAATGAATAAAGAAGATATAGTCCATATATACAATGGAGTATTATACTTCCATCAGAAAGGATGAATATCCAACTTTTGTATCAACATGGATGGGACTGGAAGTGATTATGCTGACTGAAATAAGTCAAGCAGAGAGAGTCAATTACCATATGGTTTCACTTACTTATGGAGCATAAGGAATAACACAGAGGACATTGGGAGATGAAGAGAAGTGAGTTAGGGAAAATTGGAGGGGGAGACAAAACATGAGAGACTGTGGACTCTGAGAAACAAACTGAGGGTTTTGGAGAGGAGTGGGATGGGGGAGTTGAGTGAGCCTGGTGGTTGGTATTATGGAGGGCACGTACTGCATGGAGCAGTAGGTGTGGTGCATAAACAATGAATTTTGGAACACTGAAAATAAATAAAATTAAATTTTTAAAAAACATAAAATCTTTAAAAAAAAGATTTTATCCATTTATTTGACAGAGAGCTAGAGTACAAGCAAGAGGAGCAGCAGGCAGAGGGAGAGAGTGAAGCAAACTCCCTGCTGAGCAGAGAGCCTAACATGGGGCTTGACCCCAGGACCCTGGGATCACGACCTGATCCTAAGGCAGATGCTTAACTGACTGTGCCACCCAGGTCCCCAGTCCTTAATTTTCATCTCTCAAATGTATTCTAATATCTATTTGACCTTCACCATTTTATATGGTAAATAGTAGGGATATAACATTATTTTTTTATATAGCAAGCCATTTTCCTGTCTCTTTCATCTTAATAATACACATGGAAAAGTGGAAAGGCCCACTTTTCTTCTTAATGTATGTCATTATAATGTTGTATACTCTACCAGATTGGATAAATACCATCTTGATTTTTTTCAATCCAAATGGTCTTACCAACACACAGATTTTATACCTCAATATACATTTTAAAATTGCATTGAATATCCTGGATGAGGGAGAGTGGGACAGACAGGCTTCAAGTTATGCAATGAACAAGTCCCAAGGATAAAAGGTAGAACATAGGGAATATAGTCAAAGGTATTATAATAGCAGTGTATGGTAACAGATTGTTGCTATACTTGTAGTGAACATAGCATAATGTATAGACGTGTGAAAACACTATACTGTACAAATGAGATTAATGTAACAGTGTATGTCAACTATACTTCAATAAACACATAAATACATAAAGTTGCATTGAGTTTCTCAAAAACATGCATTTGCTTAGGCCTTTCTGTTTCATTTTAGGCCATTTCCTAACAAATAATTATTTTTGTCAAATTATCTTTGAATTATATATATAAGATTTCTTGCATTTAAAAAAAAATTTAAATATTTTTTACTAATTTATTTGACAGAGAGAGAGAGATCACAAGTAGGCAGAGAGGGAGGGGGAAGCAGGCTCCCTGATGAGCAGAGAGCCAGATGCGGGCCTTGATCCCAGGACCTTGAGATCACGACCTGAGCTGAAGACAGAGGATTAACCCACTGAGCCACCCAGACACCCAATTTCTTGCATTTTACTCATTCATTGAACACTGACTTCAATCCCTCTATAGCCTCCTGCTTTCCTATTTTTGATAGATCATAATTTTTACATATTTATTGATCTGATAGTATATTGTATTGAATTTTTGCCTTTATGTTTATAATGCAAAATTGCTATAATTTTATTTGTTATATTTGTCATAGATTTTTGAGAGCAAGGCCATAACTCATCTCATAAAATACATCAGGAATTGTTCTTACAATTGCTATTCTCTGGAAGAGTTTATTTAAGATTAGTATTATTTAGGACTTAAATATTTGGAGAAATTCATTAAGAAATCAATAAGTTAAAAATAACAAATGCATTTTTAAAATAGGTAATATTTTTTTTTCTTTCAATAGCATTTAATTTGTACTTCTTTTTTTATTTTTGTTAAACATTTTTTAAGGAATGTTTTTATTTCACCTAAACTGTCAATCTTACTGGCATAAGATAATAAAATCATCGTATTATCATCTTTTCTTTATATGGTCATATTGATTTCCTTACTTTGATACTTGATACTGCATTTTTCTCTGTTATTTCTTGGTTAATATTGAAAACATGTTATTAGTAATCTTTTCAAAGAACTCATCTCTGGTTTTGTTGACTTTCTCCATTATCTATGTCTTTTTTTTTTTTTGTATTTATATGTCTGTCTCTCCCTCTTTACACATACACAGTATGCGTTCATGTACATACAAACATCTATTTCCCAGTCTTGTCCAGTGTAAGGGCTACTTGTAATGAACACACCCAGCACACAGATTTTGTTGTCTTAATACCATTTTCAATCAAAAGAAATGATAAAAAAAACTGTTGTTTTCATAGATGAAGTAGGGAAAGTAAAAGATGGGAATATAAAATATCTTTTTGTACTAAAGAACAGGCAAACACCCACAAAATGATTGGGGTCTGTCAAAGAGGCACAGAACTGAGCTACTTTGGGACAATCTGAGCATCAAAATAAATAATGACATGAAAGTTATAACCTATTAACCAAAGTGAGAATGTAGGAGTCTGCACTGACAGAAATAAGTACATGCAAGGGAAGGAAAAACTCTTTCATACAGTAGAATGCTAACTAATGAATACAGAGAAAAACAATTAAGTTCACAATTTGGCAATTAAGCAAAAATCATCAAAAGGCATAAAAACTAGTGAAAGTTGGAGAATTTTGTATACTCTAACAGATTGGATTCTGTTAGAGTATTCCCTGCAAGGCACTGATTAATTGCAGTGACTAAAATGCCAACTATACAGTGACAAAACCTAATGAACAAAATTAGCATTTCCAGTAAAGGGACTGATCAATAGCATGTACCTCCCGTAAAAGTTCATTTGGATAATTCCATTTCACATTTGGTGGAATTGTGGTATTCCTGCCAAAAGCATATAACCTATCTTTAATCATAAAGGAAGGCAGACAAACCCAAACTGAGGGACAGATTACAAAATAACTACATTGTACTCTTCAAAAATATTGGTTTCATGAAATATAAAGACAGACTGAAATTATTCCAGTTGAAATATATTAAAGATAAATGATAACTAACTGTAACTGATTATTTTGAGATTTTGGACTTTGCTGAAATAAAATTGAAGAACTGTAATCCACCTACCTTCCCTCATTCCCCACTTTCTCTCCAAGATTTTTTCTTTACTTGTATACTTTTAAGTGAATGAACTGAGACAGTGCCTCAACATCCCCTTTCCCTTTAGTGACTATGTGACTGGAATCTTATCATAGCAAGCTTACCCTAGATCCTTTGGAAAAAAAAGAATGTTCGGGTAAGAAAATATTTGGCTGTTTATAAAGACTTCATTAGTCATGTTTTTATTTTTTAATTCTTTTAAGATTTCTTTATTTGGGAGAGATAGAGCATGAACTGCGAGGGCCTAAGGAAAAGGGAGAGAGAACCTCAAGGATCCAGTGCAGGGCTCAATTCCATGACCCTAAGATCACAACCTGAGTTGAAACCAAGAGTCAGATGCTTAACTGCACCACCCAGGCAGCCCAATCACGCTTTTTATTTTGACTTTTAAGGACATAATAGAAAATGGGATTGTATTTGATGTGATTCAAAGTGTTCATTAAGGCTACTATTATAAAAATGTCTGTTCATCTATTCAATGAATGTGTTTTTACTGAACACCTATCATGAATGAGGTGGTGGGTGAGGCCTAGAAGACATAGTAGGAAACATGGACTATGTCTCTGTTTTCATAGTGCATGCATTCCACTGAGGAGCACAGGGTAAGTAGTTTGATTTCATTAATCCTACAAAAGACCTAAATTGTTATTTGCTATTGGCCTGTTACACACTGTTGAAGACCAAACTTCTGTGACAAAATCACTGCATTGTGAATCCTTGAGTTAAATAATTTGAAATCTAGGGATCTTCCTTTTTAAATTTATAATTGAACAGTAATATTTAATATTTTCTCAATTTTGATGATATCCTTGGAATTTGTCTAGAATAAAGTAAGTGGTGTATTTATTTGAAACAACTCAACCTTAAAGCCTATTTTAGATGTTAACCCAAGATATAAATAGTACACAAAAATTGTCTTTATAAACAAATACTTCTTTGAGAAATATAGAAATTCATTAGTATCATTTTTTTAAAAAGATTTTACCCATTTATTTGACAGACAGAGATCACAAGTAGGCAGAGAGGCAGGCAGAGAGAGGGGGAAGCAGGGTCCCTGCCAAGCAGAGAGCCCAATGCGGGACTCAATTCCAAGACCTGGGATCTTGACCCGAGGCGAAGGCAGAGGCTTTAACCCACTGAGCCACCCAGGCGCCCCTAAATTCGTTAGTACCTTTATAAATAGTTAACATTTTTTTAAGTGAAGCTAAAATAATATTCAAGATCTTTGGACTTTACTGATCACTAATTAAGTTTCTTTTTATCAGTAGGGCCAAAGCCATTCTTGTTGAAATAAGTTCTAGGATTTATCCCTTTATTTCCACTCTCTCAGCACATTGTTCATATTTCCATATACTTTCTATTTCTACTTTCTTTGACTTTTATTTTAATAAGTTGTTGATTTATTTCCTCACTCAACTGACTGCTTAATTATACTGTGGAGAAGGGAACAATATTCTAATTCTCATTATATTTTCCAAGACATAATAGACCTATATATATTTGGTATTGAATCAATGTTGGTTGAGTTAAATTAAGTGTTACCTGAGCTTTCACTTCACCTAAAGTTTTTTTTTAACTGTTTTATGTCTACTGACAAATAATTATTACTTTTCATAAACCTTTACTTGAAAGTATTTTTAGAATCAAAGAAAAGTTGCGATAATATCAAGAGCTTCTACCTAAACCCTCCATACAGATATCTCAGTTGTGAACACTTCAGAGCATTTTCTTCATCATATCATTTGCTGTATCCTCACATGCAGTGATTTTTTTTTGAACCATTAATAATAAGTTGCAGACTACCCTAAATAATTTGGTGTGCATCTCCTGACAATAATAACATTTTGTTACTGAATACAGCAGAATTAGGAAATGTAAACTTTATTAATATTTCAATTATCTCAATAATGTCCCCTATAACAAAAACAAAGTTGAATCCAGGATCAAATCCAATGCAGTCTAGGATGCATATTGAATTTAATTGCTATGTCGCTCTTTAAAGCTTTCAATCTGGAATAGTCGCTCGGTTTGTTTTATCTTCATGACCTTGACATTTTTTGAAGAGTAGAGATGAATTAAATTGTACAGCATTCTTTTTTCTCTGATATTTTTTCATGAATAGAGGTTCTATGTTTTTGTCAGGAATACCATGAGCTCTTAGAATCTTCCCAGTGCATTATAGGCAGAGGCAAATCATTAAAGTTTATCTCATTACCGATGTTGTTAACTTTTTTACTTGGATTAAGTGGTGTCTGCCAGGTTACTCTACTGTAAAGTTATATTTTTTTAATCTAATTTATAAGTATTTTATAGAGAAATATTTAGAATATGCAAATATTCTATTTCTTAATGTTTACTATTAACAAACTTGGATGATTCTTCCCTTAAGAATTACTATGATATTTGATAAGTAATGACTTTTCTAACACCATCATTTTTCTGCACTTATTAGTTGGTGTGCTATTATTAATATAATCATTATCTTTTATTGCCTAATTGTAAATCATTTAATTATTATATAATTAAATGAATGCTTAGAATATAAAGGGCTTAGCAGATAATTTAGTGAGAGGATAAATTGGGTAAATAAATTATCATTCATTAGTTTTTAATTAATATGGATTAATTGAATGCTGTTTTATTAAATTGTTTAAAACCCATTACTATTAATATTTATTTTGATGATAAAATTGGTCCACATCTGGTGCCTATGTCTTTTTCACATGTACCCATTTACTCTTTGAAGATATACTTACTTTCCTACCAGTATACTGGAATACTCTTGATGATGTGGCAAGATGTAGGGAAGGGAATATGGACTATAATCCTATGACTGAACCCCAGTCCTTGATAGTCCTAGACCACAGTCCCAGGCTATGAACTTCAGGAGTGATATCAGGGAGATACAAATCTGGTAAAGTCTTTTTCCCTGGAGAATAGGACTTTCTTATGGAGAACACTCTGGGTCTATTTCAAAATGGTTATTCTTCCTTGCCAGAAACACAAGGGGATTTTTCTTGGATCTTCACAGTGAGAACCTAGTGGTATCCTTAGAGGTAAATCCAGGAAGGTGTGAAGGCTTCCCTAAGACTGGGCTTCCAGGCATTCTTACCTATGAGCTAGTCTACACTCAGCTTCCATCAATATATGAAAATTATCATTGAAGTGTTCCTACCAAATTATGGCTCCAGCACCTTCAGCTCCAGGTAAACTGATCTTGGTGTGAGTGTCCATGTTTGCGTGTTTCCAGATTCCACAGTGGTGATTTGCCTTGTGACTTCAATCCTCTTCAAGTCCAAGAATATTTGTTAATTTTTCAGTTTTTTGTTCACTTTTGTTTTTTTCTTATTGTATGGATGGGGGTAATAACTTCTAAACTCTTTACATGTCATAACTAACCAGAATATCTTCTCCAGCTTTTTAAGTAGTTTTTAAAATATATATTTTATACATAAATATAAATGTTAGAGTTATTAGCCCTTTTATCAGTGATGTTTATTGCAAATATTTTTATGTGTCTCATAAATGATTTGTCTGCTATCATCTAGTGCTAGTTTGTCCATGTAATTTTTGAAAGTTAATCAGATTTATCGATTTTTACTTTTATTACACCTGAATTTTGTGTCATTGTCAGAATATATTCGTCTATATTAAGACTACAAAAACTCATCCATTTCTTAATACTTACGTTTATACATTTTTACAATTAGGTCTCTTTTTCCTCTGTCCATTTGAATTTTATTCTTGTGAAAAGCTTCAGGTATGGATCTAAATTTACCATTTTCAAAATTGCTATTCCTATAATACCAGCACCATTTATTATAAAAAGCATAATTCTCTCTGGAGATTTTATATGCCACTGCATCATATACTGAATTTTCACATATACTTTTGTCTCTTTCTCAACTCTCTATTATTCTATTTGCTAAATTTGTTAATTTGTCTATGCATGCATATTTGTCTAATGTGGTGTATTTGTCTATTCATGCACCACTACCACATTAAAAAAATATATATCTATATGTATATATATATATATACGTATATATATATACATATATACATACAGTACATTTTAATATCTGGTAAGGAAATTCTCCCTGTATACTTAGTGTTTCAGAAATTCTTAAACTATTCTTTTTTTATATTTTTTTATTTTTATACATATATTTTTAAGAGTTTTTTTTGTGTGTGTTTTTGTTTTGTTTTGTTTTGTTTTGACAGAGAGAAAGAGACACAGCAAGAGAGGGAACACAAGCAGGGGAAGTGGGAGAGGGAGAAGCAGGCTTCCCGCTGAGCAGAGAGCCCAATACAGAGCTGGATCCCAGGGTCCTGGGATCATGACCTGAGCCAAAGGCAGAAGCTTAATGACTGAGCCACCCAGGCGCTCCTAAACTATTCTTTTTTTTTTTTTTCCTTTAAGATTTATTTATTTATTTAAGAAAGAGAAAGAGAGAGAGAGAGAGAGAGAGAAAGAGAATGTGTGGGGGAAGGGCAGAGAGAAGAGGAGAGTCTAAAGCATTCTTTGCTCTGAGCGTGGAGCCAAATGTAGGGCTTATTCTCCCCACCCTCAGATCATGACCTGAGCTGAGACCAAGAGTCTGATATTTAACTGACTGTGTCACCACTAAACTGTTCTTACATGTTTATTTTTACAAATTAACTTTAGCATCAGTTTGTTCAGCTCTATAAAAATGCCTGCTGGGGAATTTTTGTTAGGATTCCATTAAATTTATAAATTAAATCAAGGGAGTTATGTTGTTCTATTCAAGAACAATGTTTATTTTCCCATAAATCCAAAGTTACTTTTGTATCTTTAAGAAGCATGGAAAGTGTTCCTCATGTGAATTTTGCATCTTTGTTATGTATTCCTAAATATTATACCTTCTTTATTAATGTTATACATGACATATGTACTCCTATTAATTCCTCTACCTGTTTAGGACAGATTTTATTTTCCAAAGATGGCCACACTCAGGGCGCATGGGTGGCTCAGTCATTAAGCCTCTGCCTTTAGCTCAGTCCATGATCCCAGGGTCCTAGGATTAAGTCCAGCATCAGGTTCCCTCCTTGGCGGGGAGCCTGCTTCTCCCTCTCCCACTCCCCCTGCTTGTGTTCCCTCTCTCGCGGTCTCTCTCTGTCAAATAAATAAATAAAATCTTTTAAAAATAAATAAATAAAAATAAAGGTGCCCACACCAATACATTCTACTCCACATACTCTTCCTACGATATGAGTTTTACACTCCTCCATTGAAAGGTGAGGTTTGTGTTTCTTCCTTTTGAATGCAGAGGTACCTACAACTATGTCAGAAGTTCTCTGTGTCTTTATAGTAGAGCTTCTGGCTGAGATCCTCTCAGAAAACAACTTTAGAGGGGTGCAACATCACAACAAAAGTCCAGTGTTTCTGATTTTGTTATGCTGGAGAGACTATATGAAGGAGACACTGAGAAATAGATATGGGGCTGGTATTAGCAGAAATGCCTCTATTATTTCCCTACTAACTACTATGTTGGCTTTGTGATAAGGTATGTAGGTAAAGATTGAGAATTTGAGATAGAAAAAGATATAGATCTATTCATGATAACCACTATATGCATTAATAGCTATCTGAGAATCTTTTATTCTGAAATAGATGTTTAATATTACCAAAAGTTTCCAGCATCTTTCCCTCTTTTCTCCTCATGTTTATTTTTGTGCTGTAGTAACACCTTTGCTAACATTCAAACAATCTTGTATTCTTAGAATAAGCTCTACTTGGTCGTGGTGTGTTTCTTCTGTAAATGCTTTAGGATTTTGTTTACTATTACATTAGTATTTTTTTGTATTACTATTTATAACAATATTCATCAGTACTTTTAAAAATGATTTTGTTACACTTAAGTATAGTAAGTATAAAATATCATGTTGTATCTATTATAGCTTCATTGTTTTTAAATATTAAAACACATCATTATTAAATCCAGAATATAAGATTCAGTATTACTAAATATGTCTTTTATCTATATATTATATATTAATTTTAGTTGACTACAAAGCAGTATAATTCACCTTTTTAAATCTTTTTTTCTTAATCACGTTTTTATCCTTAGCTTTCTATGAGATCTCACTAGATGTCAACAACCAAAGCAAAAGTGACGACCCATAATTTAAGAATACTCAAATTATAGGGGCACCTGGTTGGCTCAGTGGGTTAAAGCCTCTGCCTTTGGCTCAGGTCATGATCCCAGGGTCCTGGGATCAAGCCCCACATTGGGCTCTCTGCTCCGCGGGGAGCCTGCTTCCTCCTCTCTCTCTCTCTGTCTGCCTCTCTGCCTACTTGTGATCTCTGTCTGTCAAATAAATAAAATTTTAAAAATCTTAAAAAAAAAAAAAAGTTCCACAGAATGAGCAACTTCAAAATGCATGTCTAAGCATTTTTGCTACTCACTATCATGAATGTATCATTCCACAGAAGTTATAAAAAGAAACAAAGAAATTAATATCTTGGCATTGAAAAGGAGTAATATAACTTTTACACTGCGGAAGTCAAAATTACTCTTCTTGTTCTTTTGTTTCATATGAAAAAGCTTAAAATATTCAAAGAATATTCCTCCCAGATGGTAGTACCTTCAGGGAATCTCTGGCATTTATCAAATTTGGAATTTAAAGTAAACTCTGCCTTCAAAGAATCCATATAATTTGCTATAACATATTCATGAAACAATTAATGACTAAATCTCCTGAATAAGAGATCAGAAACAAGTGTCATTAGAATCATTAAAAAGTCTTTTGGTAAGAACGTTAGTTCAGTTAGGTGATAGCATTTTCTGGTTTTAGAAAGAAAACTTTGCTATGACAACTATTTAAAACCTGTTTTATGAATATATTCACTAATACCAGACACTTTTAAATTTCCACATTGATTTTATCCTGGATATATATATATATTGAGGATACATATATATATATATTTAAAATATTTCTCATATTTTGAAGCCTTCAAGGACTATCTCTCTCTTAATTATTCTTTCAGTCTTTCTTCCTTAAGTGTGAATAAAGAATTCCTTACACAGTCACATGTTCCGCCCTTGGCCATATCAATCAGTTAATCAGTCAATCAACTAGTCAGCAGTCAGGGAATCAGTAACCTCCAAGTTAAGCACTGCCAGCTATATACCCATCATAACAATAGTTTTAAGGAGATACATAAAAATTAAGAAATGTTGTCTTTACCCTTATATTATTTGTTGTGCATTTGTATAAGTTAGGCTTATATAAGAAGATAAAACAAAAACAAAATGTATAATATAACCTTTACATGCTATGAGAATTTAAAGGGAATGCAACCCAATATGAACTGGAATATGGCAAAAATTAGTGGAAGAGAAACTCAAGGGCCTTGAAGGGATTTTAAGATACATAACCCAAAAAGAGCATGAAACGCCAATGATCTACCTAGAGTATAGATCCTGAAGATAGTACTTGTGGAATCTCTGAAAGTTAATAGTTTCAGGATGAGTATAAAAATTCTCTGAAGAATGTCAACACAGGGAAAAAAAATTCTGTCAATAGTAACCTGTGCCTTAGGTTGAAGATTTTATGGTGAAGAAAGGTAGAGAGGTAGATAGATGGACAGACATATATATATAAAATCTCCTATCCATGGAAATTTTAAGGAAATTCAGAAAATTAATTTCAAGCAAACAGTTACTATCTATTCTGTACCAGATAATTTTCTATAGCCCAGGAATAAAACAGTGTACAAAAGAAAAAACCTGTGTCTTCATAGAGCTTAAATTTTAGACAGGAAAGATAGGAAATTCATAAAACAGGTGAGTACCTTATATATCACATTGGCTGGTGAAAAGTGCTATAGTATAACATAAAGAATGAAAAGATGATACAGAGTACAAAGTTGGGTTCGGTGCACTTTTAAGCAGGTTGTCAGAAATAGCTTTACTGAATAGGTAGCATTTCAAACAAATACCTGATGGAGACATAGGAGTGAATCTTACAGAATTTTGGAGATAACTGGAGTTAAAAACAAAGACAAAAAGCAAAACAAAAAACATTAAGACAGAATAACAGGAGAGGAAAAGGCCTGATGCAGGAAACTGTTCAGAGTTATCAGAGGAACAGCAAGAAGATCTCTGGGGATTAAGTCCAAAAAATGTGAGAAAATGAATAGAAAATGAGGCCAGTGAGAGAATGAGGTGAGCTACAGAGGCAGTTCATGAGGGACCTAATAGTACATTGTAAAGGTTGTTTCTTTTATTCTAATGAGGCAGGGAGCCATAATAAGATTTTGAGCACAGGAGTGACATTATGATGTTATTTTACTTATAACTGAGAACACCACTAACATGTTGAGAATAAGCTTTTGCTGGCCAAGAATAAGAGCAGAGACATCAGTGATGAGGCTTTAGGAATAATCTAGGAGAGAGAAAATGATGGCTTGTAAAAGAATGGTAAAAGTATATTTGATAAGAAATCATGTCTAGTATGTAGTACTTGCTGATCTACTTGCATGAGATCTACTTGCATGATCTTGCTTGCATGCAAGCAAGCAAGAGATGGCTCCCAGATTTTCAGCCTACGCAACTGGAAAGACAGAGTTGACATTTAGTGAAATGGGAAGGGTTTATTGGGACATGGAAGAAAGATCATGAGTTCCATTTGGACATGTTAAATTTGAAATTTATGTATGAATATTAAGTGGTTATTTTGAGTTCAAGTTGGATATACAATTCTAGAATTCACGAGAGTGGTCTGGGCTAGAGATACTAATTTATGAGCACTCAGCATAAACGGCAGTTCAAGCAATGAAACCTAAGATATTTAGAGAAGACAGTGAAACAGTGAAGCCCCAGGACCTTGCTGAGGGGATCACAGCATCATTATCCCCAATGAGTAGAACCAGGTATGGAAGATAAGACATAGAAATAAGGCAAAGAAGTGTGATATTTTGTCAATCAGAGTAAAACAAAAGAAAACAAAACACAAAAACAAAAGGCAAACACTTTTCAAGGAAGGAATAGTAATTGAGGACTAAAACTGACTGCCAGATTTTGCATTATCACTAAATGATTTAAAAAAAAAACAGTTTTAGGGGCGCCTGGGTGGTTCAGAGGATTAAAGCCTCTGCCTTCGACTCAGGTCATGATCCCAGGGTCTTGGGATTGAGCCCCGCATTGGGCTCTCTGCTCTGCAGCGAGTCTGCTTCCCCCTCTCTCTCTGTCTGCCTCTCTGCCTACTTGTGATCTCTGTCAAAGAAAGAAATAAAATCTAATAAATAAATAAATAAATAAATAAAAATTAAAAAATAAAAAATAAATTTTAGTGAAACGATGGGGCAAAAGATGGAATGAAAGGCATCAAGAGAAAATGAAATGAGAAAAACTATAAAAATGGGTTTACATGAAATTTTCAAGAATTTTTCTTGTAAATGATAGCAGAGAACTGTAATGGAAGCTGTACAGGGTGTTTTTAGATGGGAAAACTAACAGATGCCAGAGCAGTTCTAGGTTGAAGTTTTTAGGTAAGATGGATACATGGGACTTAGTGTGTAAAGGAATCTTCTTTAGCAAGAGCAGGGAGGGTACATATGCATTTGTGTTCATTAATCTGGTAGGAAGAATTTGGTAAAATTCTTAACTAACTGAATTTATTTTTTTCCAGTAAAGTAAGAATGTACATCTGCTGTGGGTAAGAATAAGAATGGGTATAAGATAAATGAGTAAAGACAGAAAACTGTAAAACAATCACTGGATTGAAAGGAAACTAGACTCATTGGGCTGTCAGACACTAATGGTAGATTTAGAATTAATGACCATAAATTGATAAAGAAAATGGATCAGATAGTGCTCTGTTTTCCTTCAGACAAATTCATCTGTTTGGGAGTAGAGGTGCAGTAGCCAGAAAATTGGAGTTTTTCCACAGGAGCACAAGAAAGCAAGAGAAGGATAAGGTCATTGAGGGTATATGAATGGACCATGGAATTTAAACTAGGAAAGTTCTAGGGGAAAACACTACGATGGGCGAATAGAGAAGAGAAGTGAGTTGGGGGAAATTAAAGGGGGAGATGAACCATGAGAGACCTTGGACTCTGAGAAACAAAACTCTGAGGGTTTTGGAGGGGAGGGGGATGGGGGTTGGGTGAAGTTGGTGGTGGGTATTATGGAGGACACGTATTGCATGGAGCATAGGGTATGCTAAATAAACAATGAATTTGAACACTGAAAAGAAATTAAAAAAAAAACACTACAGAGTCTAAAAGCTGAAAGGATCATATTAGACTGTAAAGCCTGGTGAAGTCAAAGTATTAGTGCAGTTTTGGAATAAGGGAGAATTAACTGCACCAATAGGAGTTGAAATTTTTTAAAAAAAGGTTGTTTGGAGTAGAAATTATACAAGGTTCAGTTTTCAGCAACAACAAGTTCTAAGGATGATCATGAGAGTAAATCATTGTTTGGGCTGAAGAGAAAAATCACTAGAGAAGAAGAAATCAAGGAATTGAGAAGCCAAACTATGGGGGCAACCATCTATATGGATATTTGGTGATTATGACAGAAAGTGTAATGAAATAGAGGGATGACATTTAGGGCTAAAAGCTACAACGGGGCACGTGGGTGGCTCAGCTGGTTAAGTATATTACTCTTGATTTCGGCTCAGGTCATGAGCTCAGGGTCATAAGATGGAGCCCCACGTTTGGCTCCATGCTCATCAAAGAGTCTGCTTGAGATTCTCTCTCTCCCTCTCCCTCTGTGCCCTCCCTCCACTAATGCTCTCCCTCTATCTAAGAAAAAATAAAGAATTAATGAAAGAAAACAAAAGCTACAAATCACAATGTAAATATAACAGCCATACAGTGAAAAATACAGCACACCCTTTGTAAAGCAGGAAACTCTGGGATATACAAAAGTAGAAACACACTAATAATTAAATATTTTATTTTAACACATTTCTCTCAGCATAATAAAGGTGAAGTGGTCAAAACTATAGGTGAGGCTAAAGAACATTTAACCCTCATAAATAATAAATAGTCCTTAAGGAGATTGGCTATCTATCTATCATCTGTCTATCTATCTCCCGATCATCTTTCAAAAGATTACAACTAGAAAGCTTAAGTGCCAAAAGCAGAATTATTAAAATCAAATTCTATGATTACAGTATAATAAAATAAAAACTGACAATAGCAATTTAAAAGACCATCAACATGGAAATTTTAAAAATTTGCCTATTAAATAACATCTGGGAATCTGACTAAAAGAGGATATACATACCAAATCTATTTAACTGTGTAAAATAATAAAAATAAAACAATTCATACCCAAATATATGGGAAATATTTAAAGCAGTGATCAGAGGAATGTAGTCTTAAATATGTTTACAAATTAAAAAGAAAGAACGAAAGTGAATAAATTAAATTCCTGACTGAAAATCAGAAACAGAGAATATAAACAAGCCAAAGGTAATCAGAAAAAAGGAAACAATAGAGATAAAAGCAAAAATGAATATGAGGTAGAGAACAGAAAAGTCAGAGCTTCAATTTCAAAATGGTGGTCCTTGGTAAAGCTGACACTATATTCAAACCACTGACACTATAATCAAACTAATGCAATCTGTAAGGAGAAAAAAGCATAAACAATCACAAAAATACAATATAAGAAGCAAGAAGGGGAAAATTGTTACTAAAACGGCAACAAATGTATAAAAAGAAGCTTATTGTGGAGGATTTTGCGAAAAAAAATATGGAAAGTTAGATGAAATGTATACTTTCCTAGGAAACCAATTTATGAAAATTAACTCCATTAAAGACAGAAAACAAATCAATTTCCTTGGAAGAAATAAAAAAAGATAAAATTCACCAGAGCTAGATTATTTCACAAGGAAATCTACCCAGTTTTCCAAAAAACAGTCCCTAATACTACATACCTTGTTCCAAAGCATGTGAACCAAAAAACATAAAACTTCCAAATTCTTTTTAGCAAAAAATATAATATGGATATTGAACTCAGATAAAGATGCCACACATACAAAAAGAGAAAGAAAATTATAAATTAATATTGTTTGTGAATATCAATATAAATATGTTAAATAAAATTTTAGCAAGCAGATTTTAGCATCACATTGTAAGATTAATAACACATAAACAAGTATGGCTTATTTAAGGAATGAAATTTTGGTTAAATACTATAAAACCCATTGACATAACATATATGAATAAATCTAAGAAATATGATTATTTTTATAGACTTTAAGAGCCTTTGACAAATCCATTCGTTCCTTTCAAAAACATTTAACCTATGGAATGGGAGAAGATATTTGGAAATAACATATCTGACAAAAGGTCAGATCCAAAATATATAAACAACTTATAAAACTCAACACCCAAAATACAAATAATTCAGTTAAAAAATAGGCAGAAGACATGAATAAACATTTTTCTAAAGATGATCTACAGATAACCAACAGATAGATGAAAAGATCCTCAACATCACTGATCACCAGGGAAATAAAAATTTTAAACTATGATGAACTATCACCTCACACCTGTCAGAATGGCTAAAATCAACAACACAAGAAACAACAGGTGCTGGTGAGGATGTGGACAAAGGAAAACCCTTTATCCACTTTGCACTATTCACTATTGCCACTATCAGTGGGAATGCAAAATGGTACAGCCACTGTAGAAAACAGTATGGAGGTTCCTCAAAATTTAAAAATAGAACTACCTATGATCCATCAAGTGCACTATTAGGTATTTACCCAAAGAATACAAAAATATGAATCTAAAGGGATACATGCATCCTGATGTTTAACTCAGCATTATGTACACTAGCCAAATTATGGAAATAGTATAAGTGTCTCTCAACTGCTGAATACATAAAGAAGTAGTGGTTTATATATATACTTAGCTATAACAAAAAGAATAAAGAATATTATTAATCCATAAAGAAGAATGAAATCTTGCCATTTTTAACAACATAGATGGAACTAGAGTATAATGCTAAACTAAATAAGTCAGTCAGAGAAAGAAACATAACATACGATTTTACTCATGTGTAGAATTTAAGAAACAAAACAAATGAACAAAGGGAAAAAAAGAGAGAGAGTGAGACAAACCAAGAAACAGAACTCTTAACTATAGAGAACAAACTGATAGTTCTAGGGGGAGGTGGGGGGGGGGGATTAAATAGGTGATGGGGATTAAGGAAGGCACTTCCTGTGAGGAGAACCAGGTATTGTATGGAAGGATTAAATCACTATATTGTACACCTGAAACTAGTATTACACTGTATATTAATGAACTGGAATTTAAATACAAACTTAAAAAATTTAAAAACAAGACTTGGTAAATACTTTTTTTTTTTTTTTTGGAATGCTTTCTCAAATGATACATTTACCTTGCTTCTTAAACCAGCATCTTTAAATAACTAAAGACTTTCTGCTAGTATAAGAAAAAAGGCAAATATACACACTATTTCCACTGCTACTTGTAATTTTTCTGAAAGAAATAAGAAAAAAATCAATTAGAACCTTAAGAATTGGAAAAGAAATATTAAACCTATTTCTATTTACCAAAAATATGATTATATACCCAGAAACCCCCAAAAAATCAATGAAAAAACTCACCATTTTAAATTAACAACAAAATAATTTGGTAAGGTGGCAAAAAGATAAAATTGACCTACTAGTGTTCACAGATTATACAAACAATAACTAGAAAAAGGATATCATGGCAGAGAAACCCTCATTTGCAATAGGAGCACACAAGATCAATTATTCTGGAATAAACTTACAAACTGTGAAAAACCTATACGATAAAAAGTTTCAAGTACTCTTCTGTCACAAGCACAATCTTGAGCAAATGGAAAGACAATCCCTGTTCTCAGGATAACAGATATGATAAAGATGCCAATTTGTCTTAGGATAATTTATAAAATTCATAAATTCCCAATAAAATATTAATATACTAGTTTGGACCTAATCAATTTGATGCTAAGTTTATATGAACCAATAAGCATATAACAATAGGTAAACACTATAAGAGAAAAACTATAAGGGGAGGTGTGTCATACACTACCAGATATTGAAATATTAGAATTAAGTATTTTATTTTTTTAAAGATTTGTATTTATTTATTTGACAGAGAGAGAGAGAGAGAGAGAGCAAGCGCACAAGCAGGGAGAGCGGCAGGCAGAGGGAGAGGGAGAAGCAGGCTCCCTGCAGAGCAAGGGGAGCCTGATGTGGGACTCGATCCCAGGACCCCAGGATCATGACCTGAGCTGAAAGCAGTCTCTTGAAAGCAGTCACTTAACCAACTGAGCTGCCCAGCTGCCCAAAATTAAATGTTTTAATCGTCACTTCTAAAAATGTTGAATATTTCCAATCTTATCAGCCATTTGCATTTTCTCTCTGTAAGTCTGTCACATCCTTTAATTGGGGCATGGTAAATTTTCCTTATTGTTATATGCAAGCTTTATATGTTACATTAACATCCAATGTGTTAATTTATTGTGACTATTCTTCCCAACCTGTGGTTTGCAGTTATTATGTCACCTACCTTGTCAAATGCATTAACTTTTACTTTCTTCCATTATTTTGATGTTTGGTTAAAAGGCTTTCTTCAATCAATATTAGATCATCACTTATATTTTTCTAAGATATGTGCATATCTCAGTTTTAGCTTTAATATATCTGGAATTTATTTTACATTATAATATGATGAACTGTCATCAAAATATTTTTCCAAGCAGCTGGTGAATTTTTTAAATTTAATGTATTACATAATTTATAAATTATTTATTGGTTTTGTTTGCACTTTAACTGAAAAGAAATGGCTATCAAAATTCAAACAGTAAAGAGTACTGTAATATAAATGTAAGACTACCCTTCATGCTCTCAGTCCCAATCTCCAGATTAACATGTAAAAATTTAAAAAATGTAGTGTCGTGGCGCCTGGGTGGCTCAGTTGGTTAAGCATCAGCCTGCGGCTCAGGTCATGATCAGGCTCCTTGCTCCGCAGGGAGCCTGCTTCTTCCTCTGCCTGCCATTCGCCCTGCTTGTGCGCTCTCTCTCTGACAAATAAAGAAAGAAATCTTTAAAAAAAAAATTGGTGTGTATTCCCCACAATTTTTGACACATTTTTGCATTAAATACCTTCTTTCTCAAAACTGCAGTTCCTGACCCACATTACTTTTTATCTGACATGGTGCTAAGCAAAAGAGGTGAAAACAATATATATGCTTTGTATTATTTAATAAAAATGTTAACCAGCTTGAAGATTCATGGGATTTAGATATATGGATGCCTGTGTTAATTATTAATGGACAAGTCTGAACTCCAACATCTTTGGCCAGAGGCCATTACAAAGTTTCTTAGATAAAGATGAATATAATTTGATATTCAGACAAAGCTATTAAAAGTTCACAGAGATTGGAGTTAGAAACAGGTTCTGAATATAAAAACACACAATCTTCTACAATCAAGTTGTTTAGGCCTAGCCACCCGGCTAGCATAAATGGGGTCACATTATGAATAATAATCCATATTTTACCATATCTTGTTCCATTGTTCCCACATGACTCCCTGTCCTCCGAGAGTACTCTCAAAACATACTGAACATCAGAGTTTGCCCACACAAACATTATGGTTTCACCAATCATTCTCTGGAAGATAATTCCACCTTACCAGTAAGCATTCTGGCTTCTGCAGACACCACTAGCCTTCTCAGAACCTGGGAATAATTATTCCTTCTTGGTCACACCTGCTCACTGTACCGTGTTAACCATTTCCTGAGCCTTACCATGCTAACACCCAGAGAACTGTATCAAGAAGAGTATTCCATAAAAATGACAGGAAAAATGAATACTCTCTCCAGCCTATCTTACTACACACTGATGAACGGGATATCTTGTTTGTGCAACAGGATCTTCCTGCTAAACTAGAGCTAAGCATCTGCTAAACTGACAAATTAGGTACCACTATCTCCTTGAGGTCTTCTATATAGTTAGAGTAGAAGAGTATCCTAAGACTATTTATAGAACTTCTTTATGCCCCAGAGGTTTCTGTCCATATAAATATAAATTATTTTGCATCAGGACCAAGACCTGTAGAAAAGAACTTAAACCCAAGACACAGGGAAAAAAAAAAAAATCCTTGTCTAACAGTCACCGATTAAAGATAAATATCATGGTATCACAGCAAAAAGACCCATGCCTGGCATATAGCAGGTATGAGCTGAATGTGTGATGATTATATATGAGTCAGTTAGTCCTTCCCCTAGGACTCCCAATGCACATATCAGCTCCCATAGGACCATTAAAGTGATGAGAAAGTGTAACACAAATAGTCATCATCAACAATGTTTAAGAATATTGGAGGGGAAAAAAAAAAAAAAGAATATTGGAGGAGACTGTTCCAAGAGAAAAAAAACATCTAAGTAAACTTTTTGCTTGGTAAAAAGCTAAGTGTTCAAAGCATGAAGATTTATAAATGTGACACATTAGTATTCACCAGTGGGCAATGTGTTGAATACTTAAGTGAGCTTAATGACCAGTTTTGTAATGTTTACTTATGGCTGTCTCATTCTGTGGAACACAGGAGGGTCCAGTGGTCGTTGCCAGAGACCAAATTCAAATCAAAGAACTAAAATCCTATACTAACATGAATTACTGTCCTCCAGTGACTAATGTGTTTTTTTTTTAAGATTTTATTTATTTATTTGACAGAGAGATATCACAAGTAGGCAGAGAGGCAGGCAGAGAGAGAGGGGGAAACAGGCTCCCCGCTGAGCAAAGAGCCAGATGTGGGGCCCGATCCCAGGACCCCGAGATCATGACCTGAGCTGAAGGCAGAGGCTTTAACCCACTGAGCCACCCAGGCGCCCCCAGTGACTAATGTTTTGACACTGGGTATAACTCATCATGCCTGGCTTCCTCTAATCTTAGGATCACTTTTCTCCCAGAAAGCTCTGTGCCCTGAGAGGAAAACTTAAATGGAATTATCTCACCATTGTATATACTGGGATACAGCCCAGCAAAAATGGAGCTTATGTTTACTTTCCAGAATTTCCCCCAAACTTATGAAAAAACAGGACGATATCTGTTGGGTCTTGCCCAACATTCCTTCAAATAAAAACCTACAGTAGATATCAGAAGACTATAAACCAAACTGAAATCTCTGTTATGTGTGAGACATTTCAAATTAGTTTTATAAAACAAATTAACATGAAGAATTAACTAGAATGTCAAAATTCAAAAGCTTTAATTTTGAAGAAAACTGATTAACTATGAGGCATTCTGCTAAATTATCATTCAGTAAATATGTACTGAATCTCTATTTTTTTAATTCATCACTACTTAAAGAAGTTTATGATTATGGGAAAGAAGCCTAAAGATAGAGTTCTATATGCCCTTTTTCTCCCTGCTTGTGAACTCCCAAGTTACATATGATGTTCTAGACTAATTAGTAAGACCGCTCCTTTTCGCTCCCAAAAGCCACACACTCTAGATAATAAACAATACAGTCTGTCCAGATAAGAACATGTACAAAGCAATCCTATCAATGGTAGATGTTAAATACCAAAAAGAAAATGAGGATCACCTGTTACGGAATTCCCAGAAGGAAAGATCACCTCATGCCAACACATTATCACTGAAACTAAATGTTAAGAGGTGAAGTAGGGTAAAAAGCATTGCAGGTAGAAAGACTGGTAAGAAGAAGCACTTGGTTGGGAAAGAGAAAAGCATATTCAGGGGAAAAAAAATGGATCCTCTTGTTATAGAAATACTTTAGGAAGGTAGTAAGAACACACCCAACGCAGGTGAATTTAGGCCTGACTACTGAGAACACTCAAACTGTCAAGGGTGAAGACGTTTCAGCATTATTTCATAAGAAGTTGATGAATTTAGAGGCATAAGTGCCATGTTCTGAATTTGTAGGAGAAATTTAATTTGGATGAAAGTTTGAGAATAGACTGGAAGATAACTAGATGTTATGGGGATAATCTAATTTTTAAAATAACCTTCTAGACATCTCCAATTACCTGTATTATTTTTACTTTGGAACTCCCTATTTAGGAGCCCCAAATGAGAATAATTAATTAAACTAACTAATCATACCGTGGAATATCTTATGTCAGAGGGCCTGTGCTAGAATAAACATTAACAAAGACTCATGAATCTTGCTAGGGGAATGAAGATAGCAAGAACAAAACATCTTGTAGGTCTCATGAAGAAACTACATAGGGTTTAAGTTAGTGGTGTGCTAGACAATAATTACCAGTTGTCTGTTGGGGTAAAATCTTGGTTGTATCATTGCCAATTTCCATGTAAATACTCCAAGATAAATTTCAAGCTATCTTCATGAACTCATTGAATACAGAATTGGAAGAGGTGTGCACAATTGGGCACACGAGCTGGTATGAACCACCTCCAGCACAACCCTCACAGAAAGCCACTCAAGTGTATCAAGCATGCTCTGGTCTGTGTCCCAGTTTCTAGTTGCAAGTTACCTAAGTCTCTTTAGGAACATGAAGGGTGCATGTAGATGAGATAAAATGCTCTAGGATGCATGTTGCTAGGATCAACTAATTAAAACCATTCTTTTCCAAATAGTAGTGAAAGAAATACACAACACCAATACACCACCAATGCCGTAGCTGGCCACTTGGCATATCTTGTGCCACTTGTGCCACAGTCCACAGCACAGCCCTCAGGGTGCACAAAATTGCCAGGCCATAAAGGCAGGGAAAATAGAAAACATGAGGACTTAAATACATAAGAGAAATGATGCTGAGCTGTCCTGACTCTGAGTTTAATAATAGTCTCTAGGTTCTTGCTACTGTGGTTTTGTCACTTAAACTATAGAGTATATCAACATTTATTTATTTTCTCATTGTAGTATGCCATTTGAAAGCAACATATAAAAAAAAAGAGGAAGGAAGAAAACCTAAAGTAGATGTTTAATGACAAATTAAGTACTGCATTTCCATTTCTCAAGAAGGTTAATTATGAACATGGAATTGAAACATTTTTATTGAAAGTTAAGCAGCTGATACAACAGCAAATGCTACTGTAAATTTAGTTAAAAACATCAAAATGAAAAATGAAAAATGTGGGATGCCCAGGTGGCTCAGTTGGTTAGTCATCTGCCTTTGGCTCAGGTCAAGATCCCAAGGTCCTGAAACCAGTCAGGCTCCCGTCTCAGCGGTAGTCTGCTACCCTTTTTCCCTCAGCCCCTCCCCCTGCTCATGCTCTTTCTCTCAAATAAAGAAATAAAATCTTAAAAAAAAGATGAAAAAATGTTTTGAATCCATCATAGTAAAATGTAATATTTTTAACAGTTGTGAAACATATGAAAGGCAAATGCACATAAAATAGGTTTAGTGCACACAAGATTAATATTCACATCTAAAAAAGCTTTGGAATTCTAGTAAGTGAAACATTATTTATAGTTACTAATATCTACAAAATTTTTACATTTGTACAAATATGATATTGACCATACAAAAAATAAATATTTTGTATGGCAGTCCATATTTAATTTCTTCACCTCCTGTCATCACAGTTTTTAGAAATATTTTGGTCATGGTAGAACTAGTTTGTAGGTTGACCAATGTCAATGGCCTTTTTAAAATGAATTTCCCTCCATGCTTGGTTTGATTTTTGTTCAAAATCAGTTGTAAAGTTTTAATTATTATTATGTAAGTGGATGCCAAAAGTTCATCTTTCAAGGCTTTTAACTTATTAACATTTTGAAAACTGAGCTTCAGCATGGAAGGATATTGAAATGTACGTCTACAAATGCAAAGGAGAAAGAGATGATGAAAGTTTAAATAGTGTATATATTTTAATTTTGAAATTCTAAAGCTATGTTTTGAATATTTTGAATTCTGGTGAAAATATTGTGATGAATCTTGTATGTGAAAAGAATTAAATCATATTCTATACAAGAATGGAATAAAATGGAGAAGGCCATGATTTCATTGAATTTAAACTCGGTGAATGTTTCCAAAAAATGCAAATAAATGATATGTGATGACATTTGTCTGGAGCAAATGTTTGTTAAAGAGGAGTAGTTTGAATGGAAATGAAAATTTGGAATGGCATATTTGCATTTTAAGTACAAATAAAACTGAAATTGGGATCATCCACCATGTAGCAGAATTTCTCTAAATTTTGCAGTTACTTTAGAACCTCAAAATTATTATTGAATTAAGAAGCAATTTAAAGTGTCAACAATTTCAAATTCGTTTACTATAAAAATTATAATTTGAAGCTGATTGCAGAGAATTTTGTAAAAAAATAAAAATATGTGACAAGAATAATGAATCATGCTTTATAATTATTTAATGTTCAGACAATAAAAACGGAATTTTCATTTTGTATGTGGATATTTGTGATTTTTTCTATTTCTTTAAATGGCATTTTATTTTGAAAAATAGTTTCTGAATAAGATTGTTTTATATATTCAGGATTATAATAAAACTGATCAACTAATTAAGAAATATATTAATATATAATTTTATTTAATTATAATTAATCTCATAAATATTCCATTTTTCACACTATCTATATTATAGCAACATATAGACTTCATCCAGACTTTGCATTTTGAGATATTTAACATACAGATCATTCTAGAATACAAATATGAAGTTATCACAAATCTCAGAGGAGAGATAAACAGGATAGGAGTGAGAAGCAGAAGCAGAATCATAGGAATAGAAGGCATAATGAATGTGGAACAGAACTTTTTTTTAAAAAAGATTTTATTTATTTATTTATTTGATAGAGAGATAGAAAGAGAAAGAGCATAGAGAGAGAGTGAGAAGGAGAAGCAGACTCCCCACTGAGAAAAGTCCCATGTGGGGTTTGAACCCAGGACCTTGAGATCATGACCTGTGCTGAAGGCAGACATTTAACCAACTGAGGCATAGAGGCAACCCCAACAGAACTTTCTGACTCATCAAGTTTCCATAGAATAATATAAGAAAAAAAAGAAGATGAATGTGAAATGTCCTTTTTAATTGGAAAAGGGAATTCAGAAAAAGAAATGATTTAGCTCTTTCTCCAAAAGTAAAGATAATGAACTTGAAGTAAAATGAATCATTTAGCAATGGAAAAATTTGGGCTTGAAATAGAAAATACTAAAACAACACTAGTATTCATCCGAGAAAAGCAGAATTTTCCTTTAAATAAACCCTGCATCTTGAAGGACTTCTCTGTAAGAAGAATTAAAGAGATTAAGAAAAAAATATTTTCTGTTAGACTGGACAATGGGTAAGTGGTGAAAAATCTCTCTATCCATCTCCTGGCTTTAATTTAAAAAGAAATACATGCACACACATAAAAAATATATATACACTGATATTAAAAACTCATTGAACCAGGTACATGGCAGATTAAAAACAGCTGAGGAGAGAATTAGGAAACTAGACTTGGGGAAATCACTCAGGATGTATTAAAGAGATATAATGACATAATAATATGACTGGCCAGGTAAATTAGTGGAGAATATAACAGAAAGGGTCTCAATAAAAGCATAGGAAAATGAGAGAAAAGCTCTCGAAAATACTTCAAAAATAACACCTTGGAATTTTGGGGAATTAAAGAAAAAATGTAAGTACTCAGATTAAAATAGCAAATTATGTTCAAAGTAGGAATCATAAAAGCAAATTCAAAGTAGTCATCAAGGTGAAATTGCTGAACAACTGCTGATTAAAGACAAAGAGAAAATCATAAAACTAACTGGACAGAAAAAAGAATGGGTTAACAGAAGAAATAATAATTATACACAGGCACACACACACACACATCCCACTTTTGTGATGACTGAAAGACAATGGAATGCACATTTCAGAGTTAACACAAAATAACTATCAACTTAGAATTCTAAATCCACTGCACCTGAAAGTCTATAATGAGAGTGGAAACAAATTTTGGACAAAGACTTGGAGAATTTGTCTCTATAGACCTTTATAGAAACATATAAGGATATGCTTATGTAAGAGGAAATATATGTCCAGGAGGAAATATTAAGATATAAAAGGGAATGGAAACTAAAGAAACGAGAAAACATCTGGCTAAAACTAAGTACTGAATGTTAAAATAATAATACATATGACTATTTTTGTCTAGTGTTGTTAGTTTTCTCCAAATCGATCTGCCCAGATATACTGAAAGTAATCATGAACCAATGTCAAGGGCATAAGAACCAATGACAAGTTGATATGCATGTTAGTATTGACAGGCTGAAAGACTAATGATTTTTACAGTTGAGGTGATTTCAATTCTTTCTTTTCAACAACATTGAAGGAAGATCAAATTTAGATGTCAGTTTGTGGAACATAAAAATGACTTTGATGATAGATCATATGAATGTTATTACTATTCAATAAAAATTCAATTCCCATCTATTTATTTAGTATTTAGGTTGCACATATAGCCATAAAACATATAATGAAAGGGGTGCCTAGGTGGCTCAGTGAGTTAAGTGTACAACTCTTGATTTCAGCTCTAAATCATGATCTCAGGGTCCTGAATCGAGCTCCACCTCAGGCTCCACGCTGGGTGTACAGCTTGCTTAAGACTCTCTCCCTCTTGCTATGCCCCTCCCCCACCACTCATGAGTGTGCTGTTTTTCTTTCCCTCTTTTAAAAAAAAAATTAAAATAAAAAAATTCATTTTAAATTCATTTTATCCTTGGATACATTTGGAGGGTCAATAATATAATCTTTGGAGGGTCAATAATATAACCTCACTATAATCTGTTTCTAATAAAATATTTTGTTTAATAATTAAAAAATATATATCTACTATATATAGTTTTAACAAACTACTTTAATTGTAATTTTAATAATAAATAAAGAAAATAATGTTAGAGCCTTTTGTTGATAAAATATTGAAATTTTTAGAGTAAATTTATATATTTTTGTGGAGATATGTGAGAATTTTTAGTATGATTATTATGTGTTAGGATAAAATCTATAAGGTAAAATAATATAAAATAATAAAAATACTTAAGAATTTTTAAAAAAATTCTGACTGTTAAAATCTTTATGTTGTAAATAGATGATGGTAACCACTGAATTAGTACGGTATGTAGATTCTATTATAACCATTTAAATAAGTTTTTAGTTTCAAAATGGATTAAAACCTACACATGAGACCTAAAAACCATAAAAATCCTAGACAACAACAAAGGCAGTAATTTCTTTGACACTGGTCACAGCAACATTTTCCTACATGTGCTTAAGGCAGGGGGAGCAAGAGGAAAAATAAATTTGTACTACATCAAAATAAAAGTTTTTGCACAGCAAAGGAAACCATCAACTAAACGAAAAAAAATCTAGTAAATGGGAGCAGACATTTACAAATAATATAGCTGGTATGGAGTTAATATCCAAAACATATACAGAACTTATACATCGAAAAACATCAACTCAACATCAAAAAACAAATAATCCAATTAAAAAATGAGCAGAGAACCCGAATAGACATTTTCCAAAGAAGACAAACACATGGTCAACAGACACATGAAAAGATGTTCAACATCATTAATCATCAGGGAAATGCAAATCAAAACCATAATGAGATATTACCTTATAACTGTCAGAATGGCTAAAATCAAAGACAAGAAATAATAAGTGTTGGTAAGGATGTGGGGGAAAAGGAGCTCTCATGCACTGTTGGTAAGAATGTATATTGGTCGGATGCCTGGGTGGCTCAGTTGGTTGGACGACTGCCTTCGGCTCAGGTCATGATCCCGGGGTCCGGGGATCAAGTCCCACATCGGGCTCCCAGCTCCATGGGGAGTCTGCTTCTCCCTCTGACCTTCTCCTCGCTCATGCTCTCTCTCACTGTCTCTCTCTCAAATAAATAAATAAAATCTTTAAAAAAAAAAAAAAGAATGTATATTGGTATAGCCACTGTCAAACAGTATTAATGTTACTCAAAAAAATTAAAAATAGAAATGCCGTATTATCCAATAATTTCAGTACTGGGTATTTACCTAAAGAAAATAAAAACACCAATCTCAAAAGATATATGCACCCCTATGTTCATTACAGCATTATTTACAATAGCCAAGATATAGAAGCAACCTTAGTGTCCATCGATAGATGAATGGATAAGAAAGCCAGGTACACACACACACACACACACACACACACACACACACACGGGAATATTAGACAGCCATAAAAGAGGATGAGATGGTGTCATTTGCAAAAACATGGAAGGACTTACAGGGTACATGCTAAGTGAAGTAAGTCAGACTAAGAAAGACAAATACTACATGATTCCACTCATAGGTAGACTCCAAAAAGCAAAAAAAAAAAAAAAAAAGAAAAGAAACTGATGGCTGCCAGAGAGGAGGGGCTAGAGGGATAGGTAAAATGGGCGAAGGCGAGTGGGAGACACAGCCTTCCAGTTATGGAATGAATATGTCACACGAATAAAAGGTACACTATAAAGAATATAGTCAATGGTATTGTAAAAGCTTTGCATGGTGACAGATGGTAGTGACCCTTGCAGTAAGCATCATATACAGAGATGCTGAATCCCTGTGTAGTACACCTGAAACAAATGTAAAAATTGTGTGTCAACTATACCGAATAAAACAACAAATAAATAAGATTTGTAGTTAGTATACGTTTACATACAGTACACTTTTAGAAGCTATTTAAAATGTGAAAATATTTAGATGCTGACCATATGGTACAAATGAATTTTTAATAATTCTCTTAGTAGTGCTTTAGCAAAAGAATTATTAAACATTATTCTAAAGAGTCTATATCTATAAGAAGATAGAGACACTAACTTTGAGCTTGTTAATAATAGTTAATAGCAATATACAATCTAAATTTCAAGCCACTAGTGAGAAATCAGAAAAATAAAGTGAATACATTTAATCCAGAAGGAAGAAAAGGTGGAAAAAATATGCAATGAAAATGCACGCAAATAAAATAAACTTCTAACCTACCTCCAGATGCACAAAACTAAATAAATCCTAAGTGTCCTTTACCTCAGACATTGCCCAATAACAAGTCTCTAGGCCAAAGAAACTCGAGGTTATGTGCCCTTAATTGAGGCTCTAGGGGTGATCATAGATTAATATAATGCCTGGTTTGAGACTGGAAATGTTAAGACTGACCAAGCAAAATTATCTTCTATTATCATTGTTGAAAACATGTGTCCATAATATGATCAATCTCCTGATAGAAGATTTTTTTCAAGTATTTAAAAAAAAATTAATCTTCTTATAAAAAGTAGCATATAACTATTATAGATATAAATAAATAACTAGAAAAAAGAAAAAAAATCATGTATAATCCTACAGTGTTGTTAAGACTTTTATCTATGTCCTACATATATATACTAAGAGATTCCATATATACACAGAGGATTAATGTATGTGAGATTTGTATTATAGCCCAAAGAGAGCTACTGACAAATTTTAAGCATTTTAAATTTTAAGCTACTGACAAATACTAAGCCCTATGGAAGGATGGATAGGAAAGAAGCCAGTCTTCTGGATGGGGACCACTTAGGAGACCATGCCAGTATTGCAGAGAACTGTGTAGGAATTAGTTCAGTAAGAGGCAGGGTGAACAACATTTTGTGATTCATTGCACTGAGGGCTGAAGTGAGAAATAAGGGAAAGAGAAAGTTTGAATGATTCTCAGGGTTCTGGCATTATTGAACCCCTAAATTTAATATTTTAGATAAATAACAAAAAGACAAATATCAGCCATTTTAATAAACAAACAGCTATACTTTAACACCTTTTTTTCTTTACTGACATTTCATTCTTTTCTTATCTTAGAGCCAATTTTCTGCCTAAAGTTTACTTGAGTATCATTTTTTCTTATTCTAGCTAAACTAAAGTAGCTACTTCTAGCTTTCAGAATCTAGTAAGATTCTCTGGATAGCAGACCAAGGTGAGAAAGTAAATGGTAATCAAAATGTTGTGGATGAGTTTAAGATCTGTTATTGTCACAATGGGATAAGAGTAGGAAAGATGTTTACTAATTTAGAAAATGGGAATGCCCAGAGTTCCCAAAGCAAATTATACTGTATTTTAGAACTAAAGAGTTCATGGGGAACCAAACCTTAGATTAATCCTGGTTTGCACACTGATATCTACTTGTAATCTATTTTTATTAACTTAATAATATAAGTAAATAGAATATGATTACTTAAATTACATAAATAAGTACTGTAAGCATATATAAGTACAATTCTTGTAAATTTAGGAAATTACAATAAAAGTATATGTTACTTAATATCATGCCTACTAATCATGAATTTTTCTTTAATAATGCATACATATTTAATGTCTTCAAGACTTAAAAAAATTAAACTTTACCATACAAAAGTGTTGGAGATTTATACATGGGTTCTGCCTCTGTAAATTATTTTCATGCTTTAATTTAAAAAAAAAAGTTACAGTTAGCATTGGGGGCCTTTAGGAAATTTCTGTTATATTAATTTACTTCCTACTATACTATATACACTGTGTTTTATTAGGAGATTTACCTTTAAGAACAAAACTTAAACTCTATTATTAACAATCTCATAATTATTTTAGGTAGTGATTTTTGTGGGGGCCCAGTGCAGGAAAGATGTAAAGAAATGTCTCTGCATTATCTTGACTTGGTTCCCTTTCTAAATTTCAATATCTTGTTTTCTATAATCCAACATAATTATCTCCTATAAAGAGATAAGGTAATGCTATACTTATAAACAAGGAGGGCAAATATCTCTTGTGCTTTTAGATGCTCCCAGAAATTACTCCAATAAGTATACTGATTTACAGATCCTAATGAACTCTGAACATGCTACAAAGCATAAGATCTTAGGAGAGAATTTTCTATTGCCACCTCTGTATAAATTAATTTTCACCTCTGTATATATTAATTTTTTATATGCATTAATTTCCTGACCTTGTGCTTTAATTAATGTGTGGACTTTAACTTTAAAATACATATTAGTGATTTCATTATTTCTGAATGTTATTTTAAAATATTTTACATTCAGTATGAAAACAGAAGTAAAATATAAATGAAAAAAATAAAATATAAATGTACACTGTTCTATCCTGAACTACTTTATGCACTTCTCTCTACCTCCAACGTCTTCAAGACACATATTGATATTAAAAAAAAACAACAAAAAATGCTTCTTAAGATGACACATATAATACTTGAGTCAAAATATTTGAGGTCACACCTGGCTTATGTGTTGGGTCTAAGATTCTCATTCATTCATTCATGTGAATTTCTGATGCTCTCAAAGATAGTTTTCTGTGGGTAAAATGACAAAGGCCTAGAGGAGCACCATAGAGTGCAGAGAAAATGGATATATTCAGAAACAATGATGAGGGCAGGATTTTAATTTCGGTAATCGGATGCAGATAACAATTTATACAGAATAAAGAACACAGAGAAGTTAAGTAATGAACGTATGTTGAAGAAGGTACTTGTTGGTCATGCCGGGTCCGTTCATGTTTCCAGGTGTTCTATCAGTGTTCAGACGTTATTGTCCAGCTACCCAGAACACTCTCACACTGCTCGGGTTTTTATCCTAGCTCCACCATTTACCAGGTGGTAACATGGACAGGTTGGTTGGTTAATTACTTGGGACCTTCATTTTCTAAGTTGTAAAACTGGCAAACTAATAATGTTTATCTCAGAGAATTCTAAGGATTAAAGCAAATTAAATTGGAAAAGTACTTAGAAAATGCAAGGGACATAGAATGTGCTCAGTGAACACCAGCTATAATTATTCTATCCTTAGCCTTTCTGTCCCAGTCTGTGTTAGCTCTCTAGGTCCTTTTACCTACTGCCATGGTCTCCAATATCACCAGATCATTTAAAAAATCTCCACATCAGCAGCAATGTCTACAATAGCCAAACTATGGAAAGACTCTAGATGTCCATCAACAGATGAATGGATAAAGAAGATGTGGTACATATACACAATGGAATATTATGCAGCCATCAAAAGAAATGAAATCTTGCCATTTGCGATGACGTGGATGGAACTAGAGGGTATCATGCTTAGTGAAATAAGTCAATCAGAGAAAGACAACTATCATATGATCTCCCTTATATGAGGGAGAGGAGATGCAACATGGGGGGTTAAGGGGGTAGGAGAAGAGTAAATGAAACAAGATGGGATTGGGAGGGAGACAAACCATAAGTGACTCTTAATCTCACAAAACAAACTGAGGGTTGATGGGGGGAGGGGGGTTGGGAGAGGGTGGTAGGGTTATGGACATTGGGGAGGGTATGTGATATGGTGAGTGCTGTGAAGTGTGTAAACCTGGCGATTCACAGACCTGCAACCCTGGGGATAAAAATATATTATATGTTTATAAAAAATAAAATTAAAAAAAAAAAAATCTCCACACCAAACACAGACATTGCCCTGGAAGTTCACACTCACACTCACCCTTTCAATTAGAAGTTACTGTCATGGGAATGACAGTACCTGGGTATTTTATTTAAATGCAAAAAAAGAGGTGAGTAGGATTCTGAAAGAGGATGCCCTGTGTCTCAGTCCAGTTAGCAGAGGAAAACAGGTGACACACTCAGAGGAAAAATGAACATGGAGACTACTGCAGAGAGGATATTTTAGAGAGGGCTGTTTCCCATGTGACAAGGAAGACTGCAATGCGCTAGCGCTAAAAACAGCAGAGGCCTCAGGTCACAGGAACAAGGGATTCTGGGTTAGGTTACCCTAGGGGTTAGGGTAACCTAATCCAGAAAGGGTACTATTGAGAGCATCATTAATCTTCAGCATAGGACACAGCCAATCAGCGGTGACCAGGAGGGTGCCAACAGAAAAAATATTCCAAATATCCTGACCTCCTTTTCCTCACTTCTTTTGCTACTCCAACAGGGATACCCACTGGGTGAGAGCCCCCAGAAATCAGACGGCAAGGAGTGCAAAGCCAGTAGTAGGAGAAAGGTGGAGAGTAGATCTGTAGAGTCAATAGATGATATCCAGCACATAGTGTCCAAATGAAGAGCTATCAAAATAGGTAGAAATATCAAATAAGATAACTGCAAAAAATAGTCCATAGCTTCTTAATAATTTCTGATGCTTTTGTATTAAACCAAACTTCCCACTTTCAAAGGATCAAAATATAAGTCAAAGTAGGCTTATCATTCACATTCAACATCTTTTCATTCTTTACATATTTAAAATAAGGGAGAGGATTAAGTGCAAAAGAAAAAAGATTTTTTTAACGAACCGAGCTACCAAGGTGCCCCGAAAAAAGATTTTTTAAAGTTAAGACCAGGCTATAGGTAGTATTTGCTTCCTTTTCCTGGCAATTCTTATCCCTGCCATTGTAGCTGCCCTGACTTGCCAATATTTTCTCCATTACACACGATGTCTAGCTGGAAAGATTACTTAAGTCATCCATGAGTAGCTTTACTCTTTGCTTTTTCTTTTAATTTCCAGGCAATATGCTTTCACTTTAATTTAAGATGAGGATTTCAAATGAATATGTTTTCTGAGTAAGAGAAGTGGATATTCTTACAATGTTTCCCTTTATTGCCTTAACTTCCTATTGTTGTTTGTAACCTTTGACACCTGAGGTAATGGGGATGAATACTGGGCAACTGGTACACATGAAATCCCTATCTGATAGCAAATCTTGATGAACAACTAGAATTTCAAGGGTTTGGGGACTTGGAAATATTATCCAACTTATTCCCTCTACCTTCAAATATGGTCACATTTATTCATTCATCCAATATTCAATACATGCCTATGGAGAACTTCCTCTTTACTACACCCTCTTCTTGGGGCTAGGGATATCAAAGTGATTAGATAGACAAAGCTCCCATTCTCACTAGATACCGCAGTGGGTAGCTATCTGATCAGCTAATGCTGATAGCCAATATAATGACTGACAGATACTTCTTCCTTTCAAATTCCTTAGGGTTTTTCTTAGCGTGATTTTCATGGTCAGTCTGCTCAGTGGCTTATTTTGAGATCCAGTGAGCGGAGCCATAAGATGGTGGGCTTTAAAGGTTGACTCTGGTCATCTGTCTCTTCCCCTATGCTCAAGATAAATCATCCCTAAGGAACATCTGGAAGAAATTAAATGGCAATACTGTGCCATTTGAAGGAAGCTGGAGGAACAGCCTGGTAACTGCACAGCTCATGTTTTACCCAAGGGGAATTTGCTTAATCACTTGTAGAAGCAGTTCCCTCATCTGTAACATGGTCTCATGCACCCTCCTTCATAAAGTTGCTAGAATTAATGACAGAATGTGGAAAGGCCTCAACAATTTATTCTTTTGAAGAATCATTTTTCTCATCTTAAAAATGAGAATACCTATTCAGATGAAATCCCTGAGCTTTAGAGTATTCTACTAATGGGACGCACAAAATTTTGACTGATTTCTCATTTCTCTTTGAGAGATGCTGTTCCTCACTCTCTATTAAGATACATTAGAAATATGGGAGACTATGAGTTTTTTATGTTGATAATAGAAATTAGTAATACTAGAATACAATAACATTTCTGGTACAGAGAAGAAATATGAGCACTAAAAAGGCAATTTACAACTAGGTGAAATTGCGTAAAACACTTTCCATTTTTTGTGTTTCTATTCCCAATTAAAATAACCGTTACTGCTTCTAACAGGCATTCAGCACTGTAAATGGGGGAAGTAATTACTTCACAGGGATTTTTTTGCTTCTTTTTTTCTTTTGCATCAACATACAATGCTTCTAAGCAGGTTGTGATAGTACCTACCTTAAATTGTATGTAAAGAATGGAAACAACTACCCGTTTCATGATATCGAGAAGCTTGCAATATGGCTGTGCATAATAAATATGTAGCACTCATTTTTTTAGGTTCTAACATATAAAATATAACATTAAGCTCTCCAATTCAGGCAGGCAGTATAATTTCATCTTTATTAAAAATGATCACAATTTCTCCTTGTGATTAAATAAGGAGGACATACTGGGGTGCTTGGGTGGCTCAGTCTGTTAAGCATCTGTCTTTAGCTCAGGTCAGGATCTTAGGGTCCTGGGATGGAGCCCCATATCCCCAGGTCAGGCTCCCTGCTCAGTGGGGAGCCTGCTTCCTCTGCCTCTGCCTCTACCTGCTGCTTGTGTTCTCTGTCTCTCTTTGTCAAATAAATAATTTTTTTTAAAAAATCTAAAAAAGATATGGAGGACATACAAAATTATTTGGTATCCCAAGAAATTCTATTTTTTTTTTTTTAATTTTGAGTGTGGCAGGAGGAGGGAACATCAGAGGAAGAGGGAGAGAGAGAATCCCAACAGACTCCACATACAATGCGAGACTAAGACAGGGTTCAATCTCATGACCCTGAGATCGTAACTGGAGCTGAAATCAAGAGTTGAACACAACAAACTAAGCCACAAGGCACCACTCCAAAGAAATTATTTAGTCACCTCCTCCACCATCTGTCACTAATAACTTCATCTGAAGTTCTGGCACAACAAAGGCCTTTTACCTGGGTACTTTATTTAAAGTTGTCAATCCTGAACAAAACCTTAAATCCTTGTATTTCTTCTTCTTTTCACCAAAACACACTCTACATTTCATTCCCCTGAGCCCTACTCTCTAGTGGCAGAGAATCCGATAAATTCCTTTGATCTATGAAATTGTATCCCTCTAAGAATACCTACTGAAGTTAATGGTTCAGATCTTCAACTCAAGTGGGGGCTTTCTGTGACCCTCAATTAGTATCAATCTCCCTGACTGGAAAAGAGAGTAAGATGAGAGAACAAGTCTATTGTGTTAGACAGACGTGCTTCTTTCAGCTGTGTGAAGATGTACCAGTTGTTTGAATGTCCTAAGACTTGAATTTCTCATCTTTCGAACAAGAATAACATTACCTATCCAAACAAGTAAGCAAATAGGATTGCTTTTTGGATTATATTAAATTGAACCCCAAAGTGCCCTGACTACTGAGAGTTCTCTCAAGCATGTATCTTTTCCTCCAAAAGTGAACTTGGTCCTGTTCTTTTCAGCTTTACCACCAAAGATCTAGTTGGGACCATTTCATATGCTAGCCTTTGCCTATCAATTATAGAACTTCATTTCAACAAGTGTAAATGCTTACTGAAATAAATAAGATTTAAGTAGTTTATTTGATTATTTACCATCATAAAACTTAAGTGTTTACTTGTGATTATTAACTACTTCTTCTAAAAGGAACATTTCCTTTTCTGAGCTCCAAATAGCCCAAACTTGGGTTTAGAAACTTAATTTGATCATTACTGTTCGGAGATATGAGAAGAATGTGACACACTCATTGCTATTGGTATTTCAGAACTAAAAATCTTGTTGACTGTAAATGTCTCATAATATTATTTTCTGGTTATGCATCAGACTTCTTTGGATGTCTTCTTTACTGAGATTTTAATATTATTTTATATTATTATTACAAAATAATCTGTGTACAATTGCTTAGATGATTGGTAAATGAGAATTCACTTACCAATTTTTTTTTACTTTACTGGTAGAATCATATAGATTGGGCATCTTATATTTTTAACAGGCATTCAACACTGCAAAGGGGCCTACAGTGGGGGCGCTTGAGTGGCTCAGTCGTTAAGTGTCTGCCTTCAGCTCAGGTCATGATCCCGGGGACCTGGGATTGAGGCCCTGCATTGGGCTCCCTGCTCAGCAGGAAGACTGCTTCTCCCTCTCCTACTTTTCCTGCTTGTGTTCCCTCTCTCGCTGTGTCTCTCTGCCAAATAAATAAATAAAATCATTTAAAAAAAAAATAGTGCCTACAATGTACTTGTCCAATGACCCTCAATCACACTTGACAGTCTGGATCTTTTTTTAAAAGACTTTATCATGAGTTGGTTTTTACGCTCTGGATATGTAGGTTCCTTCCCACTTAACAGATAATCTAGTAATAGGAAACAAATTCTTAGTCTTTCCAGCTGGTATCAGAATTACCTTCTTTTACAGAGGCATTTTGCAGGAAGTTTTTAGCACTTTGTAAATTCAAAATTATATATCCTTCTTTCAAATTTATAATGAACTATATGAATATAAGAGAAGTCATATTGATTGTTTTTAACCTGTTCAGAACCCATTAACACGCTTTGAGCTTAATATTTTTCAAAAACAGTTGACCCTTGAGTAACATGGGTTGAAACTGCATGGGCCCATTTATACATGGAATTTTTTTTTTTTTTTTTTACAGTATAGCACTGTAAATGTATTTTCTATTCCTTGTGTTTTTCTTAATAACATTTTATATATCTTACCTTATTATAATAATATAGTATATAATACATATAACATACAAAATTGTGTTGACTATGTTATCAGTAAGGCTTCCTTCTGGTCATTAGTAGGCTATTTAGTAGTCATTAAGTTCTGGGGGAGTTAAAAATTATATGCATATTTTCAACTACACATGGGGTCAGTGCCTTAACCCCAAATTGTTCAAGGGTCAATTGTAACTGGTGATATGTGTCACATTTCTTAATCAGTCTCCTTCAAGCACTAAGAGCTGACAATATTCATCTATAATTTACTTTTAACAGCTTTATTGAGCTACAATACTTCTACCATTAAATTAATCTCTTTAAGGTATGCAATTCAACAATCTTTAGTATACTCATAGCATTATAAAACCATCAACAAAACCTAATTATAGAACATTTCAATCATCCCATACAGAGACTCTGTGCCCATTAGCTCTCAGTTCCCATTTCCTCTCTCTGCTCTTCCCACACTTTCCTCCATCAATCAGCCCTTGACAATTACTAATATACTTTATGTCTCTATATTTGCATATTCTGGACATTTCCTGTGCTAACTAGTATCACATAATATTTCAAGTTTAGTGACTAGCTTCTTTCATTTGGCATAATATTTTAATAATTTATAATAAATAATAATAATAATTTAATATTTTAATAATAAGATATTACAACCATGTAACGATACGTATCAGCACGACATTCTTTTCATTGTCAAGTAATATCCCATTGTATGAATATATCACATTTTGTTTATCCATTAATTACTTGATGAAAATTTCAATTGTTCACATAATTTACCTATTATAAGTAATGCTGTTATGAGCACACATGTACAAGTTTCTATATGGATATATGTTTTCATTTATCTTTGGTAGATACCTACATGTGGAATTGCTAGATCGTATTGGGTCTTCTATTCCAAGAAAAATTATCTGTAACATGACAGAAACATTATGTAAACTATCATAGTCAATAGTTTTATACCATGACTATACTACCATACAACTAGACCATGTACTAGATACATGAACCTTGCACTCTTAAACATGTCATGCTTGTGTTATACTGTACATTTTTATATGGGTGAACATTCTCACATCTGTGTTTTTAAAAATGCAAAGCTACAGCTTCTGAATCAATAATTTATTTATAGAAAAGTAAAATGTATATACAGAGATGAAAAAAGGACTGAATCAGTAGAATACTCAACAATGAGCTAGGCTGGTAGCCCAAGTTAATTTGTTTGTTGATCTTCAAAGAGTTCAAACCAATTTATGTAATTGAATATGCGTGGAAATTATATTTGTTTTGTTATGCTAAATATGTTCCTAACAATGAAAATCTAACCACACATCTGCATAATATCTGAAGTCCTAACAGTCAGTGGAACATGATTTGAAAACCAATGATTTACCACAAGGAGTCCATCCCCCGCTCTGCACTGATTTCTTTTTATTGTTAATGGCCCTGACATATTCTTCCTTCTACTCCACCAATCCAAGTCACTTAAGACACAGCTCATTTCACACCCACAAGTAACTTTCCCAGATTCATTTTGCCCATAATAATATAATGTCTAATGTAACGAATAATGTAATGTATTACTTCTTCACTTTCTTTGCATTATCCATCAAATCAATAAAACTCCTAGCTCAGAGTAGGTAATCACTCTTAGGAAAAGCACATTGGTTTTTCTTGCCCATATTGTTGTCTTATTATTTCAACAGATTGGAAACAACATAGTTAAATATAGAATTTCATAACTTGTTCTTAAGTACAGAGTATATTCTTACATTAATGAGGGAAAGTGACAGAGTCAGTGTTGGCTGACTACAGAAACTTGTTTTTGGGGATCTGAGAATTTTTATCAAAAAAGCTTTGTTTTATTTTTGAATTCTGCTAAACTGTCAGTAATTACTAAAAAAAAGATAACTGGTTCATATATTCAATGGAATATTACTCAGCCATCAGAAAAGATGAATATCTACCATTTACTTTGACATAGATAGAACTAGAGTGTATTATGCTAAGTGAAATAAGTCAGAGAAAGACAGTTATCATATGGTTTCACTCATATGTGGAACATAAGGAATAGTAACAGAGGACAATACAGAAAAGGAGGGAAGACTAAAGGAGAAGAAATAAGAGAGGGAGACAAACTGTATGAGACTCTTGACTCTGGGAAACAAACTGATGGTTTCGGAAAGGTAGGTGGGTAGGGGGATGGGGTAAGTTGATGATGGGCAGTAAGGAGGGCACATGATGTGATGAGCACTGGCTATTATATGCAACTAATGAATCACTGAACAATATAATAAAAACTAATGATGTACCATATGTTGGCTAATTGAATTTAAATTAAAAAAAAAAGAAAAGAAAAGGAATTTTTAAAGAATAAACACTTTTAACTGAAAAAAAAGATCCATACAATTCCAGTTATAAAATAAAGTTATCTTTACTATAGAAAAACACAATTTCAGGATGTCTGGGTGGCTCAGTCTATTAAGCATCTACCTTCAGCTCAGGTCATGACCCCAGGCTCCTGGGATCAGTCCTGCATCAGACTCCTTGCTCAGCAGGGAGCCTGCTTCTCCCTCTCCATGCCACTCCCCCTGCTTATGAGCGAACACGCTCTCTCTGACAAATAAAGAAATAAAAAGAAAAACACAATTTCATAAGTTAATATTTCTCAAACTGGCATGCTTTTTCCCCCAAATGAGGTCTGTGCATTATTCAAGCTTAAGAAAAAATACACATACAATATTCCTATATACTGTATGTTTAAAGACTTGTAATGGGAGCTAAAAACATGTTAAACTTGTTGGTGATACACTTTTTAATGTTTAGGACTTTAAAAATCATCAGACTTATTAGGAAAAATCTAGGTATCAGTTGAGAGAAGTATTTGATAGGAATTTGAAGGAAGAGAAATGAGTATTCTGGCAACTAAAGGGGTGCCATGCATAAATCTCAAAGAGGAAGGCACAAGGGTGCCAGGGTGGCTCAGTGGGTTAAAGCCTCTGTCTCAGCTCAGGTCCTGATCCCAGGGTCCTGGGATCGAGCCCCACATTGGGCTCTCTGCTCAGCAGGGGAGCCTGCTCCCCTCCCACCTCCTGCCTCTCTGCCTACTTGTGATCTCTGTCAAATAAATAAAATCTTTGAAAAAAAAAGAAAAAGAAAAAAGAGGAAGGCACGAGACAGAGAAGATGGATGGGGAGACTAACAAATGAGGTAACTGTGTATCAGGAAGGACTGAGAATAGACAATATGAGATTAGAGGAGGGATGGTGCCAGAGGTAGAAATTTAACTCAACTTTAAATTACGCTCGCATGTTACAACAATCATAGACTTAGACCTGGCTGTAAACACCCCATCTATTTAGGTTTATCTAGTGCAATTTTCTTTTTTTAATCACATAAAACTTCCACAGTGCTCAGTGTGTATAAAACTGTGCTAGAAAATCTTAAGCATTATACTATACCAAATAAATTTACCTAGTAAATGCTAAGAAAATATCCATTTTTATGAAACATAGGCAATGATGTAACAGCAACACGTACTCTTAAAAGGAGACTGTGATTTAGAGTCTGAGAGCACTTATGAGCATTGGAAAAGGTGGAGGGAAAAGGTTAGAAGGAGATTCAGAGAATCTTAAAAGTTCTTTTCAGACTCAGAAATAATGATAAATGATTAAAATGACATTTATATTTTCAAATTAGGTGAAGAAATTCAGACCTCAGGTTGTCATTTCAGATTAAATGTTGTACTATTTTCCTTTAATCCTTAGAAAAGATCTTTCCAATTTGGCACCACTGAGAATTCGTGTGGATATTTGACTTTGATTATGAAAGGAAGTACAGATTTTTTTTTTCCAGCTAGCTCTTTCTCCAATCCTCCATTTAAGTTGTTATAATTGACCTATGCACCTGTCATTTTTCTGTTTGCACTCAGATCCATGCCTTCCTTTTACCTTGCTCAGCTCAAATCTCGAGGAGCTGAAATCTAAAAATGACATTGTCTGGGTTTGTCTTCCCACAGTGTTTTGAGTTCGTCCTGGCCAATGGAAGGCACTGCCGTGAGACGGGAGGGCAGGAGGAAAGGGGACTGGGTTTACTTCCTCCTCCACAGCGCCATATTGGATTTCTAGCAGTGGCTTTAAATCCTCTGGAGGGTAGCTCTGTCCCAGCAGCCTCTTCTCCGAGCTTTAGAGCCCAGCCTGGGGGGCCCACCTGCCTAAACCCTCAAAAGTCCCCTCACCTTCTCTGTCTGGATGGCACTGGCTCCTGAACTCTGGCACTACCCTCTCCTTTCCTTCTCCCAGCCCTAATAAGCAGTGCCTGCAAGTGTCAGCCTGAGTTGCCTCATTTCCCCTTACTTCTCTGTAATTAGTTCTCCATGCTAAATTCCCTCCTTTGAAATATATGACACAGATTCCATTTTTCTGACTGGAGGCTGACAGATAAAATGTAGTTTGGCTGAATATTTAAGCTTTGTAAGTCACTTCACTATTTTAAGGTTATGATGTGAGTTATTATTGCTTCGCATAGCATCCCCATGAAACTGTTATTTTTTCTCACTCATATTCCATTAAGATTTAAACTAAAATGCACTCATAAAAGTCAGTATCATCAGATAATTTTTTTTAGATTTGTGAACTGTTTTTATCCCCCTCAGTATGCACATCGCTGGTTATTTAACTAATACATCCTCTTGCACAGAATAACAAATACATTAGGCAAATCAATTTGCTTTTAATATGCCCTTCTGTTGAGGATCACGCTTGCCTACATCATGGTGATTTGTAGATTTAAAAAACAGATGAAATATAAAATTGAATGTGATGGAAATGTTAAATAATTCTGCTTTAAGAATCTATACATATGACCATAGCAGAGCCTTAAAATTACTGATTTTCAAGACTGATTTCCAACTGTATTGTATCTACAGCTGTGATATGTGAAGGTAATTTACTATTTATAATGATTAAGTATTAAATTTGGTAAATAATACAGCTTTAAACAGATTAGAATATTTGCAGTATTATTTTTAGAACAATGTCTCGATCACAAGCATTTTAGTAAGACTTTTCAGTGGGAGCTAACTCTGAATGGGAGCACAAGCAAGTATGCAGTAAGAGCAGTCTAGTTAGCTCAGCTTTGTGCTAGCTGTATTCATGTGAATGCCTGTTTGTTCCGGTGTTGTTACATGTTGCTCACGTGTTGTTACAGGTTTCTTAATCCTTTGCCATAGCTACTTAAATATGGAAGTTTTAGCATACTGTCTGTCATATTTTACAGACAGGAACACTCAGATTCAGAACATTTAAGATAGTTGCCAAACACTGCACAGCTATTACAGTAGTGAGGCCAAGAATACGAAAAAGCTCTCCATACAACCATTTCCACATTTCTTCCTGCTATATAACATCTCTCTTGAGTATCATACAATGTTAGTTAACATTAGATCATCATTAAATCAAAGAGGCAATATGTATTATAACATAGGCACAGGATATATGAAAATATAATTCACATATATGTTATTGTTACTGAATACTGATAAAATATGATATTGTTTCAATGTCAAGAATTGAGAAAGGATCTTATCAAAAATGAAAAAAAATGCCCACTTGCCACTGAAGAATCATTCTGAAAAGTTTTAGCTGGTGCATTTTTTTTCCCCTTGAATATATTTCTGTGTATCAGAGACTTTCAAAATTCTTTCAAAATATCTCCCAAAGCACCTAAATATGCTTATAGGCAATCTTTGAATTCTAATTGTTGGGAAAGATGGGGCCTCTTTAAATCTTTTCTTCTCATTTTCTTCTTATTTGTTTAGTCTTAAGTGAAGGTATCAACTAGTTATTTATATTATTTATAGGTAGAGGGCTAGTTATTTAAGGGCAGAATAGGATACATGTAAATGGGGGAAGAAAAGGAGGTTGTATTTTAGAGAATTTTAATTATTGTGAATTTACTTCCTTTTCATATTCTTTACCTTTTCTATTTCAGTATCATTTGTGGAACGTAGATACAATATTAAAAAAAAAAAAGAAGGGGGAAATCAAGAAAATCAATTTAGGGGAGTTAGGGAAACTGAAAGGTAAAACATCACACTGCAGAGGTCCAAAGAGAAGAACTGAATTTACTTTTTTGGTACTTGGAGCATCAGCTGGATGGACTATTTTTCAATGAATTTCATGACCACAGGATCTACTCAAACACGAACTGCTATTTACAGATGTGTCCTAATGTTATGAGCAACACTTCTGAGGCCCTGGGAGTTGTTTATTCACCTCTCCTCCATTCTTCACATTTGTAATGTCCAATCAGTCACTTTGCAGGTCTTCAGTCCTAATATTCTCCATCCTGACAGACACATTGTCTCTACTGCCAGCCAGTCCTGGGAATCTCTGCTCACCTGGGAGCCTGCTTTCCCTTGCCCCTGCCTCGCTGCCTATTTGTGATCTGTCTGTCAAATAAATAAATAAAATCTTTTTAAAATTTTAAAAAGAAAATTAAAATAAAATAGTTACTCTCAAATTATACTTCCTCCTTAGAGATTCTAATGTATGGCTTTAGGAGGGAACTTCTTAAAATGAAAACTTTTAAAAACATATGGTTTGGAAATGAACACGGATCATACCATCAAATAAGTAAATATTTCTATGCCCTCAATTTTGATCAGTTTAGACATCCAGCCTTCAGTAACCAAGAATGACATCTGGCTCAGAACTTCAGATAGAGGAGTGGATTAACTTTCATGAAAATGTCCTACAGTATGTGACCTCATTGAATTTGTCAGAATGAGAAAAAAGAAATATTGTCTTTTGCTCTGTACAGACATGCCAGATCCAAAAATTGGCATGAATATTAAAAATAATATGCTTGTGTTTTATAACACTCCTGCTATTATAGGTAAGTTAAAATAGTTAAAGGTAACCAACAAATTTCTCAAAATACTAATAATCACTTGTTGAGAATTTTGATTCAATACAAACTTTTAGTCTCACATAAATGAAATATATTGATGAATATATATTGCAAGATATATTGGATATAAACTGATATGCAAATAGATTACCAATGTACAAATATTGTTACAACATTTCCAATTATGAACACTTATTTACAGCTATAATGAATATGACTTAGTATATGGGAGTGAGTTTATAGCTCTCACCAGATAGAGTAAAATTAATGAATTAATTAGAAGATATTTGTTTGGATATCTTGGCTATGAGTATATTGGTTTGAGGACCCTGGAAGGCAAAACTGACTTTTATTTTGTAACAATACAAGGTAAGATAAGAAAGGATTGATTTTTAATAACCCAAATGGATCTCCAAGTATAACTGTCTTATAAAAATTTGTGAAAGGACAAAACTATATTTAGGGGTTGTAAAATGGGTACCCTGTGTAATTCTAAGTTAATATAAAAAATAAACAGAAGTTTCAATTAAGCTTCCATTTCAAGCCCAGTTCTTCGCAAACTGAACATGGCTTGTCTCTAGGGAAAAAGCTAAAATAAATAGAGACATTTAGTTTGTCAGTTTAAACCAAATGATGGTGCTGACATTATCTTCGATATTTGCCTCTCTCTCTTTTTAAAAGCAAGTTTAAAAAAGAGTCAGGAAGTTCCTGTGTTCTTCAAAACAATTATGAATTTTGATGAAAATGTTTTAAAAAGCTAAAGGATATTTAGACTGTAAACCATTTATTGTGCAATTAAAATAATGTGATTACTGAGTCAACTGACAGGTTTTGTTTTTTGCTATTCTTCAGATTTATTTTTTAAATTAGAAATATTTTATTTAATAATATTGTAAGAACATAAACATTTCCCTTAGAAAAATCTCTGCAATTCTTAAATAACATGAAGAACTCTTTCTTAAAATATTATTTGTGCCCTTAAAAAAAATCTTAAAAATTTTTGCAAAATATTGTCATAAAAACCATTGTTTTTAGCCAAAAGACATAAAAAATACATGAACATTCAGAGAAATTTTTAAGTTCATGGCCACTTCAATATAGAAAACTTTTGGCTCATTACACATAATGCCTAATTATGCTGAAACCAAGATCAAGTCTATAATAACATAACCAAGGGAAGATGGAAAGTTTAATAGTTTACTCTGCTGCCTATAATATATATAGTCCAAGTTAACACAAGAGGAATTATGTATTTCTTAAATTACTTTCCTCAAACTCTAAACTTTCTCAGGGTACGAGCCAAATCTCCTAATAGGTATGAGGCACTGTATACCCATCATCTAATAAAATGTCTAGTGCATTGTTAATATTCATTACTTATGTCATTAATAAATATTATTTCAATAGTAGCATTCCACAATTACATGATTATATATAAATACATTCAATGTTAGTCATCAGTGAAACACAATAACTCAATCAAGTCTTAGAACTGTGGTTTCTATCCAGTACAAACACTCCACACATTCCCATGTGATCTAAGCAGAAGAGAGCCAGCAAGTACTATTTCTATCACATAATTCCACTGAAGAAAAACTGAAAGAGGCTGACAGGAGGGAGGTGCATGCATGGAAAGAAAATAATGAGTAAGAATATACTGTTTTCTCTGCAAATTCAGGGACATGCATCTCCTGTTTATAACCCCATGCACATCCTTCCACCAAAGCCAGTGTTGGGCTTAGTGCTGACATTCAAAAATCCATTTGCAGAAAATAATGATATGTACTGTATGGTATTATGAAATTCTAACTGACACTGAAGGGCAGTAATGAAAAGAATACCATGGGGTATCGTCTCACAGACCTGGACTCAAATCCAGACTCTTAGGACTGAGAAACCAAGCCTCAGCTTCCTCTTCTATAAAATTCAATAGCTCGGATTCCCATATATTTTTTTTCCTTTAGGGTTAAAGACAATGTATGTAAAGCACCTAGTAGAGAGTCTGGCCCATAGTTTATATCTAATAAATAGCATTTATTATAATTATGTCTGTTTCCCTTTGGATCCCTGACTATGTGTACATATGAATGTCTAATTCATATGGATGCAAAAATGTGGTGAAATATTCAAATGAATTGCATTTCCAATTTAAATAGATAATCTCAGCATAAATGCTACCAGGCCTTGCCTTTTGCAGCTGTTCTGTTTAAATAATTCACCTAGTCATCAGGTAAAAACACAAACTCTGCATTAACTTTAAAGAAGTGCACAACAGTAAGCATCTTAATGAGTAACCTAACCTTTTACTCAGCCTCATTTTCTTGAGCTATTCATTTTAATCAAATATTACAGCCAACCATGGTGGGAATCTCTCACTGGGGTAATGTATTCAATGTGTACCTAGGCTGCATATTAAAAAGCTCACTAAGGACGCACACCATGACAAGGTAGCAAAATACCAGCCACAGCCACAAGGATGACACGATTTTAATTAAAATAGTTGAATTTCAAGAGTAGTGACAATTGGAAAGTTGATGGATGTGGGCAACAAATAAGAAAAATTGCTTTTTATCATGTGAATTATTATTAAATAGTGGCATTTAATCAGGTGCATTATGTGACAAAAGTAAAACTCTTGACAAATAGCATTTACAACTTGTGTGTTAGGCTCTTACTATGAACTGCAGGGGTATCTGGGTGCCTCACTTGGTTGAGCCATGACTCTTGGTTTCGGTTCAGGTCATGATCTCAGAGTCCTGAGATTGAGCCCCGCCCCCTCTGTGGGGCTCCACGCTCAGCAGGAAGTCTGCTTGAGGCTCTCTCTCTTCCTCGCCTTTTGCTCCTCCCACTGCTTGCACTCTCTCCTTCTCTCTCTCTCTAAAATAAATAAATAAATCTTAAATTGCAAAAGTCAAACCTCCTCAGAATCTTAAGATTTTAGAATTATTATGCTTTGTATAAAATCAAGACATTAAGAAAATTGACCAAATTCCTACTATTAATAATAAATTCTTATTTTTGATTAGTTGTTATTTTAAATATTTATTTATTTATTCATTTATTTATTTAGAGTCAGTGGAGGGACGAAGGGGGAGAGAGAGAGGTGAATCCCAAGCAGGCTCCATGGTCAGCGCAGAGCCCAACATGGGGCTCCATCTCAGGACCCTAAGAACATTACTTAAGCCAAAATCAAGAGTCTGGTGCTCAACTGACTGAGCCACCCAGGAGCCGTGATTACTTGCTTTTTAACCTCAGCATCCTGATCAACAATTTTCCTTGTTGATAAGGTCACATGAGATAGTATCATTGACCAGAGAAACACAGTAATATGGAAATATGCTCTTATGATACTGCTCTGACAACCTCTTAGGTATTATTACTTTATACCAGTCCACAAAGGGTACAGATAATTCAAAGGAAGTCTAGAACACATTCTGTATAGTCATGATTAGCTCTCCTCTCATATCTGAATGTTAGCCTTTCTTTTTAAGCATAACAGAATATATATTTAATTCTCTATTCACTAAGTTTGAAAATTCTGTTCCTTTTATCTCTTTCTGCTTTCTTTGTTAAAAGAAAAGAGTTCATTCCTATTTTTTTAGGATTCCTCTCACAAGTGAATTGGATGGGTCCTATTGGACACAATGATCTTGTTTAAGGTAGATGGATATTTCAGGAGTACATATTAAAATCTGTTAGATCTCTGGATGTTATTATAGTATGATGCTAAGTTAAGTATTTTTCTATTTCATTCTGGTCATGTTGATTTCTTAGGTTTCAGTCAGTCTTTAAATTGTAAAATGTTCTAAAGATGGTGCCTGTGATACCTCCTCCTCCCCATCTCTTTTTATCTTAGAGCACCAAAATCACATTTCCTCACTCTCCACCTGCTTAATTGTCCTCTGCAACCCTAGAAGAATACACCTGCATACTAAACACAGAAACTGTCTCATGAATCCACTCATACACATATCTTTTAGACAGATGATAAACCCCCCAAAAGGGAATTTTTTCTTCAGTCTATTTTGTTCTCTGATATATCTAGAGTCCTAGAACTTTGAAAATTTACAATAAAATGTGCTAAATGAGTGAACACATTATTTACTCTTTTCCAGTTAGGCTGCTTTCTACCCCTATTGTACTTTAGATATTTAATCTAGTGTTTTCTTCTCAATTCATAACCCATGAAAATAAATTGGCATGATTTATATTTATATGTTTCACAATAGTTAGGTCCCTAAGACTGTTATTTTTAATATCAGATGAATGTTTGCAATCTTATATATTTAGTAGGCCTTACATGTAAAATTTGAGTTTAGAAAGGAGTGAAGAGAAAACCAAAAGCAACTCCATGACATACACACACAGACACATGAGTCTTTTAAACCAAAACTGATTTTTATATTTCTAACCTACTGTCAGTTTCTTTTTTGTTGTTGCTTAACTTACAAATGTCATATATTTGTGATACTCTGGACCTCATGTTCCTAAATCAGTGCTATTCACATCTGAGTGTCCATGATAATTCTCTAAAGAGTTTAAGTTGGATTCTTGGGTGACATCCTGAGATTCTGACTGTTTAAGCCTAGAGTAGGGCCTGAGGGTTTTTAATTGTTAGGCTTTCAAACATACCTGAGATAATTAGGCAAATAAAAAGGCCATCAGTACTTCATAGATTATATGATAAATTTACAAACCATCTCAAGTGTAATAATGAGTCATGGATTTAAAAAGGATTTAGTTTAAGGATAGCAGAAAAACATGTGATATGCTACCTCAAATCAATGTTATAGGCACAAGCATAAATTATGATTAATCTACAATAGCATAACAGTTAAGTTAAGCCAATCATACTCAAAAGTGTTGTACGTTAAGGCACATTTTAAGAAATGGAGAGAGCGTCTTCTGGCCAGTATGTAAAGAGGTTGCTAAATAAATACATATGTTAATTATTTGACACATTTCATAACAACTATTAAAATAAAGCACTTATGAAATTGTGCTCATAAAATTAAAACTGGAAGATTTAATATCACTGACAATCTACTTTGAAATACTGTTTTGAAAAATGTTGATTAAAAGAGACACTTAAAATTAGGAAAGTACTTCAAGAAAATCACTATTATTCATTTCTTAGTCATTTAATAATATTTTGAAAAATTATACTTAATGTGGCACTTGCAGATTTTACAAAATTTCCTACTACTTATGTTACTTTTTTATTAATAGAAGAGTATTTTTACAATGGCCATAGTAGAAATTTTCTGTAATTTCAGTACATTTCAAAGAAGTAATATTCTATTCATTGGGTCCTTTAATATCAATGAAAAGGGGAACTAGTAATAGTGCTTCACAAGTGCTCGATTCATTTAAATATAAATACAAGTTTTCAACCATGTAAGTATCAAAATTACATTATAATTGATACATCTTTAAATTAATTGAGAAAATCAGTTTATTACAACAGAATATGAATGTTTCCAGAAATGCTAGAAGTACATTATGCTTTCTAATTGTAAGAATATATACAGGAAAATTACTGAAAAACAGGACTGAGCCAATGAGGTAACTATTTTAAAATGTACTATTTTTGTTATCTGAATATAAATTAAACTCTTGCTGCTTCTGAAAATAGCAAAATCAAGCACTGAGTTAAGAAAATGTGCATGTTGTCACAGAAATCATACCACCCTACTTAGCAAGAAAATTAGTGTAAATAAATTAATTGACATCTTCCATTGAGTTTTTCTTCATTTCTTCATTTCATTCAGGTCTAGGCTTAGCACTTTTGAAGAGCTTCTTAAGAAGAAAGCGGATTTATTAAAGATATATTTTGTTTGTTTAGATTTTTTTCCTGAGGGAATGGGCGAGAACATATATCGCAATTTTTAAAAAAGTTTCAGATAAACCACTTCCAATCTTTGACAGATATGGGTGTGCGTGAATTTGCTCACACTGCATTTCACAATGAATCCACAGACTGTGTATATAACTGGCCGGTGTGCCTCCCAGGATTTGGAAGTGCCCTGGTTGCCAAAAACTATATTCTTTCCTGACTTGATTCAATATAAGATAACCTAATCATTATAATCACTTTTTTTTTTTTGGATAATGGAAACATGCTTACTTATTTTATAATTTACAAAGAACTGTTCAATATGCTATTTAATTTTATCACCAGAAAAGCCTGTGAGTTAGGAAAGGCAATTTCTCTTAACATTCTAATACATTTTAGGGAGATTACCCAACCCATCCATAGTGCATAGGACCTGATCTTCCAATCAAAGTATACTTTTATATATACATGAGGAAATATTGTTTCCAGGAGGCTTCTTTTAAGATGAATATTGCCTGGGAATTAACATATCTAGAAATTGGATTAGATATGTATACATTTAAAAGATTAAGCAATTTACAGTTGTTCAATATAGAAAAACTATATTTAGCTTCTACTTAGTGTTTCATGTCAACATAGACTTTCAATACTGTGAAAAAAAAACCACCTTGTTACAATTAGAAGAATGAACAAGAACATAGTATAGACATGTTCTGGAGAATAGGAGAATGCTTGAATTACGTCAAGCCCACAGTGGCACTCATGAAGAGTTTCCACAGTAAGTTTAAATAGCCAAGAAGCAGGGTAAAGGCTCCAGATGACTGAGACAGAGAAAAGTTGAGACAGGAAGTAAAATTGTTCCTTCTTTACAATGTTGACCGTAGGTATTGGTCAACAATGAGAAAAGATTAAATGGGTATTAATGACACCTTTACTTGAATTCAAAAGTCAAATCCCATGATTTTTTGTATTGAAATCATGGCTAATAATTTTGTTACATTCTTGTAATAGGCATTTTTCATCACTATTGCATGAGGCACACTGGTGTTATAAAACAAACATTTTATAGTAGGCAAAATTTGGCAGCACATCTGGCCAATTTATTAGCTTGGTGGAATTATGTCTATCATTTAGTCTATCTCAGTCTTAATTTCCTTTTTTTGTAATTTGGGGAGAACAATAACCACCTTATAGCTTATTGAAAATTAAACAGAACAATGAATGTAAAAGTGCTTACATACAATGCATAAAATATTATTGTGAGGGGAAAAAAGTACATTTGGATAACACTAAACACTATTTTCATGTCACCAATGAGATCCCAAACAGGTGAAGGTTATGGAAGGAGTATGAAAAAGGCTCAGTTGTGGGCTTGGGGGTTTTGGTTTGTTTCTATGTTTTCCTCCATCGGGATCAAGCTGGTTGCTTGAATTTCCTCAAGGAGAAAACGTATCTAAGGAAGACACAGGGAGAGAGCTCTTCCTCCATGCTACAGCTGTTTTTGAGCTCATACTATGAGAGCCTATCTTTGAGTTTTCTGAGACGAAAATGAGGGTGGTTGGAAAAGTAATTCTAATATGTCAGATGTTTAAATATTGACCTAAAGAATCTTTGATTCAATTCTTAGTGCAATTGGCAAGTATGGCCTAAAATGGAACACAATCAATTTCTTCCTTCAGTAACTCTAGGCAGTGAGGCGTATGTTCTTTCCTTTATATAAATTTTAAATAGTTCAAGTTTGAACTCTTCTGGAGTTATGTTAATAGATATATAACTTAATGTTTGTATTCATCAAGTGCAGATATATCACTCTTATCACCACTCTTCCTCTCCTCAATTACTTCTGGAATGATCATTACTGTTGTTGACGTAGTGATTTTTTTTCGGGCTTTGAAAAGAAATACATATATACCTGGATTTTGTTCCATCAAATGTAATCCAAATGTAATCATTACTTTTTTTTTGTCCTTCCCTCAATATTACCTCCTACATTCTGCCAGCTACATTTTTATTTCATTATAAATTATAAACATTTATATTCCTTCCACAACCATAATACTATTATAGTTCTTTGTCCACATGTTGGCAAAAATAAGTTGAAAAACAATGAGGATAAGTTATATTATTAAATACACATATAAAATCTGATAATGTTAAGTCAGGTATACTTCTTTATTATTCCAATGTTAATTCACCTGGTACCTGGTACACTAATAGGAAAATGTTCCTAGCATTAGAGGCCAATGATGGTTTTCTTTTCTTTTTTTTTTTAAAGATTTTTTTTTTCTTTTGACAGAGAGAAAGCAGGAGAGCACAGGCAGGGGGAGCAGCAGAAGGAAAAAGGAGATGCAGACCCCCCACTGAGCAGAGAGCCAATTCAGGGCTCTATCCCAGGACCCTGGGATCATGACCTGACCTGAAGGCAGTCGTTTAACCAACTGAGCCACCCCGGCATCCCTGCTTTTCTTTTTATATAGTCAAATAACGATTTAAAATTATGTTTCACTTTTGATTATTCAGACCTCAACTACAAATTTTGGTTTTTCTTTGAATTTTAAACTGACATTTTAATTTTCTTGTAATTTTATCACAGATTTGTTTCATCATATATTTAATATTATTTGTTGAAAAAACGTAAATTTTCCTTCTTAATTTTGTTAGTGTCCTCCCTGAATCTGATCCTTTAGTACCAGTTGTTTTGTAGACTATACCTACCATGTGGTAGGTGCTTTTCTAGGCGATGTGGATTCCAGGGTGAGTAAGGATGGACACATGCCTGATTTCATTGGAATTTTATTCTAGGGAAGGAAAAAAAAATATATTGAGAAAAACAGCTTAAATGCATATATACCATGAAGGCATTTACCATCGCACTAAAAGTATTCAATCATCAACATCACTTGGCATCAGGGAAATACAAATTAAAACCACAATGAGATACCACCTCCACCAGTCAGAATGGCTAAAATGAACAACTCAGGAACAAAAGATGTTGGTGAGGATGCAGAGAAAGGGGAACCCTCCTACACTGTTGGTGGGAATGCAAACTTGTGTAGCCACTCTGGAAACAGTATGGAGTTTCCTCAAAAAGTTGAAAATAGAGCTACACTATGACCCAGCAACTGCACTACTAGGTATATAACCAAAGGATATAAATATAGTGATTTCAAGGGGCACATGCACCCCAATGTTTATAGTCGCAATTCCTAAAATAGCCAGACTATGGAAGGAGCACAGATGTTACTATTTTAAATATTTATTTATTTATTTATTTAGAGTCAGTGGAGGAAAAAAGGGAGAGAGAGAGGTGAATCCCAAGTAGGCTCCATAGTCAGCGCAGAGCTGACCCACTATGGGACACCTGGGTGGCTCAGTTAGTTAAGTGTCTGCCTTTGGCTCAGGTCATGATCCCAGCGTCCTGGGATTGAATCCCCTATCAGGCTCCTCGCTCAGCAAAGAGTCTGCTTCTCCCTCTGCCTGTTGCTCCCTCTGGTTGTGCTCTATCTCTCTTACATAAATAAATAAGTAAATAAATTTATCTTAAAACAAAGATCCTAGGGGTGCCTGGGTGGCTCAGTAGGTTAAAGCCTCTGCCTTCAGCTCAGGTCATGATCTCAGGGTCCTGGCATCGAGCCCCGCATCGGACTCTCTGCTCAGCGGGGAGCCTGCTTCCTCCTCTCTCTCTGCCTGCCTCTTTGCCTACTTGTGATCTCTGTCTGGTCAAATAAATACAAAATTTTAAAAAATCTTTAAAAAAATATCTTACTAGCTGGGCAAAATGAATTATATAATTCATCTTATTCCACTCATTGCTTTGACTGCTAAGAAATAAGAAATAATGTTTGGTGAGTGCTTTCTTATTTACAGTTGTTGATATAATTTTCTCCCCATGTATTTTTTTTTTCAATTTTGTCTATATGAGGTTTTATCTCATTATACTTTTTTTTACCTCCTTTAGAACCTAAGCAGCATAAAAAATAACATTCAATTATTTAGTCCCTTCCTTGCTTAAGTGATAAAGAAATTGCATATTTTAATTATTTCTTAATATAATGGCAGCTATAGGGCTTGATGAACACAAAATCTCAACTACCCATTTCTATATTGCCACAGTTGACAAGAAATAGGATAAACCTGAATTTGAGTAATGTGACCTTGATTTTCATTTGTTAAACTTCCAATTTAGAATTAAGAATAGTGAATATTGAATTTACTGAATTCAAAGTCCAACTGTTATGCTGAAAGGACTAGCAGTTGTTTCCATAGTGATATAGAGCATTTACCTTTCTCAAACACAATATGATTACAGAATAACGGTTTATTTTCTGCTTCACAATTCATAGGACTGAGCACCAAATGTAATTTGTCAGAAGTATATTTTCTTCATTTGCTATTAACAATTCTTTCCAGCATTGCTACTGTACAGATCATATTAATCTTGTTGTATTTATTGCATTCACATTCTACATTATAATCCCACCTGTTAAGCTATATTAAATAGCTTATGATTTTGAACTTGTAACAATTCTGCCTTTCTTATACCCTGTATTATGCACTAATTTGACTCCCTAAAATTTTTCAATCTTTTTATTTTTTGTTGTTATCAAAATTTTGGCTGAAACAATATAAAAGAAAAATAAAACTTCATAGTCAGATAGTATACCTTAACACAAAACAGACTAGTCACCACTATTAATTATTGCTATTCGCAATTGCCACATTGCTATTTACAAGAAAACCTTTGATTATATCTCACCTCTTTTCTCGGTTTTGTGTGTTATTCAATTATTTTCCTTTATTTTGTTTTGTGTGTGTGTGTATTTCAGTTTTGCATACTGTGTTTACTATTTTTAAGAAGCCCTAATGTTTTCTTCACCATTTTTCTTATCTTCTTAAATGTGTTTCCTTTTATTTCTTCAATTGTCTGATACCAAACTGAGTGACAGACTTGAAGTTCTGAACCTAGAAACCTGTTTGCCCAACACAAACAGGTCAGGCCCCACTTAGCAGAAGAGCCATAGAAAACATGTGTGATTGGCACATTGAACAATAACAAGTGCACACTTGCTCCCAGGGCCTTGGTGGAGGGGCAGAGGGAGAAGGAGACTCCCGGCTGAGCAGGGAGTCCCATGCAGGGCTTGATCCTGGGAAGTCCGGGAACATGACCTGAGCTGAGGGTGGACACTCGACTGACTGACCCATCTAGGTGCCCCCAAAAGGAGCTTTTTCACACAGCTGGAGCCCTGGCTTTTTTTTTTTATTAGTTTTTTTTTTTTTAAGATTTTATTTATTTAATTGACAGAGATCACATAGTAGGCAGAGAGTCAGGCAGAGAGGTGGGGGGGAAGCAGGCTCCCTGCTGAGCAGAGAGCCCGATGCAGGGCTCGATCCCAGAACCCTGGGATCATGACCTGAGCCAAAGGCAGTGGCTTAACCCACTGAGCCACCCAGGTGCCCCTGGAGCCCTGGCTTTTGCGGTAGCCTCCCAGGGGCACACTTCTTGATCAAGTGGACAGTAAGGCTTGCATTTGTGGATCCCACAGAACTTTAGCAAATAAAGAAATAATTTTTAATTAGCTATGCTGCTGGGGTTCAGCACAGAGGGAACAGAAAGAAACACTCATTTCCCAGTCTTTCCCTGAAAGAGACTAATTTGTATGCTTTAAAAACTGCTGTCTGAGGGTCCAGCTTCCAATTAGCCTGTATCTAGGTGCTGACTGAGATTCTACCTTTTGGGACAATGACAGGTTGTGGCACACCATCAACTACCAAGAGCCACTAAAAACATAGAAGGCAGCTTGGACAATCCAAAAGTTTGAAAGACAACAAAAAGCTTGGGTTGGACTGATTCATAAGTTTATATGTGTTCACTCCATCAAGACTGGGAGAGATGGCTGTTTCATCTAAGTGCAGAAACCAACACAGAGAATGAAAAAATAAATACAGAGAACTATGGACCAAACAAACAACAAGATAAAACTCCAGAAACAGACTTTAATGAAATGCATATGTTATTTATTTCATATGTGAAGATTAAACAATATGCTACTGGATAAACAATAGGTCAAAGAAGAAATCAAAAAAGAAATCAAATACATATATATCTTGAGATAAGTGATTTGAACGACAACACCTCTAAAACTTTGGTGATATAGCAAAAGCAATTCTAAGAAGGAATTTCACTGTAATAAATGCCTACATTAAGAAAAAAGAATGATCTCAAATAAACAACCTATTACACCTGAAGGAACTAGGAAAAGAACAACAAACTAAGTCCAAAGTTAGCAGAAGCAAAGGAATTACAAAGATCAGGTGGAAATAAATGAAATAGAGACTAAAAAGGCAACAGAAAAGAACAATGAAACTAAGAGTTCATTTTAGAAGGAAATAAAACAAACTTTTAACTAGAAATTACAGAGAAAAAAAGAGAGAGGACTAAAAAAAAACTAAAAATAAAAAAGGTGACAGGGCGCCTGGGTGGCTCAGTGGGTTAAGCCTCTGCCTTCGGCTCAGGTCATGATCTCAGGGTCCTGGGATCGAGGCCCGCATCGGGCTCTCTGCTCAGCGGGGAGCCTGCTTCCTCCTCTTTCTCTCTATGCCTGCCTCTCTGCATACTTGTGAACTCTCTCTTCTGTTTCAAATAAATAAATAAAATCTTAAAAAAAAAAAAGTGACATTACAACTGATACCACACAAATACAAAGGATCATAAGAAACTTCTATGTACAATTATATACCAACAAATTGTATAACCTAGGATAAATGGATAAATTCCTAAAAACATACAACCTACTGGATAATGAAAAACTAAAAAATCTTAACGGAACAATTTCTAGTAAGGAGACTGAGTCAGTAATCAAAAATATTCTGACAGATATAAGTCTAGGAAAAGATGATTTCACTGGCGAATTCTTCCTAAATCTTTAAAGAAAATTTAATGCCAAGCCTTTATAAACTCTTCCAAGAAATAAAGAGGCAGGAATTACTTCCAATCTCATTTTATGAGGCCAGGATTTCCCTGATACCAAAATCAGACAAGGATACCAAAAGAATAGAAAGTTATAGGCCAATATTCCTAATGAACAGAGATGCAAAAATCTGCAAAATATCAGCAAATGAAATTCAATAATACATTAACAAGATTATGCACAATGATAAAGTGGATGCAAGAATAGTACAGTATAGACAAATCAATTAAGGTAATACATCACATTAATAAAAAAGAGAGTTACAATTCATGTGATCATGTCAATAGATGCAGAAAAGCATTTGACAAAATTCAACTTTCTCAACAAACTTGGAATAGAAAGAACATGTCTCAACATAGTAAAGACCATATGTAACAAGCTCAGAACTAATAAAATACTCAACAGTAAAAAGCTAAAAGTTTTACCTCTAAGTTGAGGAACAAAATAAGGATGTCCACTCTCACCAGTTTTATTCAACATAGTACTAGAAGTCTTGACAGAGCAATTAGGCAAGATAAAGATGTACAAGTCATCCAAATTGGAAAGGAAAAAGTAAAACTGTTTTCATTTACAGATGAGTTGATATTAGATATGGAAACCCTGAAAGATTACACACACACACACACACACACACACACACACACACTGCTGGAAGTAATAAATGCATTCAGTAAAGTTACAGCATACAAATTCAATACCAAATAATCAGTTGTATTTCTATATACTACTAATGACCTATAAGAAAGAAAAATTTTTAAAAATTCCATTTACAATTGCATCAAAAAGAATAAAATACTTAGGAATAAATTTAACCAAGGATATAAAAGATAAGGACACTGGAAACTAAAGGACACTGATGATAGACACTGAATAAGGCACAAGTAACGGAAAGGTATTCTATGCTCATGGACTAGAAGAATCAAGATTGTTAAGATGCCCATACTATTAAAAAAAAATGTCCATACTACTTAAAGTGATCTACAGATTCAGTGATATCCCTATGAAAATTCCAATGACAATTTTCACAAAAGTAAAACAAACCATCTATAGTAGCCAAAGCAATCTTGACAAAGAACAAAGCTAGGGGCATCACATGTCTTGACTTCAAATTGTGCTATGAATCTACAGTAATCAAACTGTATGATATTGGCATTAAAAACAGTGACATAGATCAGCAGAACAGAACTGAAACCTCAGAAATATATACATAAATATATAATTAATTAATTTAAAACAAAGGAACCATGGATATACAATGGAGAAGACAGACTATTGAATAAGTGGTGTTAGGAATGGGCTGCCACATTCAAAAGGGTGAAACTGGACCCTTGTCTTACATCACAAACAGAAAACAACTCAAAATGGACTAAAGACTTGAATGCAAGACCTGAAACCATAAAAGTCCTAGAAGAAAAAATATAGGCTATAAGCTTCTTGACATTGGTCTTGATAATGATTTTTTTTTATTTGACACCAAGAGCAAAGGCAACAAAAGCAAAAAATAAAGAAATAGGACTGCATCCAGGTAAAAAGCATTTGCACAGCAGTGAGAACAACCAACAAAATGAAAAGGCAACCTGCAGAATGGGACAGAGTATTTGCATGGCATATATATGATAAGGTTTTGGCATGCAAAACATATAAAGGATTCATACAAGTCAACAGCAAAAAAACAAAAACAAAAACAAAACAAAACACACACACACACAAATACACATACAAACAAAAAAACCAATCAACTGAAAAATGGGTGGAGGATCTGAAGAGAGATTTTTTTTTTCCCCAAAGAAGGCACATAAATGGCCAACAGGTATGTTAGAAAGTATTCAACATTACTAATCATGAGGGAAACGCAAATCAAAGCTATGAGACATCACCGCACACTTATTAGAATGACTATCATCAGAAAGACAAGGGATAACACATGTTGACTTGGATGTGGAGAAAAAGGAATCATTTGTACTACTTGTGGGAGTTCAAATCAGTGTAGCAACTATGGGAAACATTATGAAGATTCCTCAAGAAACTTTTAAAATCTATTAAATGATCCAGCAATCCAATTTATGGGTATATATCCAAAAGAAAAAAAGACAGGATATCAAAAAGATGCCAGTGCTGGAGCACCTGGGTGGCTCAGTAGGTGGTTAAGCCTCTGCCTTCGGCTCGGGTCATGATCTCAGGTCTTGGGATAGAGTCCCGCAGTGGGTTCTCTGCTCAGTGGGGAGTCTGTTTCCCCCTCTTTCTCTGCCTGCCTCTCTGCCTACTTGTGATCTCTCTCTCTCTGTCAAATAAATAAATAAAATCTTAAAAAAAAAAAAAGATACCAGTGGTCCCTGTTTATTGCAGCATTATTTACAAATAGCTAAGATGTGAAAACAACCTAAATGTTTGTCAATGGATGAACTGATACAGAAGATGTTGTACAAACATAATCCATACACATTTGTGTGTTGTGTATAACTATGACAAAATACATACACATATATAAAATTGAATATTATTCAGCCATGAGAAAGAAGGAAAGCCTGCCATTTACAACAACATGCATGGATCTTGACCTTAATACTACGTGAAATAAGTTGGACAGAGAAAGACAAATACCAAATGGTGTCACTTCCATGTAGGAACTGAAAGAAAAAATAAGTCAAGGTCATAAAAAAAGAGTAGATAAGTGGTTGTTAGGGGCTCTGGGGTAGGAGAAATAGGGAGACTTTGGTAAAAGGATATAAATTTGTAGCTATAATAAAAAGGTCTGAGGATCTAACGTAAAATGTGGTCACTATAAGATGATAACTGCATTGTGTAATTGAAATTTGCTAAATGGCAGAACTTAAATATTTAAACAAAAAAGAAAGGTACGTTTGGTACGGATATGTTAATTAACTAGATGGGGGAATGCTATCACAATGTATACATATATCAAATCACCACAATGTACATTTTAAATATCTTAGAATTTTATGTGTAAATTATACCTCAGTTAAGGTGCAGTTGAAGAATAAATTAAACATAAAGGCTACTAGATCAGACTGTAAGAATAAACCATGATGATACGGGTTATTGTCTATCTTGTGTTCCTCATATATCCAAGAGCCCAGAATAGAGCTTGACACAAAGTAAGCAGCCTATAAAATATCTCTTAAATTAAAAAATCTAAAGGAAAAGTAGATCGCATGGAAGTTTATTTAGAACTCAGATTTTTACAATGAAATATTTTAAAAATTTTGGAAGGGAAATGTATGGGCCAGTGTTTTTTTAACCAAGATGATGTTAGTCTGTTTTACTAGACTAACACAAAATGTTGATATTTGCAAAATTATGCAAACCATATATAGGTATTTTAATTACTCAAACTTCCTTGATATACATACAACTGCAAAGAGCTAAAGACCACATGGTTAGAGTATTAACTCAAAATTTTAAAAATGAGAAAACCCAAATCTGTTTGAAATGTATTATTAGGAAATAATCTAAAATATGGGAAAGTTACATGAGATTTATGTTTCATCTAGAATTATCAGATTAAATAAAATAAATGTTTATGAGAGAAGTACTTAAACTCCAGCAATAAAAGCAATTTGTTTCTTTGATAATTGGAATCTGTGAGACTATTTATGCTGAATATATATACTAAATAATATATAAATAATAACTATAATTATATATATATATAGTTATTGGTGGTGATGATGATGACTTAATAGATAAGACTTAGTGAGGCTATGTTACTTCCCTTGATGAAAACTGTTTTGAAGGCAATTTCAGACTATTTAATTCCAACATTGAAAATCTCATTTTGAATTTCAGCTTCAAGGATGTCATGGATGCCTCAGGCACTCAGTGGTGCAAAGCAAAGTGAAATACTGTAATTGAAAACTATAAAGAAAACTCGCATTTATATTGAGTTATTTTTCTGCATAATGTAAAAAATTTACTTGTATAAAAAAGAACGATTTAAGACAAAGAGAACAGGGGGGCGCCTGGGTGGCTCAGTGGGTTAAAGCCTCTGCCTTGGGCTCAGGTCATGATCCCGGAGTCCTGGGATCAAGCCCCGCATTGGGCTTTCTGCTCAGCGGGGAGCCTGCTTCCTCCTCTCTCTCTGCCTGCCTCTCTGCCTACTTGTGATCTCTATCTGTCAAATAAATAAAATCTTTAAAAAAAAAAAAAAGGACAAAGAGAACAGACTTACTGGATTTGCTGAATAAAAAAGGCCTGTGGGGAGATGTAGATGAGATAGTATAGTTTCAAGACTTGCCTAGACAAATTAAAAAATACATAAGAACTGCTTATGTTACCCCAGATCTTTCCTAGTCTTTCCCACTACTAAATTTCACCATTTGTTTGAGAGACCATCAGTGCCTTTATTTAAACCTCTCCTTCTTGGTAGTATCATGCGTTTCAGAATTTTTCTGACTACAAATGCTGTCCCCCTAAATTTAAAAAACAAAAACAAAACACTGTTAACTGCAAAATAGTATTTTCAATAAATACACTGCTACAATTAATATCCCATTTGCTTCTCTTACTCTCCTTTCTGTCCTTCCTTCCTTTCTCGGCCTTCTCTCTCCTTTTCTGTCTCCTTTGTCTTTTCCCCTCCCACTCTGCTAAATATCAAACATATTCATATTCAGGTAATTCATGAATCATTAAAGTATAACAAATGCAAAACAGAATGCCTATAGGGTATAATATAAATTAGTAAATAGTATGAATTAGTGTTGGTTTAGCTAACTAATGAAAGGTTTCAAGGGGACAGAGATATGAAACAATGCAACTCATTACAAATTCCACAGAAAACTTGGTGTTCTCAGTGTAAGGAGAGAGGAGGGTAAGAACAAAAACAATGGAAGACACTATAATCAGATCATGAGCAGGCTTCCCTATACTATGTTGGGTATTAAAGCTTGTTTTTCTCATTTTAATGAAGAAAATACTTGTAGAATATTCAAACATTCTGGATTAAGAGAGATAATATATACAAAGCTTCTCTATATACTAATGAGAAAATGAAAATTCTATCTGAAAAAACCCATCCTCCCAATCCCATTATAAAAACAATTTGCCTTGGGGCCTGGGTGGCTCAGTCAGTTAAGCAGCAGCCTCAGGCTCAGGTCATGATCCCAGGATCCTGGGATCCAGCCCCACAACATCAGGCTCTTTGTACTTGCTCTCTCCCTCTCTCTTTCTCTGTGTCAAATAAATAAAATTAAATTAAAAAAAGAAAATAAAACACTTCGGCTCATATTTCTATATGAATACACTGAAATACACACACACATACATCTGTGTTTGTTTCTCACATAACATCATAGTATCCATTTTATATACAGAACTACTACATCATTTCTTAATTTATTCTTTTACTTAACAGAATATTGGCATATTGTAAGGCATATTTACATGTATGTCAATATTTTCATGTATCATTTAACCAATCACTTATTGATAAATATCTGAATTATTTCCAATTTCTTATTATTTTAATCAATATCACAACTGATTTTTCTCATACTGTAAAAGACAATAACCTTTTTAAAAAGTTCCTAACTCCTTATGTGCTTATTATTATATAGTTAGATGATGTGCAGATGATTTTCCTGGCAGTTGAATGACTGCTATAAATAAATTAGCAATATTAATATAAACATATATTATCAATGTAACCATTCATAGTGAGTAACACTGATATATTTTCAAAAGATTTCTCACACTGATTTTATCATTTTCTATTCTAATTATTTCTATTTGTGTAATTATTTATTTCTAATTCATTTGTAAACACTCTTCATACACCAAGAACATTAGCCAGAGCTTTCTAAGTAGTGAAGTGAAGGCCAAGATACTGATTCCTTTACCCTTTTGGTGGCTGGTTAAAGACTGGGTCAGCTGCAGCGCAAGTGCCTCACGTCTGGCTGAGTGTGGGATCTTCTCTTTATCCCAGCTTGGCACATAAATATTTTCATTCTTTAAGTGTGCTATGATGTGAAAAATACTGGAAGGTTCATCTTGCAACTCTATTTGCAAATGGGGCTTTTCTTTTCCAGTTTTTCATTTATTTAGTTTTATGTGTGTGTGTGTGTATGTGTATGATTTACTAGATTCCTTTTAATTTCTGTAGTTACATTTATCATTTTTCCTTTATAATTTAAAAAGTAGTAAAAAGTAAGAGAAACTGGAGATCTAAGCCAAAAATGTGTCAGTGTGAATTAAATGAAGAGTAAGGAATAATTATAAAATAAAGAAGATACTGCTAGCAATTACCATGTATTAAAGAAAGATCAGCAACTCTAGAAGAACAAAGAGAGAATAATGCTATAAAACTAAAAGAAGAACATGGATTCAGATCTTTAAAGTAAATACATACCTAAATATTATTATTCCTAATTGCAAATGAATATATAAATAAATTCATTTGCTTTTTCCTCATAAAAAAAGGCCAAGGTTCATCATCTGTTTATTCAATATTTATTGAATGTCTACTATGTTTAAGGTACTATTCGACATTCAAGGGTTTTAGCCATAAACAGAAAGGAATCAAATCTCTCATGAAGGTTAAGTTCTAGAAGCTAAACACATATTATAAAAGGATAACAAATAAAATTTGAGGTACATCAGATAGCGGGGGAAAAAAAAACAAGGAGTGGGGATAGAGATTAATTGTCAGAGTGTGGGAGGCAAGTGGGAATGTCGTTTTTAAAGTGTAGTAAGGAGACATCTGTACCCACACATTTAACAGGAGTAATCAGTAACCTTCCTAAAAGAAATGTATTATTATTATGGTAGTGCAAGCCGAATGGCAGTGGGTTGAGCAAGTACAGTTAGAGAAAGAGAGCAAGGAGAAAACATGCTTACAAGTTTTAGTTACAGAAAGGAAAGAGATAGGGGCATTTGGGTGGCTCAGTGGGTTGAGCCTCTGCCTTCGGCTCAGGTCATGATCTCAGGGTCCTGGGATAAAGCCCAGCGTCTGGCTCTCTGCTCAGCAGGGGGCCTGCTTCTCCCTCTCTCTCTGCCTACTTCTGCCTACTTGTGATTTCTCTCTCTGTCAAATAAATAAATAAATAATCTTAAAAAAGAAAAAAGAAAGTAAAGAGATAGCAAAAGAGATGAAACAGATCTCAAGGCTGAGGAGATGTCTTGTTTATCTCTGATTTAGTTTAATTTGGGAAAACTTCATCATGTTTCTGAACTGAGGAAAACCCAGAGGATGAATAATTAATGGGAACTGGACCCTGGATGCAATGCGAGAGCACAGGATAAAGAACATTACCTGCTAAGAGGAGGAAATAAAAAGTAAAATGTGCATGCATGGAAAAGTGTGCAAGGTGGTTGCTAAAATAAATAACTTAAAGAGAGTGGCCAAGATTGAAAATATAACCTGAAGGGAATGAATGGATTTTGAGGAGAATGAAAAAATTGTCTAAGATCAAATAAGATTCTAGTTGTCTCTAAAAGTACATTTCATAATTATTATTATCTTATTATAGTAGATACTTTGTTATTTATTTTGGAAACCCTGACTTAGTACTGTATATCAACAACCCAGTAATATTAAAACGAATGAGTATGATCAATGAAATAATGAATGAATTAGAGTGTAATGTACCCATTCAAGTAGTAACAATATGTACATGAAAGTCTCCTTGCCAGAGGCATTTTCCTAATGTAGGAACTATGTGGCTTCACAACAAAAAGAGTAAAGACATTTTGGACAAGATTCATTATCTGCATACTTCAGATCACACTATAGAGATTTTTCTCTTTCTCCTGGAATATAGAGTTTCCTGACCCCCACTTAGGTCTCCCTTGTGTTTCCATGAGGAAGTGCTTGTTCCCTCCCCAAGAAATCAGAATATTTATATGAGAATCTCTGCCTCTCTTCCACCTCTTAAGACCTCTCTTCCTCTATCATCACTTAGGGTTTTATAGGTACTTGGCAGTAATTTCTTCTTGGAGCTAGCCAGATTGCTAACTGCTTTAAAATACTTCCATTAGGAGGAGAACTAGACTAAAGGGTAAATACAAAGAAGACTGAATGTGGCCATAGGAAAAGCCAGATTGTTCACTTCACTTTTAATAGTAATTAACCTAATATTTATATATAAAACTACTTATCTAATATCTAATATGTTAATAGTATATAAAGCAAATCTATCAATATAATAAAAATATACCTGTATCTATAGGTATGTGACTTTTTATTCATCATTTTAACTTTAGTCCACACTTTTCAATTAAGTTCTCAAGTCAGAGCAGATGCAAAGGGTTTGCTTGACCTACAGTGTTACTTTTCCAATCACATTTTTTCCTCATTAGTCATTTCTTTATATGACTGAATTCTTTATATGACTAAATTCTTTATATGACTAAATATGCTACAGAATTTGTAGTGTTTATATCTTCGTACATCATTGTGGTAGTAGATTATTTTTACATGTCGAAGGAATTAACCACAGCATGTTTTTGTGTATTGTACCAGCATTTAATGAATTTTATTTATGAAACATAATTTTACTAAGAATTGGTTATAACCATTAGATTGTTAGAGATTTTATATAACATCTGTTTCTCCTAATCTGTGAAAATTTTGTTTGAACTATAGAAAATAGATTTTAAAAAATCATGTGTATAGTTTTGAAATTCAGCAAAAATGGAATAAGTTATTTACATCAGATTGTTTTATAAAGATGCATGGATGATCATGTGCTATACATGCTCCTGGTAATTCATTCATTGAGAATGAACTATAAAGTGAGAAGTAATGTTTTCACTTGCTGATTTCCTAAACTTGGACATCAATTCATATCAAAACTTAAAGATTCTGAGTGTTGATTACAAGTAATTTAGATAAGTTTACAATGCTCCTTCACAATTTCAATAAATTATTAATGAATTGGCATAGAAAACAAGATTTGTTTTAGTTTTGGTGGGGAAATCAGGTTAAGGAGGAGGTATTTTATTTCCAAAATAGACAGCCATATTTATTTCATTACCAGTAACCAAAAAAAAAAAAAAAATTCTTAAACCTGCAGTTATCTTATAATAAACCAGTTATTAGACCATTATTAAATATTTAACTACATATAAGTCTAATTATTCAAGGTGCTACAAAGGACCGAGTATATTATACTAACTTTGCTTTGGAGAAATTTGCATCAGTGAAAACGACAAAGATCTCTGTCCCTTTGCAACTTGCATTCTAATGGGCTGATACACAAAATAAATATTTTTTTAGTATTTTAAAAAGCAGTGTTATAAAAGTTAAAAATATAAAGTAGGTTTTGATAAAAGAAACTGGGAATGCCAGAGTTGATGGTGGGGTTTGAAGACAGTTGCAATTTGAAAAATGTTTGTCAGGGTAGGAGGTGAGGTTTGAGTAAAGTCTTGAAGGAAATGAAAGAGTGAGACACTTGGCTATAAGGGGACTTTTTCAGTAGAGGCAATAGCCAGAGCAAAGTCCTGAAGGCAAATACTCCATGATTCTTTCCAGAAACAGAAAAATGCCTACAATACAACTGAGGCAGAGTGAGGAAGAAGAATGGGAGGGGATGAGGGAAGAGTGGGCCAGGTCACACAAGGCCTTTTAAGCCATGTAGTAAATCAAATAGTGGCCCCTAAAAGACCTTTCCACCCATAACTCTGAATGTGACCTTATCTGTAAATAAGGTTTTTGCAGATGTTATTACGTTAAAATTTTTGAAATGAAATCATATTAGATCTGGCATGGGCTTGAAATCCAATGACTAGCATCTTTTTAAGAAAAGAAGACTTGGTTCTACCATATGATAACTAGAGGATCTTGGCCAAAATATTTAACTTTTATGAACCTAGTTTTCCTCAGGTATACAAAAAGTTAATTCCACAAAAGATATAATATATGTAAATATAAAGTGTAGTTCTCTGATACTAGTGAATATGCCACAAATTATAGGTATTAATATCTTATTTTGAAATGCTGCTTGGGACTGAACACCTACAAAAATATGCAGCTATCTCTAGGTTATCTGGAATCTATATAAGAAAAGCATTTAAACCATTGAGTTGTTTTATCATTTGTCCAATTAACACATGAAATGACTGAGTATCTACTCTGTGCTACATATGCACTAGTGATGTAGAGGAAAATAAGGGGCTCTGTCTTCCATCAGGGACAACCACAGTACACCATGTATTGCAATCGTGATGACAAGTGCTAAAACTAGCTCATGTGAAAGGCATATTGGTGACACAAAGGACAAATCCATACTTCACTATGCTGAAATATTGAGAAAACTCTACCTCAAGGATAAATAGAATTATGACCCCAATATAAGTCAACAAAAGCCCCAATCAAGATTTCCATTATGATCTTCCATCACCAAATCCAATTTCCTGAAAAATAATTCACTGAAATTTAGTATTTCTTATTAGTAGTATATGCTAACAATCATGTGTTCTCTTTACCTAGAATGCCTCTATGTAGAATGCCTGACCACTGCTTTATCTACCTATTAAAATCCCAGTCAATCACGAGGGTCCAGTTTAATCATCCTGTACTTCTAGCAGAATTCATTGTGCCAGCCTTTACTCTCCAAAGCATTTGTATAACTGAAGCAATAATAACATCATATTAGTTTTCACTGTTTACACATTTGATTCCCCTATGCTGATTTTTTTCTTATACTCCTGTTTGTTGTTGCAGCACTTTTATCTTAAGCATGTGAAAACAATACGTTTCTGTTGAAGTGAGAACATTAAAATTTTTTGTTCAATAGAAAAACTTCCAAACCATGATAGTAAATCAGCACAAATATAACAGGACCTATATGTAGAATAATATAAAAAAAATCTTCAATTGTATTCCTTAGGATATTGAATATTCATTCATAAAATTGACCTCAGATAGGGGCAGCTGGGTGACTCAGTCGGTTAACCATCTACCTTCAGCTCAGGTTATGATCTCAGGGTCCTGGGATCCAGCCCCATGTCAGACTCCTTATTCAGTAGGGAGTCTGCTTCTCCTCCCCTCCTGCTGCTTTTCCCCACCCCCAACTCATGATTTCATGATTTCTCTCATTCAAATAAACAAATAAAATCTTAAAAAAAGATTAACCTCAGATACTGGAATTTGATAAAGTGCTTTATAAATTTTGAAATAAAAATTTAAATGTGATTTCTGAAATTTGGTAACTTTATATATATTGCTATATAGCAAACATTTGAAAATGTTAACTCATTGGTTTGGATGTAAGGTACATATTAATACCCAGGTAGTCATCATATTTATTTAACTGAGATACCCCATTCTCTAGCTAATCTAAAAAATAATGCTTTAGTGTGTTACTAAAACATGTTTCCTACAGAAAATATTTGGTACACTCCAAAGTGCAACTAAAGAGAGTCCAATAAAGATTAAAATTATCAAAAGTGTTTCCTAGTTACTAGAACCAGCAAGATATGGTGAAATAGCAAAGAAGCAGTGATAATGAGATAGGATTATTTCTCCTAATCCTGAGTTATAAGGACATTGGCGGGGTGTGGCCTTGGATAGAACTGTAGTGATTATCAAACTCTTGCCTGGAAGAAAGAGAGTGGGAGAATAAATACTCTGACATTTTTATCCTCTTCACTTTGGTCTCTTGCCAGTGTTTCTGTTGGCCAAACCCAATCAGAAGCCAAGGAGCAAAGTAACTCTGGTGATGCTGTCCACGAACAGCCCCTTAAGGCACAGAGCAGAAGAGAAAGAAAAAAGCAGCTCTGTCAGGGTAAAGAAAACCACCCAGCAGATATTTAAACTATAAATCTTATTAAGTCATTAAATCCAAAGAGTGTTCTCTCTCATTAAATCTAAAGAGTATTCTCTCTTCTTACTATTCACTTTTTTTTGAATTAGCAATCTTCTAAAAATAACCATACATTTAAGATAATCTACCCAGTGTACTCAGAGTATAGTCATGGACTCCTACTATTTAACATACATTCAGCGGATCTGTGAGGTCAAAACAATTTCTATAATTATAGTAAGGCCTTATTTGTCTTTTAATTGTTTTGATATTAGCACTAATGATACAAAAGCAATTTTGGTAATACCTTCACATGAATCAAGGCAGAGGAACCAAATTGTACTAATAGCCATTGTATTCTTTGCTGTTAAATTCTCCAAAAGGAGAGAGTTCTTTTTAGGAGGTCTTTCACTAAAAAATAAAAGTTATTAATTTCATTAATCTCAACTTCTGGTTACATACATTTTTTGGTGACAAAGAAAGTAGGTATACAAAACTTCTACTTCATATTAAAGTATATTTGCTCTTTGAGGCAAAAGCATTTTGATTGAGCTATGAACTCAACTAGCCATTCTTCTGTGAAAAATACTTTTTACTTTAAAGAAAAACTGACAAACTATCTGGAATTTATCAGATATTTTCTCAAGACATAAACTTATCTGTTCTTTCAGGGGAAAAAGAACTGACAGCATTGACTGAGGAACATAAAATTCAAACATTAAAGTAAAAATGAGAATTTTGAAAAACTTTTATCCAATACCAGGAACTTAGTACACTCCTAATATTTAAAAAACTATCTATCTATTTATTTATTTATTTATTCATTTATTTATTTATTTATTTATAAAGATGTTATTTTAGAGAGAAAGATAGAGAGTGCAGGTGGGGATGGGGGGATGGAGCAGAGGGAGAGGAAAAGAGATCTTAAGTAGGCTCCACACCCAGAATGGAGCCTGACATTGGGCTCAAACCCATGGTCTCAAGATCATGTCCTGAGCCAATAGTCAGATGCCCAACTTGTTGAGCCATATAGTGCCCCTAAAAACTTTCTAAATGAAATTTTGGAGGTGATATTAGCATGTGATTTTTTTTTTAATATCATATAATAAAAGATTGGGAAGTTCTATATAACTTGGTAAACTAGTATTTTCAAAATGAACAATGCATGAAGTTATACAAATGGTATACAAATTATCTAAATGAAGAACAACACAGACCAATATACTTAAATGAAACTGATCAGAAAATTTTGGTGATCTGATTTCTTAAGCCACATTCAGAACAACTTTTAATAAATCATCACTTGTCAAGTTTCATCGTAGTCTCAAAGAATATCCACAATTATCTGAAAACTACTCCTTTAGAGTTTCTCCATACATCTCAACCAAAGCAATATATTCAACAGAAACAGATGTGTCATCTATTAAACCAAATATTAAGAGATCTGTAAACTGAAAACCAATGAGATTCTTCTCAGTATATATTTTTGAAAAATACAGTTGTTTTTCATAAAATATATTATTTAAGTCACTGGGCACAGGTCTTATTATGTTATTTTTAAATATACTAAAACCTGAATAAATTTGCCTCAGTTTTATTTTCTAATTCTAATTTTCTAATTTTCTAAGTATACAACTAACCTTCCATAAACTAAAGCCTTTCAATATTTTCAGTAACATTTAAGATTATGAAAGGGACCTTAGACCATACTGTTTAGAAATGCTAAACAAATATTATGGCTTTATGTAACATCATACTAAAACTTTTACTGTCATTTCTCAAAAACTACTCTCATTAAAAGTCTACATTTCATACATTTGACTAAAATAAAAATACAATCCTGAAATAAGAATTTGTGATTTTTGGACAACATTACATGAAGTTAAATCTCAAAAATCACTGACCTATTTCACAGAAGTGCAGATAGTTGAAATTATTGACATGTGTTGTAAATAGTCTGGCATACAAAATCTAAAATTTATTAAGATAAATTGCCTATTATAAAGCTTGTGAAGATTATAATTAAGAAGTTATTAAACCAGATTTTTTCTCAAATAGTTACACCTGATAAATAAATTCTTTTTATTACATAATTAACAAGTATTTTAAGAGCTAATGTGACATTTCCCCCTAAGATTCCAAAGGAAAATGAACTTCAAACTATAGCATGCTTTATAAAAGCAAGATGGCAGAGGAGTAGCAGACTGGTGACATCAGGTCCCAGGAGTTCAGCTACATAGTTGTCAAACCATTCCAAACAGCTACAAACCTCAACAGAAGATAGAAGGGAAGGAGAGCAGCAATTCTAGGAACAGAAAATTGACCACTTTCTGAAAGGTAGGATATGCGGAGAAGTGAATCCAAAATGACTGGAAGATAGACTACAGGGGGAAAGGTCAGCTCCTGGCAAGCAGTGGAGCAGTGGGCTGCAAAATCAGAACTTTTAGAAGTCTGCTCCACTGAGAGACATCACTCCAGAGGCTCCATGGTGGTGGAACCCTCACAGGGACAGTGTGATCTCAGGTCCTGTGGGATCACAGAAAGATCAGGGGTGTCTGAGTGTGGCAGAGCTTCCAGGTATTGGAGCAGGGAAGCTGACTAGAGAGAGCCGAGGAGTGAGCTCTCAGCTCGGGGTAACCGTAAACCATGATCCAAGGCACAGCTGGGCCACTGCTCTTCAAGCAGGGACACCACAAGTGGCAGATCCGGGAGACTCACCTTCCTCTTCCAGGAGGAGTGGCATGGGAGCACACTAAGGAGTCTGGTGGGTTTAGAGACTCCAAATGGGGTCATGTGCCAGAGATAGAAATGCTCAGTCACAGGCTGGGTGAGCACAGAATATGGCCGGAAATCAGGGAGATGGGACGGACTGACAGCTTTTCTCTAAGGGTGCACTGAGGAGTGGGGCCCAAAGCTCTCAGCTCCTCCGGGTTGGAGATTGGGAGTCTGCTATTTTCATTCCTGTCCTCCAAAGCTCTACAGAAAGTGTTCAGGGAACAAAAGCTCCTGAGAGCGAACCTGTATAGATTACTTAGCCTGGTCCCTGGCAAGGGCGGTGCAATTCCGTCTCTGGCAAAGACATTTGAGAATCACAGCAACAAGCCCCTTCCACAGAAGATCCTCAAGAACATCCAGCCAAGACCAAGCTCACTGATCAAAAAGAACAGTGGAACTCCAGAGCTAGGGGAAAGCAACACATAGAATTCATAGCTTTTTCCCCATCATTGTTGTCTTGCAAAGTTAATTTTTTAAAAATTTTAATTTTTCTTATTCTATATTTTTTAAACTTCTCCTCTTTCCCCTTTTAATGTGCTTTTAACTAGTTTATCTTAACAACACTTTGCTTTAAAAAAATCTTTTTAAACCTTCATTGTTATAGTCATATTTTATACCTTCATTGTATTAAACTTAGTTTTTGTATACATATAGGTTTTATGTCTCTAAAATTCTGGGATACACTTCCTTCTAATAGATCAAAATATACCCTAAATCTAGCACATGGCTTTGTTCTAGTCTTCAGCCTGAGAACATTATCTCCTTTTTTATTTTTTCCTTTTCCAATTAACTTATCTTATTCCTTTTTTAGAAATTTTTTAAAATTTTCATCTTTATAGTCATATTCCATCCCTTCATCATGATTGTCCTTATTTTTGTATATATATAAGTTTTTCTTTCTTTAAAATTTTGGGAGGTAGTTTCTTCTAAGAGACCAGAATAAACACAAAATCAAGTGGGTGGCTCTGTTCTAGTCATCAGTCTAATATACAAAATATAAATATATATGTATATTTATATATATACATTTATTTATATATATGTATATATAAAATATATTAAAAAATATAAAATATACACGTATACTTCTTTATATTGTTATGTATAAAATATAAAATATATACATGTATATTTTATATATATATTTCATACATATATATATGTATAAAATATTAATTTCTTTCTTCCCCCTTTCTTCTCCCCCAGGTTTTGGGTTTCTTCTGATTTGGTTACTGTACATTTTTCTGGGGTTTTGCTACGCTTTTAATATTTTATTCTCTCATTCATATATTCTTATCTGGATAAAATGACAAGGCGGAAAAACTGACCACAAAAAAAGAACAAGAGGCAGTATCGACAGGGACTTAATAAGGACACTGGTAATATGTTAGAACTAGAGTTGAGAATGACAATTATCAAGGTGCTAACTAGGCTTGAAAAAGGTATGTAAGATATAACAGAAACCCATTATGGAGAAATAAAATCTCTTTCTGGAGAAATAAAAGAACTAAAATCTAACTAAGTTGAAATTAAAAAAGCTATTAATGAGGTACAATAAAAAATGGAGGCTCTTATTGCTAGGATAAATGAGGCAGAAGAGAATTAGTGATAGAGAAGACCAATGGAGACTAAAGAAAATTAGCAAAAGAGAGGCAAACAACTACTGGACTAGTGGGGGAGAATTCAAGAGATAACTGATACCATAAGATGAAACAATATTAGAATAATTGGGATCCCAGAAGAAGAAGAAAGAGAGAGGGGCAAAGGTATATTGGAGTGGATTATAGTAGAGAATTTCTCTAATATGGCAAAGGGAACAAGCATCAAATCCAGGAGGCACAGAAAACCCCCTCAAAAACCATAAAAATAGGTCTACACCCTGTCATCTAATAGTAAAACTTACAAGTTTAATGACAAAGAGAAAATCCTGAAAGCAGCTTGGGACAAGAAGTCTACAACATACAATGGTAGAAATGGTAGAAATTGGCAGCAGACCTATCCACAGAGATCTGGCAGCCCAGAAATAACTAGCATGATATATTTAGAGCACTAAATGAGAAAAATATGTAGCCAAGAATACTATATCCAGCTAGGCTATCATTGAAAATAGAAGGAGAGATAAAAAGCTTCCAGGACAAACAAAAACTAAAAGAATTTGCAAACACCAAACCAGCTCTACAGGAAATATTGAAAGAGGTCCTCTAAACAAAGAGAGAGCCTAAAAGTAGTAGACCAGAAAGGAACAGAGACAATATACAGTAACAGTCACCTTAAAGGCAATACAATGGCACTAAATTCATATCTCTCAATTGTTACCCTGAATGTAAATGGGTTAAATGCCCCAATCAAAAGACACAGGGTATGAGAATGGATAAAAAAATAAGACCCATCAATATGTTGTCTACAAGAAACTCATTTCAAAAGACATTGAACTCATTCAAAGACACCTCCAGATTTAAAGTGAGGAGGTGAAAAACAATTTACCATGCTAATGGACATCAAAAGAAAGCAGAGTGGCAATCCTTATATCAGATAAATTAGACTTTAAGACAAAGACTATAGTAAGAGATGAGGAAGGACACTATATCATACTCAAAGGGTCTGTCCAACAAGAAGATCTAACAATTTTAAATATCTATGCCCCTAACATGGGGACAGCCAACTATATAAACCAATTAATAACAAAATCAAAGAAACACAATGACAATAATACAATAATAGTAGGGCACTTTAACACCCCCCTCACTGAAATGGACAGATCATCCAAGCAAAAGATCTACAAGGAAATAAAGGATTTAAATGACACACTGGACCAGATGAGCATCACAGATATATTCAGAACATTCCATCCCAAAGTAACAGAATACACATTCTTCTCTAGTGCACATGGAACATTCTCCACAATAGATCACATCCTAAGTTACAAATCAGGTCTCAACCAGAACCAAAAGACTGGGATCATTCACAGCATATTTTCAGACCACAATGCTCTGAAGCTAGAACTCAATCACAAGAGGAAAGTTGGAAAGAACTGAAATACATGGAGGCTAAAGAGCATCCTATTAAAGAATGAATGGGTCAACCAGGAAATTAAAGAAGAAATGACAAAGTCATGGAAACAACTGAAAATGAAAATACAACTGTTCAAAATCCGTGGGACTCAGCAAAGGCAGTCCTATAATATAAATATAATAATAAATATAAATAATAATAAATATAAATATAAATATATAAATGTAAATATAAAGCGATACAAGTCTTTCTCAAGAAACAAGAAAGGTCTAATATATACAACCTAACCCTACACCTAAAGGAGCTAGAAAAAGAAGAGCAAAGAAAGCTAAACCCAGGAGGTGAAGAGAAATAATAAAAATCAGAGCAGAAATCAACGAAATAGAAACCAAAAGAACAGTAGAACAAATCAATGGAAGTAGGAGCTGGTTCTTTGAGAGAATTAATAAGATTGATAAAACCCTGTCCAGAAGTATCAAAAAGAAAAGAGAAAGGATCCAAATAAGTAAAATCATGAATGAAAGAGGAGAGATCACAACCAACACCAAAGAAGTACAAACAATTATAAGAACATATTATGAGCAACTATATGCCAGCAAATTTGACAATCTGGAAGAAATGGATGCATTCCTAGAGACATATAAACTACCAAAACTGAACCAGGAAGAAATAGAAAACCTGAACAGACCCGTGACCAGTAAGGAGATTGAAGCAGTCATAAAAAATCTCCCAACAAATAAGAGCCCAGGGCCAGACGTCTTCTCAGGGGAATTCTACCAAACATTTAAAGAAGAATTAACGCCTATTCTCCTGAAACTGACCCAGAAAATAGAAATGGAGGGAAAACTTCCAAACTCATTTTATGAGGCCAGCATTACCTTGTTCCCAAAACCAAAGACCCCATCTAAAAGGAGAATTACAGACCAATATCCTTGAGAACATAGATGTGAAAATTCTCACCAAAATACTAGCCAAAAGGATCCAACAGTGCATTATAAGGATTATTCACCATGACCAAGTGGGATTTATTCCTAGGCTGCAAGGTTGGTTCAACATTCAGAAATCAATCAATGTGATACAATACATTAATAAAAGAAAGAACAAAAACCATATGATACTCTCAATAGATCCTGAAAAAGCATTAGACAAAATACAGCATGCTTTCTTGATCAAAACTCTTCAAAGTGTAGGGATAGAGGGTACATACCTCAATATCACTAAAGCCATCTATGAAAAACCCACAGTAATTATCATTCTCAATGGGGAAAAACTGAGAGCTTTTCCACTAAGGTGAGGAACATGGCAGGGATGTCCCACCATCACCACTGCTATTCAACATAGTACTAGAAGTCCTAGCTTCAGCTATCAGACAAAAAAAGAAGTAAAAGGCATCCGAATATGCAAAGAAGAAGTCATACTCTCACTCATTGCAGATGATTTGATACTTCCTGGGGAAAACCCAAACTACTCCACTCCAAAACTGCTAGAATGCATAAAGAAATTCAGTGCACAGAAATCAGTTGCATTTCTATACACCAACAGCAAAACAGAAGAAAGAGAAATTAAGGAGTCAATCCCATTTACAATTGCACCCCAAACCATAAAATACCTAGGAATAAACCTAACCAAAGAGGCAAAGAATCTATACTCAGAAAACTATAAAATGAGGAAGACACAAAGAAGTGGAAAAACGTTCCATGCTCATGGATTGGAAGAACAAATATTGTAAAAATGTCTACGCCACCTAAAGCAATCTACACATTTAATGCAATCCCTATCAAAATATCATCAATTTTTTTTCAAAGAAATGGAACAAATAATCCTAAAATTTATATGGAACCAGAAAAGACCCCAAATAGCCAGAGGAATGTTGAAAGGAAAAAAAAAAAAAAAAAAAGCCAAAGTTGGTGGCATCACAATTCCAGACTTCAAGCTCTATTACAAAGCTGTCTTCATCAAGACAGTATGGTACTGGCACATAAACAGACACATAGATCAATGGAACAGAAGAGAGAGCTCAGAAATATACCCTCAACTCTATGGTCAACTAATCTTTGACCAGGACAGAATGTCCAGTGGAAAAAAGACAGTCTCTTCAACAAATGGTGTTGGGAAAATTGGACAGCCACATGCAGAAGAATGAAACTGGATTATTTCCTTATACCACACACAAAAGTAGACTCAAAATGGATGAAAGACCTCAGTGTGAGATAGGAATTCATCAAAATCCTTGAGGAGAACACATGCAGCAACCTCTTCAACCTCAGCAACAGCAACTTCTTCCTAGAAACATCACCAAAGGCAAGGGAAGCAAGGGCAAATATTAACTATTGGGATTTCATCAAGATCAAAAGCTTTTGCACAGTAAAGGAAACAGTCAACAAAACCAAGAGACAACTGACACAATACGAGAAGATAGTCACATATGACATATCAGATAAAGGGTTAGTATCCAAAATATATAAAGAACTTAGCAAACTCAACACCCAAAGAACAAATAACCCAATCAAGAAATGGGCAGAGGACAATGAACAGACATTTCTCCAAAGGAGACATCCAGATGGCCAACAGACACATGAAAAAGTGCTCCACATCACTTGGCATCAGGGAAATACAAATCAAAACCACAATGAGATACCACCTCACACCAGTCAGAATGGCTAAAATTAACAAATCAGGAAATGACAGATGTTGGTGAGGATGCGGTGAAAGGGGAACCCTTCTACCCTGTTGATGGGAATGCATGCTGGTGCAGCCACTCTGGAAAACAGTATGTAGGTTCCTCGAAAAGTTGAAAATAGAGCTACCCTCTGACCCAGCAATTGCACTACTGGGTATTTACCCTAAAGATACAAATGTAGTGATCTGAAGGTGCATGTGCACCTGAATGTTTATAGCAGCAATGTCCACAATAGCCAAACTATGGAAAGAACGAAGACGTCCATCAACAGACAAATGGCTAAAGAAATAGTGGTATATATATATCTATATATATCAATATATATATATATACACACACACACACACACACACACACACATATACAATGGAATACTATGCAGCCATCAAAAGAAATGAAATCTTGCCATTTGCAATGCAGTGGATGGAACTAGAGGGTATTATGCTGAGTGAAATAAGTTAATCAGAGAAATAAACTTATCATATGATCTCTCTGATATGAGGAATTTGGAGGCAGGCCATGGGGTTTGGGGGGTAGGGAAGGAAAAAATGAAACACAATTGTATTAGGAAATAGACAAACCATAGGAGACTCTTAATCTCACAAAACAAACTGAGGGTTGCTGGGGGAGGGGGGTATGGAGAGGGTAGTTGGGTTATGGACATTGGGGAGTGTATGAAATATGGTGAGTGCTGTTAAGTGTGTAAGTCTGATGATTCACAGACCTGTGTCCCTGGGGCAAATAATACATTACACATTAGTAAAAATAATAAAAAAAAAAGAAAAAGCACTATAGCGTGCTTTAAGTATAAGATGTATGGAAAGTATGCATGATAGTTTTAATCTCTAAAAGAACCAATTCTAGATGATTAAATTTTAGAAGGAATCTTTTGATTCTGTTATTTTATGTGTGCATAATTTTAGAAAATAAGGTGAATAGCATTTATATCATAAATCATATTTATTACAGATATTTTTATCAAATTATCTTCACACTACTTGATTTTGAACTACATAGTTCTATGCTTGTTTTCACATTTAAATTATGACATTTATCTCTAATTTTCTAAAGAGAAAAAAATTAATATTATGCTTTACATTATATAGAAAGAGCTCAAATGTTTGGGGCTTTCCCGTTCAATTTTATTCTAGAATTGTACATGCCTGAGAGCCTATGGAATCAAATATCATGAAAAAAGGATGAAGTATTTTCCTGAGAGATTATGGAAGAAAGGGTAGATTTATAATTCAAGTCAGTAATAAAATGTTCATTTTAGTTTTGTATTTACATGTAAGAAATATTGAAGAAAGCTCTTCAAACTGAAATAAAAGGATATTAATTAGCAACATGGAATCATATGAATGTGTAAACTCACCAGTAAGGGGAAATTTATAGCCAGAGTCAAATGCTCTGATATTGTAATGGTGGGGTATAGAAGTCCAAATCAATTGTAGTTTAAAAAAATGTTAAACACATGTATTAAAAATAACTATAACTATAATAATTTGTTATTGGATATAAAATACAAAAGACGTATATTATAACACTGATAACCTAAAATATGTGTCATGTTTTAGGAGGTAAAACTACAAAGTTTATGTATGCTATTTAAGTCCATATTGCTATCAGCTTGAAAATGGATGTTAAAATTGTAAGATATTTTAAATAAGACTTGTAGTAACCATAATGGAAAAACCTATGATATATATACAAAAGATTAAGAGAAAAGAATCAAAACACACCATCACAAAAAAATCATCAAATCACTGAGAAAGAGAGAAAGAGAAGAAAGGAACAGAGGAACCATAAAACAGAAAATATTTAATAAAGTCTAAGTCTTTACCTATCAATAATTATCTTAAATGTAAACTGATTCATTCCTAACAAATAACATAGAGTGACGGAACAGATAGCAGAAGATCAAATGATATACTGTCTCTAAGAAAATCATTTTTGCTTTAGAAACACACATAGGCAGAAAGTAAAGAGACAGAAAAAATATTCCAAGCAAATGGTAATCAAAAGACAGCAGAGGTGATTATACTTTTATGAGACAAATTAGACTTTAAGTCATAAATTATCACAAGAGTGCCAGTATATAATTATAAAGGGATTAATTTGTCTAAAAGATATAACAAATATAACAATTATAAATATTTATGCACCTAACATCAAAGCACCGAAATATATAATGCAAATATTAATAGAACTAAAAGGAGACATAAACAGCAATATAATAATAGCAGAGGACTTTAATAATCTGCTTTCAACAATGGATAGATCATACAGACAGAAAGTCAAAAAGCAAACAGATTTGAACAACACTGTAGACCAAATGGACCTAACAGACATATACAGAACATTTCATCCAGCAGCAGCAAAATACAAATTCTTCTCAGGTGCACACAGAGCATTCTCCAGGGTGAATCATATGATAGGCTCCAAAATAAGGCTTAAGAAATTTAAGAAGATTAAAATTATACCAAGTATCTTTTCTGAATACAGTGATACGAAACTAGAGATCAATTAGAGAAAGAAAATTGGAAAATTCACAAATATTAGGAAATTAATATGTTCCTGAATATCCAATAGGTCAAAGAAGACATCAAATAGAAACAAGAAAAATACATTGAGACAAAAAGTGGAAAGACAACAAACTAAAACTTCTGGGATGTAGCAAAAGAAGTTCTAAAAGGGACTATTATAGCTATAGACTCATGTATGATGAAAACAATTTTAAACAATCTAACTTTACACTTCAAGAAATTAGAAAAAGAAAAATTATTAGCAGAAGAATGGGAATAAAGATTAGACTTCAAATAAATGAAATAGAGAATAGACAGAAATTTAAAAAAAAATCAATGAAACTAAAAGCTGTTTTTTGAAAAGATAAACATGAAAAACCTTTGGCTAGACTCATCAATAAAAAAAGGAGAGAACTCAAAATTATAAATGAAAAGCAGACATTATAATTGATATAGCAGAAGCACAAAGGATGATAAAAGACTGTTATAAAAAATTTATAGGCCAATAACTTGGACAACCTAAAAGAAATGGATAAATTCCTACAGTCATACAACCCACTAAGACCAAATCATGAAGTAATAGAAAATTTGAAGAAATCAATAATGACTAAGGACATCGAACCAGTAAACAAAAACCTCTCAAGAAAGAAAAGCCCATGGGGTGCCTAGGTGGCTCAGTGGGTTAAAGCCTCTGCCTTTAGCTCAGGTCATGATCCCAGGGTCCTGGGATCGAGCCCCACATCGGGCTCTCTGCTCAGCAGGAAGCCTGCTTCCTCCTCTCTCTCTGCCTGCCTCTCTGCCTACCTGTGATCTCTGTCAAATAAATAAATAAAATCTTTAAAAAAAAAAGAAAGAAAGAAAAGCCCATGACCAGATAGCTTCACTAGTGAATTCTACCAAATTTATTTTAAATAAGAAGTAATACTAATATTTCTCAAACTCTTCCAAAAAATGGACAAGAAAAAAACATTCTAAACTCATCTTATGAAGCCAGCATTACACTGATAATAAAGCCAGATAAGGATAATATAAGAAAAGAAAATTAGAGGCTAATACCCCTTATGACAATAGATTAAAATTTATTCAACATAATTCTACCAAAATAATTTTAAAATTATATTAAAAAGGATCATAACCCATGATCAAGTAGGATCAATTCCTGAGATGTAAGAATGATTCAACATGGGAGAAAGAGTAAATGTGATGCACCATATTAATAAAATGGAGGAATAAAATCATATGGCCAACTCAGTTGATGAAGAAAAAAAAAGCATTTGATAAAATTCAAGATCTTTTCATGATAGAATCTCAACAAATTAGGTATAGAAGGAATGTGCCTCAACACAATAAAGATCTTCTGGGACAAGCCCACAACTAACATCATATGCAACATCATAATTTATCACCTAACATCAAAAGTATTCAGTTTTTCTTCTAAGATCAGAAATAAGACAAAGATATCCATTCCTATACCTGCTATTCAACATAATATTGGAGTCCTACACAGAATGATTAGGCAACAACAACAACAAAGCAACAAAAAGCATCCAAAATTGGAAAGGAAGAAGTAAAACTGTCTCTATTTGCAGGTGACATGATAGGATACACAGAAAATCCTAAACTCTTCACCAAAACACTGTTAGAATAAACAAGTTCAGTAAAATTTCAGGAAACAAAGCAAACATACAAAAATCAGCTACATTTCTATATATTAAGGATGAACTATCTCAGAAAGAATAAGTAAAAAGGGGTGCCTGGGTGGCTCAGTTAAGCATCTGTCTTCCACTCACGTCATGATCTGTGGGTTGTGGGATTGAGTCATGTATTGGGTTTCCCGCTCAGTGGGTAGCCTGCTTCTCCCTCTCCCTCTGTCTCTCTCTCTTGCTCTCTCTCAAATAAATAAAGATAAATAAATAAATAAATTCCATTTAAATATCATGAAAGATAATAAATATATAAGAATAAATTTAAATAATAATGTATTACCATTGAAATTAAAACTTTAGATAAAGTTTAAGATTTTAAATAAATTTAACCAAGGAGGTGAACTATCTGTACACTTTTCAGTGTAGTTTTTACAATAAGACATTGATAAAATAAATGATATAAATTAAAAAGTTTCACATGTTCATGGATCAGAAGAATAAATATTGTGAAAATGTCCACACTACTCAAAGCCATCGATAGCATCAATATAATCCTTATCAAAACTCCAATGGCATTTTTACAGATACAGAAAAAAATTCCTAAAATTCATATTATCTACAAAAGACCTGAAACAGCCAAAGCAATCTTGAGAAAGAACAAAGCCGGAGGTATCATACCTCCTGATTTCAAATTATGTTTACAGAACTATCATAATCAAAACAGTTTGGTTCTGAAACAAAAACAGACACAAACACCAGTGGAACAGAATTCAGGTCCAAAAGCAGACACATGCACATACAGTCAACTAATAATCTGACAAAGGTGCCAAAAATGCTGAATGGGAGAAAGATAGTCTCTTCAGTGTTATGGTGCTAGGAAAATTAAGTCTCTTTATGCAAAAAAATGAAGTCAGTCCCCCATCTTACACCTCCCACAAAAGAATAACTCAAAATGGATTAAAGACTTGAATGTTAGACCTGACACCATCAAACTCCTATAAGAAAATATATGGGAAAAAATCCTTTACATTGATCTTGGTAATAATTTTTAGGATATGACACCAAAGCATAAGCAAAAAAAGGAAAAAATAAATGAGTGGGGGCTATGACAAACTAAAAACCTTCTGTATATGAAAGGAAACAAAATGAAAAAGCAACGTATGGAACAGAAGAAAATAGTTATAAGCTATATATCTGATAAACAGTTAGATTAGATATAACCTCACACCTGTCAGAATGGCTATTATCAAAAGGATAAGAGATAACAAGTATTGTCAAGGATGTAGAGGAACAGAACATATAGCATTGTTGAGGAGAAAACAAACCTGTACAATATTGGAAGCCAGTATGGATTTTTCTCAAAAATATTAAAAATAGAACTTCCACATAAGGCAGCAATCCCATTCCTCAGGATATATCTAAAGGAAATGAAAAGACTATCTCAAAGAGATATCTGCATATCATAGTTATTGCAGCATTATTTATAATATCCAAGATATGGAAACAAACTGTCTGTTGAAAAGCAAATGATGGATATATATACATACACACACACACACACACACACACACTCACACACACATATGAATAATGTTATTTGGCCATAAAAATAAGAAAATCTTGCCATTTGTGACAGCACAGATGAACTTATGAGCATTATAGTAAGTGAAATAAGTCAGAGAAAGACAAGTACTACAGAATCTCACTTGTATGTGATATCTAGAAATGTTAAAATCACAAACAGTAAAATGGTGGCTGTCAAGGACTGGGAAGTTGGGAAAGAGAAGTGATGTTGGTCAAAGTGTACAAACCTTTAGTTGTAAGATGAATAGGGTTTGGGATCTAATGTATAACTTGATGACTATAGTTAACAATAATGTATTAAGATACTTGAAATTTGCCAAGAGAGTTGAGCTTAAATGTTCTCACCACACATACACACAGAAGGTAACTAATATGAGATGATAGATGTATTAATTTACTTTATTGTGATAATCAATTAACAGTATATAAGTATATCAAATCATCACATCTTACACCTTACATTTTTATCTGTCAATTGTACTCCAGTAAAGTTTAAACAATATAAACCACCCTATTCCATCAGGTATTTGAAGAGATTGAAACAAAATTTTTCATCAATACTTAATAGTTTAAAAATTAGATAAATTTCTCGAAAAAAGAGTCAGAATATCACTGCAATACTAAATTAATTAATAGTTAGAAAACCATGAATTCTCCAGCACAAACTATTTGCCTATTGTTATAAAATAAATATTTTTTAATGACACACATGGTATTATAATGGACTTCCAAAAAAGGCATCCTCTTTTTCTTTTAGTAATAACTTTATAATCCAAAAAGAATTTTTGTAAATCTCAGAAGACAAGAGATAATTAAGACAGAGGACCTTTTGGGGCGCCTGGGTGGCTCAGAGGTTAAAGCCTCTGCCTTCGGCTCAGGTCATGATCCCAGGGTCCTGGGATCGGGCCCCGCATCGGGCTCTCTGCTCCGTGGGGAGCCTGCTTCCCTTCCTCTCTCTCTCTGCCTGCCTTCCTGCCTACTTGTGATCTCTCCCTCTGTCAAATAAATAAATAAAATCTTTAAAAAAAAAAAAAAAAAAAGACAGAGGACCTTTTACAAAGCATCCTGTGCAGAGGTTTTTAGATGTCAAGGATTAATCCTGCCTAGTGCCATGATGAGCACCTTGGTGACATCAGGATGAAGAGATTTGCATCCCCCCCACTGTGGGCTTTACCTCTAATCATTATACATTTGTTAAAGGGAACAATTCTTCTTAAGGAGAAAATGTGTTTGAAAAATATAGGTTTAAGGGTTTTTTATAAGTTTTTGAAAATTTTCCATCTGATAATTCCTTGATTTAGGAATTTATATTATAATTAGGAATATGTGTATATATAATTAGGAATGTACATATATAATCAAGAATATACATTCCATTCCATTCCATTCCATTCCATTCCATTACATTACATTACATTATCAGTTAGACCAATTGACTTGCTGATGCTTAAGGGATAAGGTTTAGGAGTATTCTCTTTAATTGGTATGTTGACAATTGCAATGTAAATCAAGATGTATCTCTAATTTAAAAATATAAAAAAGGAAAAGCCCTCTAAATATGGATAATTGAATAGGCACTGAAAAGCAATTATGCAACAAATGGAGAAATGTCTGGGGCTACTTGTGCTGTTCATGATTATTTAAAGCGAAACTGTTAAGAGCTGGCTTGCAGGAGAAATTGCTGAAAATTGCAAATGCCTAAAATCCTGTAATAATATTTTGTAAAAGCATGACTCAAAGAGATGAAGAAAACCTTTAGCATTGTAGGTTGACCATTCTACTCTCACTGACCTTGTCATTTCAAAGCTCTTCATTTTAAAATCCAAGACAATGCTTTAATATAAAATACATTACTTTCAAATATCACTGGTACAAACACTATTTTGCCTCAGATATTCCTTTATTTTCCAGATATTTTTAGTGCTTTAAAAATCATTTCAGTATTACTTGACATTTCACATCTAAATGATTTATATAAAAAGACAGCTGTGGTCAAAAACAATATTTCCAAAATATTCCTCTCTATACCCAAATAACTAGCAAAAGGACAGCCTAGCAAGAAAGAAAAAAAAAAAAATTGGATAATAGTATCTCTATTCCAGTCAAAATCACACACACAAACGTAAACACTGTGGTGACACTCACCCAATGCAACAAAAGCCAAAGGGGAGCCCAGAGTTTCCACTTATACCGGACTACAAAAAGACAAATATTACCTTCTCTCCTCCCTCCTGGGTGGTGTTAGAAAAGAAAAGGCCAAGTAGAGAGGCATGGATCACTACAAACAGGAACAAGTCCCTCCCTCTTCATTTCCTCTCTCCAGAAACACAATGTGGCGAGACTCTGTGAAAAGCCCAGACTTCTATTCTTACTTGACAATGGTGAAGAGTCCCTGCCCTTCCCCAGTGAGGTTGTGCCAGAGGAGACATAAGAAGAGTCAAGACTTAGAGCATCACCCAGTGGTAAAAATATCACCCCTAAGGTGTAAACAGATGCTGGGTGAGGAATCAGAATATCCATCCCCACCTGGCAGTAACAAAGAACTCCATCCCATCCTTTTCCTGACAGGATAGTGTCAAAGGAAGCTAGCTAAATGAGGAAGTTTAAACAAGATCCACAGTTCCATAACATAATACCCGGAATGTCCAGGATTCAATAGAAAATATTCAAAACAACAAAAACCAATAAGTTGTTCAATGGAATGAAAAACAACCATGCCAACACTGAGAAGACAGTGATGTCAGAATTATCTGATAAAGATTTATTTTTATTATTTATTTTTTTAGAGGGGAGAGAGGGAAGGGGAGAGAAGGAAGAGGGAAAGGTAGAGGGAGAAGGAAGGGTAGAGGGAGAAGGAGAGAGAGAATCTTAAGCAGGCTCCACATGCAGCACGGAGCCTGACATGGGGCTTGATCTCACAACACTCACATCATGAACTGAGCCAAAATCAAGAGTTGGATGCTTAACTGACTAAGCCACTGAAGTGCCCCAATGTGAAAAAGATTTTAAATTAGCAACCATAAAAAATGCTCAAATGAACATACGTATATATTCAAAATGAATGAAAATCTCCGAAAGAAATAGAAGACATAAAGAAGGATCTGATGGAAATTTTATAACTAAAAAAATATAATTAAGTGAAATAAAAATTCACTGTAAGGGCTTAGTGGCAAAATTAAGAGATCAAATAAAAGAATCAGTAAACTATAGTATAGAACAATAGCAATTACTAAATCTGAATGAGAGAGAGAGAGAGAGAATATACTAAGAAGGGAAAAACAAAACAAACAAACAAAAAAACTAACAGAGCCCAGGGACCTCTGGAATGATAGTAAAATACAAACCACTGTGTTATTGGGAGTCCTTGAAGGAGAGGAGAAAAATGGGGCTTAAAAAGTACACAGTGATGATGCCTAAAAATTCTCAAATTTGATAAAAAATAAATATATAGGTTCAAGAAGCTAAATCTTGAAACTGGAAACTGCCCAAAATCCATACCAAGACACAGATTATAGAAACTCCTGAACACTAAAGACAAAAAAAGAAAGTAAAGCAGTGAGAGAGAAATGCCACCTTACCTATAGAGGGAATATAATTTGCATGACAACAGATTTCTTATCAGAAACTACAGTGGGCAGAAAGAAGTGACACAAACATGTTAACATGCTAAGAGAAAAAGAAAAACATAAAACCATCAATTCAGAAGCCTGTGTGTCTAGTGCAACTATCCTTCTGCAAATAATGGGAAAGAAACAGATTCAGAGGAAGGGGAAATCAGGGAATTTGTCACCATCAGAAATTCTCTAAAAGAATGGCTAAAGAAAGTTCTCTTAAAAAATAAAATAATGAATAAAAATTTACATAACCAAGAGAGGAAACTTTAGGCAATAATCCCAGGAACATCAAAAAGAAGAAAACAAAAATAACAATCAAAAATATGAGTAAATACAATAGATTTTCCTCTCCTTTTTAGGCTTCCAAATCATGCTTGATTGCTAAAGCAAAAATTACAATCCATCTAATATGATTCTAAACCATTTAGGGGCACCTAGGTGGCTCAGTCAGTTTAGCCTTTGGCTCAGGTCTTGGGATATTGTCCCATGTTGGGCACCCTGCTCAGCAGGGAGTCTGCTCTTCCCTCCCCCTCTCTCCCTCCCACTCCTTGTGAATGCACACCCTCTCTCTCACATTCACTCTCTTTCTCTCAAAGAAATAAAAATAATCTTGAAAAAAAATCATTTAGTATGGTTCTAAAGAAAAATATTTAAGATGATTACAATAAAAATGATGGAAACTAAGAGAAAGCAAAGAGACGTAAGGTTTCTATAGTTCACTCTAATTGGTAAAATAATAGCACAGATACATTGTGAACACTTACACTTATATAATTTATTACTGACTGCAACCACTAAAAAGTTCTATGAGAAGATAATCAGACATTGATAAATTGAAATGGAATTCTAAAATAAAATAAAGTAGCTTATGAGAACTAAGGAAGAAGTTAACAAGGAAAAAACAAAGAGAACAAAGTAAGTGAACAGATGTAAGTACTAACATAGTGCATATTGCATTAAATGTAAATTATTTAAATATACCTATTAAAAGACACAGATTAGCAGAGTGAATTAAAAAAAATTACTCAACAGTATGCTGTCTGCAAGAAACGCAAGGAAATTACAACACGGCCAGTTTGAAAAGAAAAGGATGGAAAAGATACATCATACACATTACTCAGAAAAGCCAGAGTGGCTAAATTCATATCAGCTAAAGTGATTTCAAGGAGAATCACCAGAGATGAAAAGGGGAATTATATAATGATAAATGGGTCAGTGCATCCCAAAAACACTGCAATCTGAAATATGTATGCATAAAATAGCAGATATTTAAAATATCTGGAGTTAAAACTGTGAGAATTAAAAAAGAAACAGACAAATCCACAGTTATTTTTGGAGATTTTAATATCTTTCTCTCAGCAACTGAAAGAGCAATCAGAGTATCAACCAATATATGAAGAAACTCAATATCATCATCAACCAAAGGGATTTATTTAACATTCATATGACACAGGACTCAACAAATATATGTTCTTTTCTGGTGTCCATAGAACAGATACCCAATTAAGCCATATCTTGGATCATAACACAAACTTTACTAAATTTAAAGGCATTGTGATCTTACAGATAATGTTTTTCTGGGAACAATGGAATCTAAGAGAAATCAATAGGAGAAAGAGAATAGAAAAATCTTCAAGCATTTGGAAGTAAAATAGCACAATTTAATAACCCATGGGTCAAAGATGAATTTCCAAAGGAAATCCAAAAATGCATTGAGCTGAATGAAAAGGAAAATACAACATATCAAAATTTGTGAGACAGCTAAAACACTGTTGAAAGAGAAATTTTGTAGCACTAAATCCATTCAGTAGAAAAGAGAACAATTATCAATTATCTGAGTTCCCAAACAAAGAACTTATAAAAAGAAGAACAAAATAAACCTCATGAGGCCAAACATAAATAATAAGAAAAGAAGACATGAATGAAAATGAAAATAGAAAAACAACTGGAAGCAAAGAGCTGACTCAGAAAATATCAATAAAATTGATAAACTTCTAAAAAACTGATAAAAAAAAGAGTAAAGAATAGATACAAATTACCATGATCAGGAATGAAAGACACTTTGTCACTACTGTCCCTACAGATATCAAAGGATAAAAAGAGAATACTGTGAGTAATTTAACCATATTTTAATATGATAATGCTATCACATATACGTAAGAAAACCTAGTTAAAATAGAAAATCACTATTTAAACATGACATGGATAATATAATATGTATAGGAATTATAAACTATTCAGTGTTATAATTAAAAGGACACTGAATCCATCATTTTAAAACTTGGAAAAAAATATATATATACACATACATACATCCAGACCCTGTGGATTCAGTGGGAAATTTTATTAAGCACCTAAGAAAGAATTAACATAAAATTTACACCATATCTATTGGAAAATGGAAGAGCAAATAATTCTCAATTTACTTTATTTTTCTAATATCACCCTGATAGCAAAATCAGGCAAAAAGAATAAAAAATGAAAATGAAAAACAACTGTTCCATATTTCTCTAAATATAAATAAAATATTTAACAAAATATTAGTAAGTAGATTTAGTAACGTATAAAAAGACATATACACCAGGACCAAGCAAAGTTTTGTTCTAAACTTGGAAGGTTTGCTTCATATTTGAAAATCAATGTAACCTGTGATATTAGCTACAGAAGAATTACATGATTATATTAATTGAGGCAGAAAAAAATAAAGCAGTTGGGAAAATTTAACCCACATTCATGATTATATCTCTCAGAAAAATAAGAACAGATAGGTGGCTACCTTAACTTGATAAACAGTATTTACAGAAAACTTGTACTTAATGGTGAAAGATTGCTTTCCTCCTAAAATATGGAATGCAGTAAGAAGGTTCACTCTCACATTCTTATTCAAGATAGTGTTGGACACTCTAACCAGTGCAACACAAAAGACAAGTAAGTAAAGTCCTACAGATGGGAAAAGAAGAAATATAACTGTTTATTTGAAGATTACATGACTGCCTATGTAGAAAAGCTTAAGAAATTTAAAAAAAATCATAGCACCAATACAGTATATCTTGCAGTCTTTAGCAAAGTTCTAGGAAATAAGATTCAAAAATCCTATTTCTATGTATTAGCAATGAATATGTAGATGTTAAAAATAAAATATAGCATGTCTTAATAATCACTAAATAAAAATTGAAATACTTAGTTGTAAATCTAACAAAACATGTACTGAAATTCTATGCTGATAAATACAAAACTGCTGATAAAGTAAAGTAAGACAGATCTACATTAATGGGGAGATATACCATGTCTATGAATAAAGTGTAAATTCTTCACAAATTAACACAATTCCTACCACATCCTGGCAAGATTTGTGGAGATATACAGAATACTATTCTAAAATACATAAATAACACAAGATTTTGGAATAGCTAAAACAGTTTTGACATAGAAGAATAAACTGGGAGGAATCAGTCTGATTTCAAGAGTTAGTATATAACTACAATAACAAAGACTGAGTGGTATCAGTGGAGGGAAAGAACAATAAAGCAATGAAACAAGACAGAGAACCCACCAGAAACAGAGTTACACAAATATGCCCAACAGATTTTTTTGTCAAAGGTGAAAAGCAATGAAATGAAGAAAAGATAGCCTTTTCAATAAATGGTGCTGTGGCAACTGGACACCCATAGGCTACAGAAATAAGTGAATTAATTTTTAAAAACTAGCCTAAGTCTCACACCTTATTAAAAAAACTAATACAAAATGGATCATGGACTTAAATGTAAAATGTAGAACAAGAGAAGGTTAAAGTCATAGGAATCTTCACATTATGAGATTAGAAAATGAGTTCTCAAATTTGACAACAAACATAATCCATATAGGAAAACTGACAAATTGGACTTCACCAAAATTAAAAACTTTCATTCTGGGGCGCCTGGGTGGCTCAGTGGTTGAAGCCTCTGCCTTCGGCTCAGGTCATGATCCCAGGATCCTGGGATCGAGTCCCGCATCGGGCTCTCTGCTCATCAGGGAGCCTGCCTCCTCCTCCTCTCTCTCTCTGCCTGCCTCTCTGCCTACTTGTGATCTGTCTGTCAAATAAAAAAAAAAAAAAAAAAGAAAAAAAAAAAAACTTTCATTCTGTGAAAGATTCTGTTAAGAGGATAAAAATACACCCAGGGAAATATTTGTAGAAATATTCATGAACCACATACCCAACAAAGTACTAAGTATATAGCGCATATAAAGAACTCTTAAACTCACCAGCATAGAAACAATCTAATTAGAAAATATGCAAAATACATGAACAGACATTTCTCTGGAGAGGATACACAAATAGTGAATGAACACATGAGAAGTGATCAACATCATTAGCCCTGATGCAAATTAAAACCACAATGAGATGTCACTTCATACCTATTTAGAAAAGCTACAGACGAAATAACGAACACCAAATGCTGGTGAGAATGAGGGAAGAAGTAGATGACTCACACATTATAAGTGGGAATGTAAAATGGTCAAGCCACGCTGGAAAAAAGTTTGGTATTTCAACACGCGATTATCATAAAACCCAACAATTGCACTCTTGGATGTTTATCCCAGAGAAATAAAAGCTTACCTTCACATACAAATCTGTATATAAATGTTTATAACAGCTTTATTTAGAACAGCAAAAAGTAGAAACAACTCAGATCTCTTCCAGTGTAGGTAACTTGTTAAAGAAACCATGATATATCCATACCACTTAATACTACTCATCAATAAAAACAGAGCCTACTATTGATACATACAGTAACTTGGATAATCACCAGAAAATTAAGCTGAGAAAAAAAAAAAAGCACCAATCCCAAAGGTTACTTACCATATGATTCCATTTATGTTTGAAATGGTAAAATTGTTGAAATGAAGAAAAGATCAAGGGCTAAGAGGGGTGTAGAAATGGGCACAGTTATAAAAACACAACACAGTGATCCTCGTCTTGATGGAAATTTTCTGCAACATGATTGTATCAATGTCAATATCCTAGTGAGAAGTTTATAAATTTGAAAAATGCTACAATCGGAGGTAGTCGGTAGAGGACACAGGAATTATTTCTTTTAAGTGCCTGACAATCTACAGTTATTGCAAAACAAAAAAGTCTACCAAAACATCAGCAATTATTTTGTCTTATTGAGGCTTCATGATTCTAACTTTACAATATGTTTACCTCAACAAAATTCCAATCTAATTCATAATTTGTCATAGAATTTTCAGTTTTTAAACTTATATATGCATATTAAAGTTTGATTTGCTTAAGATGCATAGAACTTAATTGTACATATTACTGAATTTTTACAAGAGTGTGTTCTCATATAACTACCACTCTAATCAAGATATTTCTCATTCTCAAAATTTCTTTATGTCACTTAATATATACATAACACAAAATATGAATTTTCCTTTTTTGCTGTACCTGAGATTTAGTGCGCTTAACTCCTAAAATTAGATAATGACTGAGACTGATCAATTCATCTTAAGTGTCAACTAGGTCCTATGATGGATGCGTGAAACTCTGAAAGCCTTAAGTAACCCAGTAAGTGAAAGATAGTGTCAGGAAGCAGTCCACAGATTTATCTTAATCTTGTTCATATTTTTTAGCATGTCTACTACTTGCTTTGATGTTTGGATTCAGATTTATTTTTCTAATGCAATTTATACAATAAGAAATTACATGTTTCTTTTTGTGAGATTTCCATGCAGTCAATAAAGACAGGAATGTTGAACTTAAATTCATGAAAAAATGGTTAAAAAGAAAGTAAAGTTCTTCTGGGATATAAACTTTAATATAAATATATAAATAATAATGTTACACCATTGCAAATGATTAACATATCTATTCTTATATGGTGAGCACTAACATTTATTCTTCAGCAGGTGGTAAATAACTACTCTTCCCAGTTATAACAATCATGGTATTGCCGAGTTAAGCTAGAAACTACTTATATTCCTTTACCATAATTTGAGACACAGTTCAAGTAAATCAGGTAAAACAAACATAATACATAGTTCAGAAATATTTCAATCTCAACTCAGATAGTAAATTATAAAATAGGAATTATTCTAACAATAGTATATAGCTTTTGTTATCCAGACACATATTATCTCTAAAAATAATTTCTGAACCAATGGAGTACAATTAGTACGGTTTTGACATATTTTGTCTTATTAATTATGTAAGCATTCTAAATTATTAGTGGTGGTGATAAACTTTGATACAATATTAAAGAAGTATGTTTCCATAACAATGTTAAATTAACTTAGAAGTACATTTCACTATGCTATAAAATGTTTTATTTTTCTTCTCTGCTCACTTTACATATGAATCTGTTATTAATGTATAAGAATTTAAGGAATCCTTTACTTTATATAAGATTTCCATTAGATATAATATGAGGTAAAGGAAAGCTCCATTTTTTCATTTGCACTGTGCTGACATAGGCAGCATTCTTTTTTCCTAAAGATTTTATTTACTTAACAACGAGAGAGAGAGAGAGAGAGAGAGCACACAGGAGACAGGAACAGCAGAGGGAGAAGCAGGCTCTCTGAGGATGTGGGGCTCTATCCCAGGACCCTGGATCATGACCTGAGCCAAAGGAAGACGCTTAGCCAACTGAGCCACCCAGGCACCCCTGATTCAGGCAGCATTTGAATTGGCCTACACCCTATTATAAATTAAGGGATTGGGCCATATTTTTTTTTTTTTTGGGAAACCAACACAAATTTGAACCATTACACTATACTTTCCCCTAAAGCTTAAGGAGAACAATACTTTAAAATTAACAAGAAGATCAGAGCAATTCAGTCTTTATATGCATTACCCCAACTGAACTATAATTTAATGTTAGTTTCAAAGTAGTTTGTATCAGAAAGATTTAAAATTTTTTTATGCAAAAACTTTAGATCTTTGAAAGTAATGGAATTAAAGATAAAGATAGAAAAGATACATAATACACTGCAGCAATATTTCAGGAACATTCCACATTTTCTGGGAAATATAAGAAGCTTATAAACAGTGAACTCTCTTTAGGATATTAGAATATTAATCCTGCACAACAGGCCAAGTAGGTCATGAAAGGCTCTAGACCCATGCTCACTCAGCCAGAATCTGGAAGCAACAACTGAGACTAAGATACTTAAGTAACTTATTTCAGTTCAACAGCTAACAGTTGCAGAATCCATTTGTCAAATCAAGATCCCACGTTTCTAAAAAAATTAGGCTTTCCATGAAACTTTGTGAATATTTGTTTGGAGTTTATATGATCAGAAATACATAAAATGAGTCATTTTGATATATCATCTGGGTAAAAAGGAAATTTAACATCTTCAAACATCTAATGAAATCCCAAAATAATAATTTACTAAAATATAACATTTACTATTTGAGAGAAAATTAACCCAATAATAATGAAATAAATTGATTTTTCTAACTGCACCATGTAAAAGCAATCAACATTACAACTCCTGGGATGTGCTTTTAAACTTCCCATAACCTAAACATATTCACTTATTCATTTTCTCAAACACATGACCCACAATGAAAGATACGTTACAACAACCAATGGGATTATTTAAAGAAGGGCAATCTTTGGTACTGTAGCAGTGAGAAAAGAAAAAAAAAAAACCTAGTTACTGGAGTTAAAAACTCCATCAGGCTTTATCTTGACAGTGTTTTGAAGCATATGTAATGAAAGACTTTGCACTATTTCATAATCGTTGACAGCCATCTCTTTGGGAATCATAATTGACAAGGTCCATCATGCAAGGCCATGTTAGCTAAATTAATCATTTTACATAAATAGAAAATGCACTTGTACATATTCACAACATTTCAAGATCCAAAACACATGTTCATAGGAGTCGATTTTCTTTTTGATGTTAGGATAGTTGCCAATGGGTGAAAAAACTGTAAAAAGGGGGGAACCTACAAATACCAACATTTTGCACTCCAAATGAAAGTGAAAATCTCTCTGGAAATAGTCTCAGTTACAACAGTAGTCAAGAGATGGACTATAGATGCTAAGAAGATGTCAATAAGGAACGCATAAGACTCCAGATGCTCTTGTTACTAAAAAACAGATTAAGGGTCCACCATCTGCAGTATTCTGCTGTGAAGTACCTCTTGTATATGGCCACTGGTGCTGGTTAAAATGAGGAACCACAATAAGAAAGCATCAAAAAGGACCACACAGCAGACAATTTTTTGATACCAAGAGACCGGTTTAACTACAATTACCTACAAGGTGCCAATTTCCTCTGGAGTAAAACTGTCACACTGGAACTCAAGCATCAGTTAGTAAATTCAAGCCGCATTTTAATTACTGTATAATCTATCTAAAAAAGACTAAACCATGAGTTTTGTAAACCATGGCTTTGTAAAACAGAGTAAAAATGTAATAAATGGGATAGTGATATTTTCTTTGTCCGTGGGATTTTTTTGGGTCTAATGAAAGTAAAAAAGACCAAAAACAATTTGGAAAAATCTAACTCCATGATTATATCCAGGCACAGAGGCTATTTATATGAATGAGGCAGTAATGACAACAACAGTAATTCAAATTTTCATAGCACATAGGTGTTATTAGAATGTTTTCTTAGTATCTTAGATGGTGAGAGACATGGTGTCACATATGCTTATCAATTTTCTTACAATCTTTCTGGATGCTGCCTTGTTCATCCATCCACTGCCACTCTTAGCCACCACTTTTCCACCAGGCCCTGAGTTGGCCTATTAGGATTTGGCCTCCCCCAACCTTGGATATGAATTCATGATCTTACTTGATGAGGTGGCAGATACCACAGTATCCTCTAGTGTTATATCACCACCCCAGTCTGTTCATCCTCCACCTCTTCCCTATACTACTATATATGCATTTGAGATGTAAAGTGACAGAACTGAGCCCTATATTTATTGATGAGAATATCTCCTTCCACTTAGCGTGCACCAGAACAAAAAGGGTAATCTGAGTGTAAACATTAATGACGATGACCACTTGCAATTTTATTTAAGATTGATTTTATTTGCCATGCAAACACACATGAATTATATCCAAGGCTAACGGATAGAAGTGAGTGGACATATTCCCTGATGATGTGTCCTCAACTTATCAGAGAGTGCAAACTAAGTCCTGTCAGCAGCTCCATGCTACCCACACAGAGTAGGAGACTTCTAGGGAAGAAGAGTGCTCTATAAAGACCTTACTGACTATTCTATCAAGCAACATTCAATATTCTATCAAGCAACATCAAAACCATTTAAGCAAGTTCACATTAGGCTACAGTAAGGAGCTTCTATGTTCTATTGCTACTACTTGTTGAGTACTTCTTTGTTCCTACCACTTTCACTTTCACTGCTCGTTCTTCAACTACTTCTACTTCTGATAATCTAATACTTCTATCATATGACATGAAGAACATATTTTCATATTAGAAAGTTTTATCATTCCTTTGATGTCATTTCCAGATAAGGATAAAATAATTTATAGGTCCTTTTATCCAAATATCAGCTTCTAATGGGGGGAGAGAAAAGAAACACTCATATTAACTCATGGGGTTTACGGAGGTAGGACAATATCATGCTCAGATTACAGACATTTGGTTACGGGTTAAATTGTATCCTTCAAAAACATGTTGAGGTTCTAACTCCAATACCTTATTTGGATCTTAGGGGCTTTACAGATGATCAAGTCAAGATAAGGTCATTAGAGCTGGCCCAAATCAATATGACTGGTAGCTTTATAAAAGGAGAAATTTGGGGGCACCTGGGTAGCTCAGTAGGTTAAAGCCTCTGCCTTCAGCTCAGGTCATGATCTCAGGGTCCTGGGATCGAGCCCCGCCGCGTTGGGCTCTCTGCTCAGCGGGGAGCCTGCTTCCTCCTCTCTCTCTGCCTGCCTCTCTGCCTACTTGTGATTTCTGTCTGTCAAATAAATATATAAAATCTTTAAAAAAAAAAAAGGAGAAATTTGGAACAAAGACAGGTGTGTATAGAGGGAAGAGAGAATATCATTACAAGGAACTCTAGAAGCTAGGAAGAGCATGGAACAGACTCTATCCTACAGCCCTCAGAAGGAAACAATCCTTAAGAAAAAGAAGGACAGAGAGGGAGAGGGGGAGGAGGAGTGAAAGAAAACAATCCTGCTGATATCATTATTTCAGACTGGTAGCTTTCAAAATTGTGAGACAATGAATTTCTCTTGGTTAAGCTACCTTCTCTATGGTACATTATTACAACAGTCCCAGTAAACTCATATTCTCTTTGCTTGCTACATTCCATCCTTCCATAAATAGCAACAGATGAGAATGCTTCTCTGAAAGTATTCTTCCAAAGAAGCTTTTGTTAAATATGTCTTTATTAAAATATGTTAAGAGAATTTGCAATATCAATTAGTTAATACCTAAAATACAAACTAGTAAGTTTTAATATCTCTCATAATTTAGTGTTACAATAGCAGAATGTTCTGGCATTTGTGAAATCTGTAGAACAAAATTATGCCAGATATTTCTTCATACTGTCCCCAGGAATGGGGGTTTCATTCAAGATGATATTTCTTGAATATGTTATTTATATATATTCCTAAAATAGACAATAAGCCTTAAAGTAGCCAACATCTAAGATTCCCTTTATTTTAGAATATTAAAAGACTTTTTAAGTTGCTATTTCATTGACAGCTAAACATATATCCATAAAAATATCATATGACATGTAGAAAAAATGATTTCAGGAATAATCTCTTTTGCACCAGAAAGACTCCTAAATACTAAATTAAAAGCTGATATTATTCTTAATGTATCAGACTCTTTTGAGTTTGGGCAGTTAAGGTAAACTCCCCAGGACTCAGTTCTTCCTGCAGAGACTGAGAAAATAATTTTGATGTGTATTTAACAGTGGGGATCAGAATCTGTCCCTGCAATGAAATACTACTGAATTCAACCTGAAATCCTTGCCCTCATCAGAGTAAACAGAGCAAAAGTTTATAATATTATATATGAAAGTGAACAATGTATATGGACAACACAATGTGGGTAATATCACATATTATATAACGGTGTATATATAACTAATATAATGTAACATAATGTAATGTAACATAACATAATGTAATGTAATATAATTCTCCAGGACTCTTTTGGAGTAAATAGAAAAAAAAACCTGAAAATGTGAAAAATGAAACTACATATTTAACATGCTTCATTGTTAGGAAGCAGAAAGGACACAATAATCTGGGAATCACTGTGGACAAAGTTCTATTGCAAGTGCACTGTAAGGTCATGGTTATATGATGAAGCCAATATACACAGAGCCTGAATCCCCAGTAAGGATATCTACTGACAACCGAATGCTCTGTCAATGAGAGTGGTTCAGTTCACAAGCAATCATCGTGATCCTGTCTACAAAGGAACTTGCAAAGATTCCTTAGCATGCAAGTATGTGGGCTATGCTTAATTTCAATCTCCACAAGGGAATTAAAAAAAAAAAAGAAATGTAGAAATAGGCTTTATAGTTAGCATAACCTCACATCAAGAGTCAGAAGGGTAATGAGCAGTATTGAATTAACTGAAAGTATAGTAGAAAATGTCTGTGTTGAAATACAGTCATCTGCCTTATCAAGAGTGTCCCAGTATCACTGGTGGTAATTTGAAAGCAGCTATAATTTTAGTTAAATGTATCATCAGGAAATCGCAACCTCCAGTAACCACTGCTACTTTATAGAATCAGAACAGTTCTTTCACATGTGAGGAAGTGTGCCAGTCAGTACAACTGTACCGCAGTGACCACTTAGATTTTAATTTAACCTATTTTAAGATTCTCAGAAAGTTTAAAGCTCTCATTTCTGTCATTACAATGGATTTCTCTGCCATTGCTACAGGGCAAAATCATTTGGAGGAGAGCTCTGAAGTGCACACTAAGGACAGAATTACCTGGGCTCCAGCTCTATTTTTCCTGATATGTGTATTCCTTTCAAGGATACTACAAAAGCGATATTTCAAATCCCTCTAGCAGCATCCACTGGAATCATCTGGGGCAGGCAGAATATGGTAGCTTTATGAATATTCATAGCAGCACATGGCCCATTATGGTTCAGTGTGCTGTGCAAAATACAGCTGCTTTGCTCTAAGCCCACCAGGAGAGCAGAGGGTACTTGTTTTAAGTGGTCCCCAAGGTCAAAAACTAGTTAGCAATTTCATAGTTAGAAAATTACCCATCTCGCTGTACATGTTAAAAGCAGAGTATCTTTTAAAGCATTCAGGGATCTATAAACATGCTTCTTTCTTTGCGACGAAAAGTGAACTATTTGAAGTCTGATGAACACAAAAATAGAATCCACAGGAAATTTAGCTCCCTTCATGTCTTTATTTTTTCTGTCCTATGTTTATTTTTGATGAATATGTATATGATGACAGGTTCCGTGATTTTAAACTAGAAAAGATACAATCTGTTAGGAATCTATTGTTAACAGTGAAATTCAATCATGTGTCAGGGTACAGTGTGACCTAGTGGAAATATCATTAAACTAAGAAAGAGACAGTTTTCTTTATAGTGTATGTTTTTGCTTATATTTGAGAAAATTATTCCTTTACTTTTATCATGAGATTAAGAAAAATATGCATAGCTAAATTTTTAAAAGGCAAAGGATCAAAAGAATGAAAAGCCACAGAAATGGAGGAAATGTTTGTAAAAGATATATCTGATAAAGTACTGTTACAAAAAAAAATAAAGATTCTTAAAAAACAACCTAATTTTAAAAATGGGGAAAGACCTGAACAGACAACTCACCAAAGGAAATATACAAATAAGCATATAAAAAGACATTCAAATTATATGTCATTAGGGAATTACAAAAATTTAAACAACAATGAGATACCACTACATGCCTATTTATTCGAATGACCGAAATCCAAAACACTGACAACATGAAATGCTGGAGAGGATATAGTACAGCAAGAACTACATTCCTTGCTGGTAGAAATACAAAATGGTACAGCTGCTTTGGAAAACACTTTGGCAGTGTCTTATAAAACTAAGCATATTCTTACCATACTATCCAGCAGTTGTACTCCTTGATATTTGCCCAAATGAAATGAAATGAAAACTTACATCCACACGGAAACCTGTGTTTGTAAAAGCTTTATTCATAATTGCCAAAACTTGGAGGCAACCAGGATGTCCTTCAGTAGGTGAATGTAAAAATACACGGTAGTACATCCAGATAAGGAATATATTCAGAATTTTTTTTTTAAAAGGAGCTATAAATCCATGCAAAGATACAGAGGAAACTTTTATTAAGTGAAATAAGCCAATCTGAAAAGGCTATAAACTATATAATTCCAGCTGTATGACATTCAGGAGAAGGCAAAACTATGGTGACAGTTAAAAAAAAAAAAAAAAAGTTGCCATGCAATGAGGGCAGAGAGGATGAACAGGTGATTCACAGAGGATTTTTAGGGTAGTGAAACTATTCTGTATGATACTACAATGGTAGCTAGATGTCATTATGTATTTGTCAAACTCACAGAATGTACAGCACCAAGAGTAAACCCCAATGTGCACTATAGACTTTGGGTGATAATAGTTGAGTCAACATAGTTTCATTTACCGTACAAATGTGTAATCTTAGTATGTGATATCAGTCGTGGGGTGTGAGAACAGGGGGCAGATGTCCAATTTTTCCATAAATGTAAAACTGCTCTAAAATATTAATGCATTAGAAGAGAAAATGAAACAGGAAGCATGAAACTACCTCTATACCTGAATACTTATATATGCACTTTCTAAGTGGTTTTCCCTTTAGAAAGGGTTTGTAAAAATGAAGTCATATAAATGCTAGGAGGAAAAAAATGAGTGAATTCTTCACTGAATTTGTAAGAAAAATCTTCCTAAGAACAATTCAAATAAAGATGCAATAAAAGATTGATACATATGACAACATAGTATTTGAAATGCATGCCTGAAAATACTATAAGCAAAATCAAAAAGTAACTGAAAAACAGGGGAAAAATATATGTGACATAAACCATGGCTGAAGGACTAAAATCCCCATTATATATGGAATTCCTAAAAATTAAAGAACAGAGTAATAAATACTAGATAGAAAAAAAGGGCAAAATATATTAACAGATAATTCATAAATAATATTTTATCCTCAAATATGTAAAAAGTTTTAATTTAATCAGAATTAGGAAATATAATTTAAAACAACAGTAAAATACCATTTCTCTTCTATCAGGCAAAAATGAAAAGTGTAGGGGCACCTGGGTAGCTCAGTGGGTTAAAGCCTCTGCCTTTGGCTCAGGTCATGATCCCAGGGTCCTGGGATTGAGCCCTACATTGGGCTGTCTGCTCAGCTGGGAGCCTGCTTCCTCTTCTCTCTCTGCCGGCTTCTCTGCCTACTTGTGATCTCTGTCTGTCAAATGAATAAATAAAATCTTAAAAAAAAAATATAGAAGTGTGGTATTGGTGAGTCTAAGGAAGTAGAATGTCTTATATATTGCTGGTGGAAATAATCATTAGCCTAAAAGTTTTGGAAGGATTTTGTCAATATCTATTGAAATGTATGTACATGATCTTGTGTTCTGACCAAGAATTCCACTTCTAGGAATCTACCCTAAAGGAATGCCTCCAACAACATGAAAATTATACATGGAAGGTTATATGTGTAGTGTTTGTAACTGAATAATTTTGGAAACAACCTAAATGTCCACATTTAGGAGGGTGATTGAATAAATTATGGCACATCCACACAGTGGAGTGTTCAGTATTGTAAACAAGAATGATGAATTCTGTATATTAATCTGGAGTGATTTATAGGACATAGTATAAAGTGAAAAAAGCAAAATGCAACAGTATTTATTGCATGCCACCTTTCATGTAAGAAAGATGAGAATCACACATTTTCTGATTCCATTTTTATGAAGTGTCCAAATTAGTCAATTTATAAAGACACAAGGTAGATTACTAATTGTCTACAAGTAGGATGGAAAGGGTGAAGTGTGACAGCTAATGGGTACAAGAGGATATTTTAGAGTGATGAAAATGTTCTAATGTTAGATAATAAGGATGACTGCACATCTCTGTAAATGCACTAAAATCCACTGAATTGTACAATTTGTAGAGGTAAACTATATGACATATAAATGGTATGCCTACAAAGCCATTCAACTTTCTAAAAATAAAGAAAAGAATCTAAGAGAATATGCGTATGTTTCATCATTTGTGCCAAAGAAATACAGGGAGGATAATTAGCTATGAGGGAAGTGTATATGAGAAAGGTCTAGAAAATGGGAATAGGAACAGGAGTAAAGGGAAAGCAATCATACTTTTCTGGACCTGTGTTTGCATAATTTTGATTTTTAGAACTTGGTTGGTTCATATACCTAAAAAGTGAATAAATAATTAAAATCAACCATGATATGTGGGCAACACAAAATTAAATAAAAACGATAACAAATTAACTGTATTACAGAAGAAAAACATAACCACACTGAAAAATTTGGGGGAGAAAGGAACTAGCTTAACTAACTCAGAAAGCACCATTTTGACTGGATATTTTTGCTAAAAACAAAATATAGCTTTACATAAATATTATAACATAATAAATTTGTTTCTCACAAGATTATGATTAGGCAATTCTGAAACCACTTTATTTGTATATGTGTCAATTCTATATACCAATAATGAAACAGCAGAAAGAGAAATCAAGGAATCAATCTCATTTATAATTGCACCAAAAACCATAATATACTAAGGAATAAACCTAACCACAGAGATGAAAGATCTGTACTCTGAAAACTACAGAACACGTATGAAAGAAATTAAAGAAGACACAAAGAAATGGAAAAACATTCCATGCTCATGGATTGGAAGAACAAATACAGTTAAAATGTCTCTACTACTCAAAGCAATCTACACATTAAATGCAATCCCTATCAAAATATCACCAGCATTTTTCATAGAGCTCCAACAAATGATCCTAAAATTTGTGTGGAAAAGCAAAAAACAACAACAACAACAACAAAAAAACCCAAATAGTCAAAGTAATATTGAAAAATAAAAGCAAAGCTAGAGGCCTCACAATTCCACATTTCAAGCTACATTACAAAGCTGTAGTCATCAAGACAGTACTGACACAAAAACAGACACATAGATCAATGGAAAAGAATAGAAAACCCAGAAATGGACCCAAAAGTATTGGTCAACTAATCTTTGACAAAACAGGAAAGACTATTCAATGGAAAAAAGTCTCTTCAACAAATGGTTCTGGGGAAATTGGACAGCTACAACCAAAAGAATGAAACTAATATTACACTATATGTTAACTGGAATTTAAATAAAACTTTGAAGAAGAAAAAAAAGAGACACAAGTAAATGTTAAGTGGGATGCTGATTTATATCCCAGAACATAAAATATCTTAGTGAAAAATGTGGTAAAGTTTAAATAGTAGTATTTAGTAGGTTTAGTTAATAGCATTATATAAATATTAATTTCTTAATCTGGATAAATATAGCAATGCTTATGTAAATGGTTAACATTAGGAGGAGCTGGGCAAAGTGTACATATGGACTCCTTTTACTAGTTGTGCAACTTTTCTGTAACTCTAAAATTGTCTCCATATAATATATTAAAAATCATATGATATACTTTTTAATCCACATTTAAAATTTGGAAACTGAACAAGAAAAGGTAATGCAAATTGCCTAAGGCCACACAGTGTTACATGCATAATTCAAAACCTAGATGCATGAACTGTGAACTGTGAAAGTATGTACTAAAACATTTATACAATGTTTGGAATATTATAGGCTGTTAATCAACATAAGAGAATTCATAAATTTTAAAAATCTGAACTAAATAGACATTTTGTATTAACTACAGAATGGTTGTCAGAGGTCTTAGTACTCACTCAGAGTGGATGGAATCAGGATGAGGGGCAGCAGTGGGGTTGCCCCCAAATTACTTGGATCACTGACATTTAGTGGGAGGGGACCAGGGGTGTTAATAGTTCTGCAGCTTGTAGGAAGGTTTTGTACAGTAACAACTGACATTTCTAAAACCAATAGTACACTCACTGAAAAACACTGAGAGGAATAGAAGGCCTTCTAAGTCTGAAGGAGTAGATTTTCTCACTATCTGGTCCTGTTAATTAGATTTGGAAAGATAGAATTATGCAGTGTTTCAGAAGGTACAACAAGCAGAGCGCAGACATCTTGGCTAACTTTAGAGCTAGAGGTCAGAAGCTCAAGTTCAGAATGCATGGTTCTTATTCAATGTAGAAACATGTTTCAAAACAGCACCGTTAATTATTTTAATTATTATTTAATACATAAGTAAAATGATAGCAACATTTTTATTTGGTCCATATCCTCTCTTCAAAATCAGAAGCTTTTTATAAGTCAAGTAAAGTTTGATTAATTTCAATATATTTCCCAGTAGAAGAATGTTACCTTTGTCCCTCATTATTTAGCATATTGAAAAATCAACACATTACACTAATAACAGATGAGAAAAGGGACTTACAGGGGATAGTGGAATTGCAATGCTATCTTTATGCAATAAGGTCTCCTTAGCTGGCATGCTGGCTGTGGGAATGACCGTCAGCTCCCATTAATGGTAGCTCACGTATTCCTTGTAGATGATTCTCTAAATGGTGAGAACTTGTCTTGGCAGCTGTACTCAACAGCTAGTCCCATGGGATATATCTCCTCCAATTCTAATGGCTTTCATTCAGAGCAACTCTAAGATGTAACATTTTGTCCTTTCTAGAAGGAATACAGCTTGTTCCAGCTACTGCTCATGGCAGCATTTGTTAATATCCCCAGTGACTCTCACCAGTAGTAATCTGCATCTTATTCTTTTCAAAGCTAGCTCTTGCTATTCACAATGTAGACCACAGAGCCTGTTAGAAATGCAGAATCTTAGGCCCTGCCCAGACCGACTAATTAAAAAACTGTATTTGAACAAGATCCTCAGATGATTCATTTACCATTAAAGTCTAAGATGCACTGACCTAGATGAGTCAGTATGGCAGTTTCAGCATCATATTTAAAGGCCGGTTGACACCAGGGTCCCTGAGGAATTTTCCAGTAAGAACCTGCTTCAAAACTCTTCCATAAACCATATATAAAGGGTTTAGAGTTGCAAGATTCAATGTAATATTCTAATAAACATAGCTTATATGTGTCTTCATAAAATTTGCTTGAGGTTTTAAAAAAAATATTTATGATTTTACTTCTTGTGAAAATTTCTACTAGACAATGATAATAAGGTCTTTTAATGTCCATACGTTGGAATTATTGATATAGATGACATAGCATATGCCTTGCAAATATCATAATGAGAACCTTATATATGTCTCCTTCTTGGAAATACTTTGACACTGAAAGAGCATATGGAAAAGATTTTTAAAATATTTACATCATGGAATTATCAATCATTTCATTTATACAATAAATTTATTTCCAGTTAGCTGTAATTTTATTAATTTTTAAAAAATATTATTCTCATATTATCCAGAACAATTCCCTTTCTCAAAGACATAGTTTAAAGCTTTAACACTGACATTCATTTGAATTCTGTCTGATTAGAATAAAGCTTAGCGTTTGACCTCAAGAAATTTACAAATCTGTGAAGAAGACATAAATGTAAATAAGTAGCTAAACCAACTGGAAAGAAAATAGAGAGAGGTGCAAGCAGAGGGATCACATAGGCAACTGTGCATTTATAAAATTTCCATGTGCTTTTAATAAGTAAAGAGCATGTTACATAATATTCTAAAAATATTTAAATATACTTTAATAAAAATGACATCCCCTTAAGTCAGACTCAGAGGCAAGTACTCTTGGTGTGAAAACTGAGCACCTCCTGAAGGGATATAATTCCCTTTTCTGGAAAATGGAAAACATACTTAATTATTAGTTTGAATTAATTAAAATACTAGGTCTAATCTAATATTGGCCATTTAATCTGGGTCAAATTAATTTATTAATGATAATTTAAAATCTATGGAAAGAAAAAAACAGCTGGACTTTATTACATTTCATTCACAACGAATATCCACTTTACTTTTTTTCCAAGAGGTGGCACAGCACACAAAAATTTTGGCTTCAGGCCAAAATAATTATCCTGACTTTATCACTTTCTACCATGTTACGATGCATAAATTTTATATTTCTTTGCTTCAGTTTATCTGTACAATAAAGATAGTATGCTATGTATTTTGTAAGATTACAGAAATGAAATGAAGCATTTTATGTCAAGTTCTTAGCCTAGAACTTGAGCATAGTAGATGCTAAGTACATGGTAGTAGAAGCTGCCATGCTACTCTTGTTACTGGAGGTCATCTGTACTAGGTGGGAAGCATCAGTAGTAATCTGCATCATTTACCCGATTCTTCAGATAATTCAAACAAAACCACACTAACATCACCACCCTTGTCTTTAAAACAGAAAGCATACAGAAAGTCAACTTTCATGATGTACTTAATTTTAGGCTACTTTATAATATCTTGCCTCAATAACAAGTAGATGTACCTTTCAGAAATTTTGTGTACTTTTAAATTTTTTTTATGCATTGTAACTTCCTAAAATGGCTGGTATTATTTTCACACATTCTGCCCTCACCTCCTAAATTGTGAACAAAGGCCGTGCGTCATCTAACTCTGTCCTGGCAAATGTGCAACCGATGTTTAACATCATTGAAATATAAACTAAATGAAGATTTAAATAAATATCTATTTCATTTTTTGAATTCCATGAATAAATAAACTGTAGGCTACAAGAGTTTAAATGATCTTTTTAATTTCATGCAAATCTTCAGATAAAAATAAAGAAATTAAGTCTTTCTAGATTTCAGTAACTTCTATAAAATTGGTCTGTTTTTCAAAATAAATTGTATAACAAAAATATTAGCTCAAATTACCCTTAATAAAATCTAACATTTCATCACCTGACAATGCATGAAAATGTATTGATAATTAACATACTTAATATATTTATTTAGACCATGTGCATGCACTGCCTTTATATGCAATCCATTGTTACGCTTATTCAATCTACCATTATCCTGTGTTGTTTCCACTGCAATAACCTATTAACTGGTCTTCTCACTTATCTGTAGCCTACTTGTTCCCATTCAGCTCTCTACTCTAAAACCCAAGATCATTTCCAAATGGTAATGTGACCAAGTCACCAGCATCACTTCTCCTTAAACCATTTCAAGGGTGCCTTGGTGGCTCAGTTGGTCAAGCGTCTGACTCTTGGTTTCTGCTCAGGTCATGATCTCAGGGTTGTGAGATCAAGCCCTGCACCAGGCTCCATACTCAGCAGGGCATCTGCTTAAAGATTCTGTCCCTCTGTCTCTCCCCCAACTTGCTCTTTCTCTCAAATAAATAAATCTTAAAAACAACAACAACAAAACACCTTTCAATGACTGTCATACCCAGGGCAAGACAAACTTCCTTGTCGTGGCTCCTTACTACTTACAAGCAGGGTTTCTCAACCTCAGCATTGGTCATATGTTAGACTGAATAATTCTTTGTTGTGGAGGTTTGTTGACATGCTACCACATTTAGCAATATCTTTGACATCTATCCACTAGATGCCAAAAGCAACCAACTGTGACAACCAAAAACATCTCCAGACATTACCAAATATCTCATAGCAAACAAAACTGTTCCTGGTGGAGAACCAGTGGCCTAGAGAATATTATAGCAAGATTACATGCAAGGGCCTTGGAGTTTAAATACTAAGGGCCTTGGAGTTTGTACTCTGTTCATTCCTTCTAATATTTTTTACTCTGCAATACTGTTCTGGTTTCAGATGGAGATCTGGTGGATGTGTTCTGTCTTCTTGTGTTTTCCTATTTCACTTTTACTCATTTTTCAGATCTAAGCTTAAATATCACTTATATCACTTACTCAGGGGATCTTTTATTTGACCTATTTATTCTCTCAAAGCCCTCTCCCATCTTCATGGAAAATAGCAGGAATCCTTCCTTCATAGCATTTGCCACAGTTGAAAGTCTACATTTGTTTGTGTGACTATTTGATGAAGGAATGTCTTCCTAAAGGCCAGGTCTTTGCTTTTGTTTTCCTCTAGATGTTTTATAATTGCCAGCATCTAGCAAAGTTGCTGGTACAAAGTGGGTGCTCAATGAATATATGTTGGAGGAATTAAAGAATATAATTAAATTTTCTCTATGAGAAAGGTACTATTATTAATTTTTTTTTTTTAAAGATTTTATTTATTTATTTGACAGACAGAGATCACAGGTAGGCAGAAAGGCAGGCAGAGAGAGGAAGGGAAGCAGGCTCCCTGCTGAGCAGAGAGCCCTGTGTGGGGCTTGATCTCAGGACCCTGGGATCATGACCTGAGCCCAAGGCAGAGGCTTTAACCCACTGAGCCACCCAGGCGCCCCGGTACTATTATTAATTTAATTTAAAAAGGGAAGGAACAAGGAGCGCCTGGATGGTACAGTCAGTTAAGCATGTACTCTTGATTTCAGCTCAAGTGATAATCTCAGGGCTGTGGGATCAAGCCCTGTGTCCAGCTCTGTGTTCAGTGCAGAGTCTGCCTGGGAATCTTCTCTCCCTCTTCCTCTGCCCCTTCTGCCCTCTCTCTCACGTTGTCTCTCTCTCTCTCTCAAATAAATAAATAAATCTTTAAAAAAATAAAAATAATAAAATAATAAAGGTGAAAGAACAAACTCATAGAATTTAAGAAAAAATGTCTGAAGTCGTATCTAAAATGTGTCAGAGCAAGAATCAAAACCAATCAATTCTAGATCCAATGCTCTTAGCCCCTGTATTCTTGGATAATCACTTGGAAAATCACTCTTTATTTCTGCCTGAGGGCATTTCTGAGCACATAATGAGGAGTAAGCATATGATGATGGGGGATCATCAGTGATTAAACTGAGAACCATTCTGATACAGAAGAGAACTGAGCATAAAAAGGTGTGAAAAAAAAGTGCCAGGGATAAAATCAACCTCTTTACAAGAGCTCAAAAGAAAGACATTTGGACAGAGTGTTGAGAAAAGATAGGTTGCTATAGCAGTTCAGTAATATCAAATAGTCAGTCCTCCAGGGTCTTTAGGTAGTTGTACTAATGAATAATAAGTGGTCTTAACAATTGCATCCACTTACTTGATCTTTAATGACCTAGGTCCCAGGTGCAATGATCATTTCACCAGCACCAGTAAGAGAAAGGACCCCAGGTTGACTGATGGAATGACTTCAGAAAAAAACAAAACAAAACAAAAAAAAAAACTTGCTTTCATTTCTTTGAATCCTTTGGAAAAAATATCCTCAGGAAGACAGGTGTGTGTACATTTTAACTAAATTTTTTATCTAAACTTTCTTTAAACAAAACCTATACATCCTGTTTTAAGGGAATACTAATTACTTTAAAATCTGTTATAAGCCTTTTGTAACTTGTGTTTTCTTAAAAAACATAACAGACTAAAGCATGGCAAATTAATATTTGCCAAAATTTTTAGATGATCCAAAATGGAGATTACTTGTGACATGTAGAATGTTATTATACTCATTCCTTTATTCTACTTGGTATCACAGAATAGTGAATGATTTGTAGTACGGATAAATACAGTGATTAGCATATGTTCAGGAATCTTACATTTAGTGATGGGACTATACTATCAGAGATGCTAATTAAAACCTGTAAGATAAATTCTATTTTTCTGGGAGCAGCCACACACATCAGTCCACTCTAAATCTAAATGTATGATAAAATCTTCAATTATTTTAATGGCACATACAAGGAGGACCTAATCTTTGGATTGGATATCTCAATACAAGATTGAGAGAGATTATGGAGATTTATGGGAGATTATGCTTTCCAGAAAAATTCCCTTAAATGAAGATCCCTTGTGTTAATAAATTATTCAACACATCCTGTAATTACCAACTCACCTGAAAAGTAATTTGCCACAAATGTCACATCAGCTACAAAATTCAAAAGCCAATTTAATATTTACTAAATATTGTGAATAAGCTATGAAATGGATAAAAATAACCATCTCAAAAAAAAAAAAACCATCTCAGTGCCATTTAACAGTGATGAATTCAATACATTGTTCCACATACTAAAATGTCAATAATTGCTGGTAATTCTACATAAATGAGTAATTTTACTTTGTAGATAAGTAAATTTACAAAGGGTTCAAATGAATATCATATCCATGCCAAACTAATTATTCTGAACAAATATATAATTGTCTAAAATAATTTGAAATGCCCATAAACTCTCCCAAATAAGAGCTGTCTCCAGATGTGATTTATTTATCCATCTATGATGCAGTTAAGAGAAACACACAGACAATGAATCGTGGAACATTGAAAAAATAAAATTAAAGAAAAAAAAGGGAGAAAAGCACACAGATATTCTGACTTGTTCTAAAATATCAGGAATTTATTTGTATTAAGAATGCATAAATCAATGAAAATAAAATGTGGATAACATTATGCACAGTTGTATGGTAAACTTGAAATACAGTCAATTCTCATAAATTACATGAATGATCTAAAAAGTCAGTGTGAACATGAATTCCTGAATTCGGAACCATTGCTCCTAAGAGAAATTCAAGGGTAAATTCCTGAAAGCTTCTACTCACAATATTTTCATCAGTCTTTCAGTACATAACCTTGATTAATATGTTTCTCTTTTTAATACACCATATCTAATATGTATTTTTGATTCATTAACATTGACTTATGACCAACATAACTTATTCCTGAATGAAACTTACCTAACGCAGACGTATTTTATCCATAAGGCACGTTGATGCCTTCTTTTGTTTAGGAACACTGGACCACACCTTAGCAGTAGGTCATTTTAAATAGTTTCAGTACCAACAAAAAGCACACATACACACACAAACTGACACTAAATAGATCACAAAAAGGACACATATTTATACTATGACAGCTGCAATATTGGTCAAGAGTCTCCTTGTTCCACCACAACCGGGAACATGAACACAGAGACTTAAATTCTCTATCATTTTGCACCTGTGTAAGAATGATTGAAAAAGCACTCTGAATATTGATTTGGAAGTCACAAATAATTTTTATAAATAGACACATTCACACATATGGAATCCACCAATAATGTGAATTGACAATTCATTACTTAAGATGCACAAAAATATTTGACTTACTTTTATTTTAATGACCCTGTGCTTTCTTGTAGGGCTTACAATGATTCAGGATGAACTAAGGGAAGTAATCTTTTACGATCTAGTACATCTATAATTAAATCTATAATAAAAGTCCCACCTGCTTCCCTGCATATTAAAATATATTATAATGGCTTATGAAGTACTCTCTTTATGTCTTATTATAGAAATAAAGCTCTATTTCACTAAGATAATAGCTAAAAATTATAACTATTTTCAAATTACATTTTTATGTATAAGATAATTAGGAATAAGAAAACTTTCCCCTAATCTACTATTGCCCTCATATTAAACCAAAGTTCTTTACTTTTATTATCACATTATACATATGAGATAATTTCATTAAAAACATTGCCAATTTCCTAACCTCAATCCTGAAATAAATATTAGGCAAGGAAGTAAATACAACATGAAAATAATGAATCCATTATATGAATCCATTATATGAACAAATATCTCTTCCAAAAAATAATATTAATCTTCCACCAGTATTTTTAACTACATAGGTATTAGTGAAAACATTTGATGAAAATTCATGAATGAATAGAAATGACTTTTACTAACTGTAAAAGCAAAATGCCTTCTATGAAAAATAAAATCTTTAAATAATTTCCTCATCTGTTGTAGTATTCATTGCCAAATTTTGAGTCTTTGTGTGGGGGAAAAATTATAGATAAAATAAGAAATCCTTACTGAAATGATATAGGACATATGTTACTAGGAAGATGGACCTCTAACAATGTATTTTAATGCTACCTAAATAAACTTATTTTGCACACAAAACTTAAGTATTAAAGATTCTCTGTAAAACACATGAATTAGATAATTAAATTATTTTCAATTCATATCATTGTAATACCTAATCTACCTCCTGTACATGTGACTATCTGAACTTCTGAATCATTTTTCAAGTCTTTCAAATGCAGTGTAGATGTCTAACATGTGTTTAAAATATATACTCCTAAAATCTACAGGCATACACATGCATGAACACAATATAAACTAAAGTTTCACAAAGAGATGTTAGAAATTAGTTTTTAAATCTATTTGATTAATATCAGAAGTATATTTTTCAGTAGTAGTTATAATTCTCTTTCAATATTTAGTCATATTTTAACTTTATAGAGAGCTCTGTGGATTAACATCAAGAATGGAAAAGATGAATCATACTATATAGTATAGCCCTTCACACAAACAAAATTAAAATATATCTGTCCATTAGAGACAAAAGAATAGTTTTATAAATTATATATTGCAGATATTCTACTCCAAAGAACTTTCAAACTATATTCAGAGGCTAACATACTTAAATTTACCATTAGAATTTGATTCACATTGAAAAATCAATTATCTGTCCTTGACAAAGCCTTTTATTATATCTAAACGATTTTAGCCATCGAAGAGACATTGAAATTTTTTTGTCACAGTTTTAATCTTAACAAGTTCATCACTCCAAAATATGTGAGATAAATTTGAAAAGGCCAAATCTGCTACATTAAAGCCTTTCTTTGGACCTCCTTATAGTTGAAACTGTCAAATATTTAGGCTGAACGCCACCAGAGTTAAGTGTTCAGATACATATTCTTTCTTCACCAATCTGACCTCATAATGCAGAGTTATCCAATGAGTTATTATGCCATTGTCTTAGAAAGTGGAATATTTCAAATCATACAAGAAAACGGTGGTAAAGCTCTACATTTTATATTACATAAGCAGATTTATACCCAATTTTGTGGTATTAACAAAAGAATCCTATTTTAATATCACCAATGAAAATACATAATTTTATTTTCTTTTTATTCCATGTACATATCAATGTCTAAGTATTTTCCACATACATAAATGCAATGTTTTCCAATAAAAAAAAAAATGCAATGTTTTCCCACTATGGGATAAGTGCCAGAATAGAACTGAAGCAACTGATACATAATTGCAAAAGTAATTAAACTATAATATAAAATAAAAACAATAGCAACAATGATTAAGAATTCCTTATGTAGAAATTTCCTTTTGTTGTCATTTAAAAAACTGCCATTTCCATGAATGATTCATTTTAATAGGTAGTTGTTTTTAAAACAGAAGGAAATATAGCTGATTAAAAATGTATTAAATTTTCACTGATAGCTAACAATAAAGCTAATATTTGAACTTATTTCACATATACATTGTTTGGTCTTTATGTACAAAAAAAGCTTTCTGCTAGAAATTGTTGAAATTACAAGAAAACCCAAGTTCCTATCCCAATCTTCTGGGATATTATAATCAGGGCCCTAAAGCCAGAGGACAAAATAATCAGAAATAATTCCAATTTAAGGAAGTAAATGACAACTTCCATATGTGTACTGCATGCAAAACAAATATATTTGTTTAAATCATGCAATATTGTATATTCACATATACATATGTGTGTATATAATTTATAAAATAAAAGATAATAAAATAGCATATTTTTAAAATGAATTAATAATTACAGCAAAGCCCATATGATACCAAATCTATCTCTTGAGTTAGGACTTACACTTCCTTATGGCTAATGGTCAATCAGAGTTTAATAAGAATAATATGCTTCCATTTACTGAGTATTTTCTATATTCTGAACATTGCACAAATCTCATCACGAAGCTAACACACTGATTCCTACACTTGATGGAGTCATTACTAATAGCCCCTTTCAGATGACATTATAAAGTTGTAACAAGTTAAATTACATGCCAGTCCTGTAGCCAGAACTAAAATCCAGTCCATCTGATGACCACATCCATACTTCGTGTTTTGTGCCTTACTGTTTTGAACACTCAGTCTCCAAACTTCTCCATTTCAAAAAGAGGCAAAAACTCATTTATTCTGCTTCTGTTTTTGTTTTTTAAGACTTAATTTATTTTAGAGGGAGAGACAGCAAGAGAACAAGAACACAAGCGGGAGGGGCAGAATGAGAGGGTAAGAGACGCTCAAGCAGACTCCATATTCAGCAGAGAGCCCGACATGGGGCTTGATCTCAGGATGCTAAGATCAGCACTTGAGTAGAAACCAAGAGTCAGATGATGCTTAACCAACTGTGCCACCACTTTGTAGGCACCCCAAACCCATCTATTCTTTAACAGACTATTATATTCTCCTCATTGTGCTTTCTGAAATATATAATAATATAATGTGATTGTACATGGATTTTATTCCCTTTGGAAAATCTCTGATGAACTGCAGCTGCTGGCAAATGTTCCTCCTCTAATTTATGACTTGGGTATATTCAGTTCATTCACTTTACATAATATTTCCTTCTTTTCAAGTCCGCCCTTTGTTTCTTTTCACTTCTGTAAATAACTTACAGTAATAAATTAGAAACCTATTATTAATATTTAACTCCATAAAACATCTCTCTATAAAATTACTTGTATGGATTTCTACTAACATGCTACTTTTGCATTTCATTAATAAGGAAAAGCCCAAACCTGCTGGCAAAACCCTTTAAAACAAACTTTGAGATACTGAAGTACTTTGGTTTTAAGCATTTGATTTTATGAGCTCATTAATGAATGTTAATATTCTTCATTGAAATTTACTACCTATATTTTTGTGCTTCTTACCACTGTGAGTTGTTTTACATACTAGTGATTTTTATTACCCTATTAGTATTCTAAATTGAGTTTGGGTAGTAGAAATGACACAATTATCTTATTTTTATTAGATACCTCCTCATACTAGTTTTACACTGTATTATTCTCCTTCAGTAGTTTATCATCTCCTAAACCCGTCTAAAACAATATGTACAACTAATAAATGGTTCTGTTTAGCAAAATCTACTCTGCTTTAATAGTCATGAAAATGTTAGGCCTAAATTTCCTAAATTTTTAAACACTATAACAGTTTTTGAAGTGCTCTCATTTTCATCACAGCATATAATATTCCAGACTATCTTACATTTAAAAATGGAAAGGGAAGAAAAATGTAGGTTTCTAGCTAATGAGATTTCATTGTCCTCACAAATTTACTATAATTCCTCATTCTGCAATCTTTAGCTCTTCATATATGGTTAACTTTTATTCCTCTGTCTTTTTTTCTTGGAAGTTTTTGTTTTTTGTGTGTGTTTTTGCTTTGTTTTATTTTTTTTTTATTCCAACGAACTCAACTCAAGGTTTTTCATAAAAGGTTAGTGGAGGAGTGAAGACATTCATTTTAAGAATACGTACAGAAAAAATAATTGAGGAAGAACCTGATGAAAATGACAGGCAGACAATATCCAATACTGGCAAGGACGTGGAACAACAGAAACTCTCATCCATTGCTGGTAGAAGTGCAAAATGGTACAACCATCTTGGAAAACAGTTTGGTAGTGTCTTATAAAACTAAACATACTCTTACCATACACTCTATCAGTCATGTACCTTGGTATTTGCCCAAACTGAAAAGTACATCTACACAAAAACCTGCATAGTTATTTACAGAAACTTTATTCATAATTGCCAAAACTTAGAAGTAACCAGGATGTCCTTTGGTAGATAAATGATAAATAAATTGTAGTACATCCAGACAATGAAAAATTATTCCACACTAAAAAGAGATGAGCATCAAGCCAGGAAAAGACATACAGAGGAACCTCAAATATATAATAATAAGTAAAAGAACTCAATCTGAAAAGTCTACATACTGTATGATTCCAACTATATGATATCTAGAAGGCAAAATTATGGAGGCACTGAAAAGATTCATGCTTGCCAATGATGAGGGAAGATAATGGGATGAATAGATGGTACAAAGAATTTTTGGGTCAGCGAAACTCATTCCTATAATACCATAATGATGGATACAAGTCATTGTACGTTTTTCTAAGCCGATATAGTATATAACACCAAGTGTGAACCTTATTGCAAGCTATGGACTCTAGGTGATAATAATGAGTCAACATAGGTTCATAGACTATAACCAATGTGGGAAGGCTAAGCATGTGTGGAGGTAGGGGGTATGTATATGGGAACTCTTTATCTCCACTCAATTTTGCTGTGAACCTAAAGCTATTCTAAAGTATAAGGTCTATTAAAAAAGAAGAAGAATAAGAAGAAGACGACGATGAAGAAGAAAAAGAAGAAGAAGAAGAAGAAGAAGAAGAAGAAGAAGAAGAAGAAGAAGAAGAAGCAGCAGCAGCAGCAGCAGCAGCAGCAAAGGGACAAGAACTATAGCCTTATATCTCTATATCTCCAAGATTGGAGATGAAGGTCTCTTCTGAAATTTAAGAAAGAAGGAAAGAGTTGTTAGGAATGTCCCTCAGGATCCCAGCTAGAAATATATTGTTATTCTCTTGGTCTCTGCCTCTTTAAACTTCTGGCTTCTTTTGCTACTGAAAGCCACATCTTAACCTTTCTGACCATTCTATATTTTGTCTAATTATGGGCTTCTGCTTAAAGCAGGCCTGGGCATAATTATAAATTCAGATTATTCATAAATTTCCACATAATAACTGCTTTGGCCTCTTATATCTTACTACCTTTCAGTTTTTGCACTCATTGACAGATACTCAAATTGTTTTTGTTGTTATTGACAAATAAAATTCGGGAGAGTAGGAATATTATTATCCAGATGATTGGATTCTCGATTTGAGTAGAACTTTTTTGTTTTTGTTTTTTGTTTGCTGTTGGTCATGCCACTTCAAGTGATCATGCAAATTGAAGATTGCTAAATCATTCAGGATTAAGACATGTATGAATGCTAAGGAAACATAGTAGATGAAAGAAGAAGAGGAGGAAAGAGGAGTAAAAGAAAACACGTCTGCATGGGCAAGACACATCCAATGTAACACAACAATTTGTTCACAAATACTTAGATATGGGAATTATCAGACACAAATGAATAAACTATGTTCAGATTTTTAAAAATAAAACATTTAAAATAGAAGAACTAAGAGAGAATCAAGTTGATTTGTTTCACCTTAAATTTATGATCACAAAACCTAAGCATCTCTTTTTCCTAAAAAACATTTTCCCAGATAAAATTTCCCAGGGTGAAAAAATTATAATTCTCTACCCCATTCTCTACCCTTACATTCGCCCAGAGCAAAATTTCATAAATTATTTTCTCCCCATTTTCACTTTTATTTTCTATTTCACTTACAAAACAGAAGCAATCAAAAGGACTTCTAAAATTGCTTGTCACTACAACTGTCTACCTCCACACATACCCACATTCACTGTTATCTCCCCTTTTAACAGGACAAACTGTCTTTGCCTGTAACTAAAATCAGACCCTCTACCTGTGAGTAGGTCTTGCCTCTTCTCATTTAATTAAGACTCTTACTCTGCAAATTTTTGGCTTCTCTTCTTGCATGAGCATTTTTTCTTCCTCTGCTAGATCATTCTCACCCAGAGAAAAACATGATGTTATTTCACTTAATGTGAAAAAAAATTCTTTATCCCACTTGGTATCCATTTACCACTCCATTTCTCCTTTTCCCTCATAGAAAAGCTTCTTGTCATATTTATTTTTCTCATTTGTCTCTAATTTCTCTCTTTCCATTCTCTCTTGAGAACTTAATTAAGGTTTGTTTTCTTCCACTTCTGTACCCAAACTGCTATTTTCAAGGTGATTAATATTCTTTTATCTCTCTATGTAATGGCCAATCCTCTCGTCCTATTGTACTTGACTTACTGACAGAATTTGACAACTATGATCACTATTCCTTTAAGTATTTTTCTTTTCTCTTCAGAACACCATACTCTCTTAGTTTTTCCTCTGCCTTTTGGATAATCCTTATTCTTTTTTGTCATACTCCAAATTTTTTCAGTGCGTGGATCTCTATCCTTTGCGAAGAATATGTGTGTCCTCCTTAAATCAGTATCATGGCTTTATTACATTTAGGACTACCACATTAATTTTTTAGTCTCCGGTTTGGCTATTCTTTCTCATTTTTTCTGTTGATTACTTCTGGCCATGCAGACTTCTTAAGTTACTGAGGTAAGGTCTTGAAATTCTTAACTTAAAAAAAAAAAAAAATCATGGGGCACCAGGGTGGCTCAGCGGGTTAAACCTCTGCCTTCGGCTCAGGTCATGATCTCACGGTCGTGGGATCAAGCCCCGCATCGGGCTGTCTGCTTGGCGGGGAGCCTGCTTCCTCCTCTCTCTCTGCCTGCCTCTCTGCCTACTTATGATCTCTCTGTCAAATAAATAAATAAAATCTTAAAAAAAAAAATCTACACTTATTCAACACCATACACAGAAACAAAAGTTTCTTTAAAATTAAAGACTTATTTAGAATTTCTTTAACTTCGTTATAAAGAATATTTTTCTTCTAAAAAAAGATTCAAAATGTTAACGATAAAGAATCTTAAAAATTTGACTGGTTTAAGATTAACAGCTTCTTTTTAATCAAGAGATGCTTTCAGAAAAATGAACAGACTGCCCATAAACTAAAAGAAAATATAAAATATAACCAACATATAAACACAAAAGGTTAGTAATTCAGAATATATGCAGAATAATAAAACAACCCAATAGAGTATTTGGAAAAAAAATATTATCTAGAATATTAAAACATGAATAAACAATGAATATATGATGCTTATTCTCAGTAACCATAACACCGTAACCAGGGGTATGTTAAACACAGGATGAAATGTCATTTTACATTAATCAGGTTGGCAAAATTAAAAGATCTAATCATGAGTTTCTGTGAGGATTTGAAACAAGGAGACCCATACAGAGGTGTAAGTAATAAAGTGAGGAGGGGGAATTTAGAAGTCATTGCCTCATGATCAGTGGGGACTTACTCAATTCATTGTTTGCTCAGTAATATACATTATGTATTTCATAATAATTACTTTCATGCTGCTTGTGAGTACTATCTAACAGAAAACTATTTTTATTGATAGTACAATAAATGTGACCCAAGATTTTATGCTATTGACTTTATTAGACCCTACAATCACATTATGGATGGGTTTATTGCATTTTTATTTTGTAAATACATATCTTAACTCTAGAATATGACACAAGGATCTTATAATACTGGTTGCTTCTGGAGGTGAAAGTGGGAGAAAATTTTTTTCATTATATATTTAATTTTTGAATTTTATACTGGGGAAAGTTACTACTAGTCAGAAAACATTAAAATACCAAAAATATCAAATATAAAATACAAAAAACTCAAAAAATATTCTTACTTCCACTTCTGATCAACAGACAAAACTGGTTTTATTTATTTATTTGACAGAAAGAGAGAGAGAGAGACAGCGAGAGAGGAAATACAAGCAGGGAGAGTGGGAGGGGGAGAAGCAGGCTTCCCAAGATCATGACCTGAGCTGAAGGAAGATGCTTAACAACTAAGCCACCCAGGTGCCCCCATAAACTATCTTTTTAAAGATTTTATTATTTATGAGGAAGAGAAAGAGAGAGAGAGATAATGAGTGATGGGAGGGGCAGAGGGAGAAACAAACTCCCCACAGAGCAGGGAACCAGATGCAGGGCTCTGTCCCAGGACCTTGAGATCATGACCTAAACTGAAGGCAGATGCTTAACCCACTGAGCCACCCAGGTACCCTAAAAATGAACTATTTTTAAAAGTATTTAATATTTAATATTTAGAAGTATTTTCTATTTAGAATAGAACTATTTTTTACAACTATCAGCATAGTAAAACCAAATTTTCAGCTAATAAATGCTTCTCAAAAATATGAAATTATTTTAGCAACCCTTTTATTCTCAAAATTTCCCTCAATTTAGACAATAAGTTATTCACTCACACTACTTTAAGTCATCATTTTAGAGAACATACTTACCCTACATTTCCTCTCCCCCTTGCTGTTCTCTAAAACACAGCACTGTTGTAGACCCTTGAAACCTGAGATGGAGCATGATACTAAGAACCAGCCAATTGGAATGTCTGGGAGAACACATGGAGGAGAGCCTCCCATGGCCCTGTATCTTTCACTTCTGAACTGGTAACCCAGGGAGAAATAAATGCCATCTTATTAAGACATTATCTTTTGAGGTCTTGCTCCTAAAGCAACTTAGTCTATATTCTACGTAATATGTATATTAAATAACAAAGACAAAGTATAACTTTAAAGTACTATATTAGAAGTTGCTCATAAACAGCTATGGATTTAACTGTACTTCTTATAAAGTTATTAGATTTTAAAGTTCATTATTAAGGTGAAAATCATGTAGAACCAGAACTATCTCTCTCATTGAAACCACTGGAGCCAGTTTTTCCCTTCCATTGGAATCGACTGTCATTTCATAGAGCACATTATGAAGCAGTTTCTGTTAGTTAGAGGTCATGTTGTATAAAATATTTTATGTCACTGAAACATCACAATTAGGGCAATGACATTTTCACACTAAGAGTGACCCTGAGGCACCGAACCTAAATTGGATAAGACCAAACCATGTTTCTCATCTTTGATTCCCCAAGATAACTGGTTACACAATGGAATCATTTGCCCTTACTCTTATTCTCTTTTAGTTTAGTAGTATTACCATGGAATACAAGAGGAAATCTGAAAATCCCATTAAGAAATAGCTTCTCTAATAGTAGTTATATTCTACCTCATAATTTCATAATGTAATTGTAAAAGTTTTCTTCCTATGTTTACTCTAAGAATTATAAAACCACTCTGAATGTTGACTTTTATTTTTTTTCTTGCTTTTCAAAATATTCTTTATTTCAAGATTTGCTGATACAGAAGTGATATTTTTTGATGTTCTGTACAATCTATCACTTGATGCACTATCCCCATAGATAGATCTTAATTAACATTTTATTGATAAGCAATACAAAACAGAAAATTAAATGGTTTGTTTTAGAATTTCACAAAATATGAAGCAATCAGAATGGGATCTTAGGGTTTTAGGATCTCCTGCCTGATTAATTATTATGTTTTTGCATTCACAACAATAGTACACTCGGGTTTTTTTTTCTTCACATTCCTACCAGCACCTATTATTTCTTGTGTTGTTGATTTTAGCCATTCTGACAGGTGTGGGAGGATATCTCATTGTAGTTTTGATTTTCACTTCCCTGATGATTAGTGATGTTGAACATCTTTTCATTTCTCTGTTGGCCATCTGTATATCTTCCTTGCGGAAACATCTGTTCATGCCTTCTATCTATTTTTAATTGGATTATTTGTTTTTAGGGTGTTTTAGGGTGTCTTTCTATATTTTGGATACTCTTTATCAGACATGTCATTTGCAAATATCTTCTCCCATTTGGTAGGCTGCCTTTTAGTTTTGTTGATTGTTTCCTTCGCTGTGCAGAAGCTTCTATTTTGATGTAGTCCCAATAGTTTATTTTTGCTTTTGTTTCTTTTGCCTCAGGAGACATACCTAGAAAAAATGTTGCTATGGCCAAGGTCAAAGGAGCTAATGCCTATAATGTCTAGGATTTTTATGCTTTCATGTATCACATTTAGGTCTTTCATCTTGAATTTATTTTTGTGTATGGTGTAAGAGAGTGGTCCAGTTTTTTTTTTCTATGTTGCTGTCCAGTTTTCCCAACACTGTTTGTTGAGGGACTTCCTTCCATTGGATATTCTTTCCTGCTTTGTTGAAGATTATTTGACCATATAGTTGTGGGTTCATTTCTTGGTTCTCTGTTCTGTTGTACTGATAGATGTGTCTATTTCTATGCCAGTACTATTTTGATTACTGCCACTCTAACTTGAAGTCTTGAATTTTGATGCCTCCAGCATTGCTTTTCTTTTTCAAGGTGCTTGGCTATTCAGCATCTTTTGTGGTTCCATACAAACTTTAGGATCATTTGTTCTAGCTCGATGCTGGTGGTATTTAGATAGGGGTTGCATTAAATATGTAGAATGCTTTGGGAGTATAGACATTTAATATTTGTTCTTCTAATCCATGAGCATGGAATGTCTTTTCTAATCATGAGCATGAAATGTTATTTCTTTGTGTCATCTTTAATTTCTTTCATTAGTGTTTTATATTTTTCAGTGAACAGGACTTTCACCTTTTGGTTAGGTTTATTCCTAGGTATCGTATTTTTGGTGCAATTGTAAATGAGATTTTTTTTTTTAATTTCTCTTTCTGCTGCTTCATGATTGGCATATAGAAATGCAACAGATTTCTGTAAGTTGATTTTATAACCTGCAACTTTTCTGAATTCATTTGTCTGTTCTAATGGGTTTTGTTGGTGGAATCTTTAGGGTTTTCTATAGAGTTTCATGTCATCCGCAAATATTGAAAATTTAATTCTTCCTCGCTGATTAGGATGCCTTATATTTCTTTTTGTTGTCTGATTGGTGTGGCTAAAACTTCTAGTACTGCCTTGAATACAAGTGGTAAGAGTGAACATCCCTCTCTTATTCTTGACCTTAGGGCAAAAATTCTGTTTTTCACCATTGTGTTCACTGTGGGCTTTTCATAGATGGCCTTCATTATGTTGAGGTATGTTCAACATAAGGAACCCTCATAGTGACCCTCATAGGCATCAAACCTACTCTGTTGAGGGTTTCTTTTTCTTTCTTTTTTTTTTAAATCAAGAATTAATGTTGTACTTTGTCAAATGTCTTTTCTGCATCTATTGAAATAATCTGGTAGTTCTTATCCTTTCTCTTACTAATGTGATGTATCTCATTGATTGGTTTGCAACTCAGTAATAAAGCCCACTTGACTGTGGTGAATGATTTTTTTTAATGTATTGTTGGATTTGGTTTGATAGTATTTTGTTGAGAATTTTGGCATCTATGTTCATCAGGAATCTTGGCCCATAGTTCTCTTTTTTAGTGGTGTATTTATGTGGTTTTGGTATTGGGGTAATGCTGGCCTCATAGAATGAATTTGGAAATTTTCCTTCCTTTTCTATTATTTGGAATGAGAAGAACAAGTGTTAACTCCTCTTTTAAAGTTTGGTAGAATTCGGCTGTGAAGCTATCTGGTCTTGGATTTTGTTTGTTGAGAAGTTTTTGATTACTGATTCCATTTCTTTGCAGTTATTGGTCTGTTCAAACTCTCCATTTCTTCCTATTTCTGTTTTGGTAAGTTATATATTTCTAGGAATTTATCCGTTTCTTCCAGGTAGTCCAATTTGTTGGCATATAGTTTTTCATAATATTCTCTTACAATTGTTTATATTTCTGTGGTGTTGGTTGTTATTTCTCCTCTCATTTGTGATTTTATGTATTTGAGCTCTTTCTCTTTTTTCCTTGATAAGTCTGGCTAGAGTTTTTTCTGCTTTCTAGTTTTTGTTTGTTTGTTTGTTTTGTTTTAAAGAACCAGGTCCTAGTTTCACTGATCTGTTGTATTGGTTGGTTTGTTTGTTTTTAGTTTTTATACCATTCATTGCTGTGCTAATCTATATTATTTCCTTCCTTCTGCTTGTTTTATGTTAGCTATTCTTTCTCTGACACCTATAGGTGTAAGGTTAGGTTGGTTGAGACTTTTCTGGCAGATAGAAAAAACTAAAGCACATTTTCATAAGCAGATTCAGTAATACTGTTAAAAACCTATTCCAGCACGTTGTTAAAATGTTTATACTGTTGATGGGAAGGCAAACTTTTGCAGCCACTCTCAAAAACAGTATGGAGGTTTCTCAGTAAGTTAAAAATAAAATTACCTTAGGATCTCTTAGGTGGGGAGAGGTGCTATTTGCAGGAGTTTGGGCTGGTCTTCTGGGGGAGGGGGGCCTGCCAAGCTGGGACTGAGGCAAACATGACCGGGAAAGTTGGTTCCACCAGAGCACTGAGGGGATGGGATGGGCTTGGTGTAAGCAATTAAGTAGTGCTTGCTGCATAGGTCCTGCAGAGGACTGTGTATCCTGAGGGGTGGGGAAGGAAATGATGCCTCCCAGTTCTTTTGTTCCTGAAGGGGTTTCTCTGTGAATGCTGATCTCTGAGATAAGCTCTAAGAGGAGCAAACGACCTACCTGTTGTGTGCCCCAGGCGGTCTTCAGATTCCTGTTTCCTGGCTGCCTGTTCTCAGGCTGTCTGCTCTGCCTTTTCTCCATGAGCAGGGCAATGCCCTCCTACCTCTCCCAGAGCCAAGCACACGGATATTTAAAACTCCAGGCTTTAAGCACCTTTGGTTTCAAGAACTCAGGAAAATTCAGCCCCTCTTCCTTTTCAAGCCAACTGCTATGGGCATTCATTTTCCCTGTACATTCCCCTGTGTGTTAGTATGTCTCCTGCCATTTTCCAGGACAGCAGCTCCCTCCCCACAGAAGAGTCCACATTCCATTGCTCTCTCAAATAGTGTCTCTGTACTTCCTACCTTCTTTGATGCAGCCTCCTCTCTGCCTTCAGTTGTAGAGTTTGTTCTGCTAGCCTTCAGGTCAATTTCTGGGGTATTTAGCATGATTTGATAATTATCTAATGGGATTTCTGAGGCAAGGCAAGCCTAAGGTTCTCCTTCTCTACTTTCTTCCCCTCTCTACACATATGTTAGCCTTTAAAAAATTCATAATATCTAGTGATGAGGGATATGTCTTATAGGACAAATTAAATACAGCAAAGTATAACACTTTATGCAATATGGATATCAGAATACTAGCTTCTTTTCTGTTTGTTTTGATGTCACAAAACTGTGATTAGCATTGTATCTGTTTCTTCCAGATTCTAAAAGATTGAGTTTCAAATGTTCATTTTTTTCAAACTGTTACTCTTTTGTTTATTAAAAATTTATTTCAATTATATTTTCCATTAGAAAAACTCATTAGTTGGAGAAGGTTTAAAATTTAGAATCTTTCTGAGACCTCAGCTGATGTTGTCTTAGCCTGGAGAGAATTTTCTTTGCCAAGTATTGGGAGATAATAGTAGTCTCAAATCCACTTTAGTTACATATATATTTTAATATGGAATGCATCACAAATTTTTAAGTCATCACGTATCATGGTAACACTTTGTGTAGCATTTCAATTAATATATATGTCGTCCAAGCCAGAACCTTAACACTATTTTTAGGATTAAAGTTTCCAAACAATATTAAGTGTAGTGATGGGTTTAATTCTGATTTATTCTTTCTTCTAGGACACAGTCCTTTGTGTTCAAAGGACCACCCAGGTGGTTAACCAGATTCCCCACTCTTGACATCTATAAAAAAATATCTTTCTCCACTTAAGCCCATGAAACTCCTGAATGTGCAGCTTAGCATAAAGCTGCTTCCTCCACAGAAGCAAATACCCCAAAATGGAAAGATAACTGAATGCTAGGTCCACCTTTCTGGCTGCTTATGGTCCTTTCTTAGATCACAGCCTGGTTAATCCCTACCATCTCATTAGTTCCTTGCCATTATTAATAAGACATTTTTATCCTCCTAGTAGAATCTGAAGATTGATGAATAGATAGGTGACCCATATTGGGGTTTTTTGTTTGTTTTTGTTTAAATTCCAGTTAGTTAACATACAGTGTAATATTAGTTTCAGGTATACAATATGGGGATTCAACACTTCCATATGTCACCCAGAGCTCTCACTAGTGCCATCCTTCATCCCCATCACCTGTTTCACTCCCACCACACACACACTCTGGGAACCATCACTTTGTTCTCTATAGTTTTAAAGAATCTGTTTCTTGGTTTGCTTCTGTCTCTCTCTTTTTCCCTTTGCTCATTTGTTTTATTTCTTAAATTCCAGCTGAGTGAAGTCATATGATATTTGTCTTTGACTTATTTCACTTAGCATAATACTCTCTAGCTTTGCCCATGTCATTGCAAATAGCAGGATTTCATTCTTTTTTTGTGGTTAAATAATATACTTTTGAATATAATACTATATCTTCTTTGTTCTATATTGTATTTTGAATAAAAGTCTAAAATAACATTCTATATACCATCATCATCTTTATAATAAACTGTTTTTGGTTCGTTGCTTATGACAAAGACAGCATTAAAGTTCTCCCTCAGCTTGACTAAATTTTAGACAAGTTTCCCCCTGACTCCAAGTCCCTGCCTTCCTTTTCTTATTAGATCATTTACTTTAGATAACTTAAAATTGTAAATTCTTTCTCTGTACCTTTGAGATGCCAATCTTCTCCAAGACTCTTGCCACTTGTACAACCCAGGAATGTCCTTCTCAAGGATCTGGAGCCTCTCTTTGAAATGTAATCATTAAGAAAGACAGCATCCCTATCTCCCAGTCACTGTGGGAAAGCAGGAGCCCAACTTTCATAAGTACCAATTAGCAAACACATTTGGACTAACCACACTGACCAACCTCTCAACATCTTCCATTAGATTCCACTAGCTCATCTAAATGCTTGAAAATACTTCACCCTGTGTTTCAAAAGAGTTAAGTTCATTCTCTCTCCTCTATTGCAATAATCTTGACCTCCATCACAACAGTCTTTTAAAAGAGTTACTGTTTTATTTTAGAGAGACAGAGCATGAGCCCATGGAGGGGCAGAAGGAGAAAGAGAATCCTCAAGCAGACTCCATGCTGAGTGAAGAATCTGAAGTGGGGAAGATCCCAGGAGTCTGAGCTCATGACCTGAGCTGAAATCAAGAGTCAGACGCTTAAGTGACTGAGCCACCCAGGACACCCCTATTCACAGTAGTCTTGAATAAAACCTTAACCTCTTTATCTGTCAGATGCAATTTTTCTTTGACACTTAACTAAAGATTAATTTTAATTAGTTTCTGAGGATTTATACTTTTTTATTCATAAATGTAGGGGTATCTTCTAGATGAAAAACTTTTACCAACTAATCATTTATATATATATATATATATATATATATATATATATATATTTTTTTTTTTTTTTTTTTTTTTAATTTGACAGACAGAGATCACAAGTAGGCAGAGAGGCAGGCAGAGAGAGAGGGAGAAGCAGGCTCCCCACTGAGCAGAGAGCCCTGTGTGGGGCTTGATCCCAGGACCCTGAGATCATGACCTCAGCCAAAGGCAGAGGCTTTAACCCACTGAGCCACCCAGGTGCCCCAATTATATATTTCTAATGTAAAGATAAAATACCACAAAGCAATTGTACTGAATAGGAAGTAATTCAGTTTTACAGAACACATTGGTTCTTTCAAGTTCTTAATTTTATTAAATATAAGAGTAATATAATTTTTTGCAGAATTCCTATTTTATTTAAAAATTCGTTATCATGAACTAGATTAGCAAGGCTATTTTTTAAGAGGCTATGGTTGCATTAAAAAACTAGAATGAGAACAATGACTTGTAGAACTTATTTTTAACTATTACCCATTATGTTCACTGCACCTACAGGTGGACAACTTGTTTTAGTAGCCAAAAAAATTAAGAAATGGATACAAAGAGGTGCCTGGGTGGCTCAGTCAGTTAAGCATCCAACTATTGATTATGGCTCAGGTCACGATCTCAGAGTTATGAGATGGAGACCTGCATTACTCATCTACTCATTAATGGAGCCTGCTTAAGATTTCTCTTCCTCCCTCTCTGATCCTCTTCCCCCCTCTCAAAAGGAAGGAAGGAAGGAAAAAGAGAGGGAGAGAGGGAAGGAGGAAGGAAAGGAGGAAGGAAGAAGAAATACAAAATAATCTCTTCAAAAAACTAAGTAAGATCTTCCTTATTAAAAGGATTACAAATATAATTCAAACTGGTAAGGCACTTTACTAATTTAAGTTAACTGCTTGTCCTAAAGATCCCTATTGTCCATATGAATTCATTTTGCTCAGAGTGTTATGTGTGTAAATGGTAGTTGGGGTGGAAATGGAAGGTAGAAAGCAGGAGAGTGAGTTAACTTAGTTGCATTTTTATTATACACAAAGCATATGTACTAAGAAATAATGCTGTGGTGAAAACAAAGTATTATAAATTAGAAAATAACACCTCAACTTGGTGTTTTATGAGTCTTTAATGTGAAACAAATACATTTGATTGGATCTCAGAAATGAGTATGAGGGTGAACTGGCTGTGACATCTGCCACCCCACTGATCACCAGTTGTTTGGATTGAGCCACACCAGCTCGATCACTGTTCTTTGCCTCACATCTTGCTTACAGAACTTTGACTACATTTTACATAAATGGAATGAGTAATATGCTTAAATGTATTCTGTACATGATCACTTATTGTAGTATGAAGATGTAGAATATCTTCTTCTATATTCTGTCTGGGAAATACCAATATTGCTTGAATATGATGCAAAGTACTTCAAAGCATAGATGTTACTTGATTCAGAAATGGAACTCCATGACGGAGTAGGAAATGCATTGTAAACTGAGGCCTGCTGATTCTTATCCTTATTCTCAAACTCTGTCTTCTTCCGCCCTCCCCCAGTCTGTCCTACCTCTCTCTGATGAGCATAAAATCTCAGTAGTTTTCACATTAAATGAAAATTTATGGAATCAGTGTGTAGATTTGAGCAAACAACCATTTATCAAGTCACCATTATAAGCCATGATGTGGATAGAGACCCTGGGGCCCAGCCCCTTCCTGTCCACTGCTCTCCATTTCTCCTGCTGAGGCGGAAGACCAAATGGCTGTGCTGTTTGGTTCAGAAAAGGAAAAAAAAACAAGTCCCCGGGATGATTTAGCACTCTCCTGAGATGCCTACGTATAGATTATACTTCCATATAAAAGGGGCCAATCCGCCCTGAGAGACCGTGAAAACATCCTATTACCATTCCCCATCACCTGTAATCATAAAAACTCACCCCTAACCCTGTCAGGTGCTCCTTTGGGAAACGATCCCACTGAGCCCACCAGCAAAAAAAAATAAAGCTGTGTTCTCCCAGATTTCCACGTGCCACTTGAGTTTCTTTGTCATTACAGATTTTCTGCAACAAGACTATGTTCTAGATATGCCTTAGGAAATCAATGGATTTTTTATGTCTAGCTACAGAACAGAAATACATACCTATCATTTTTTTTTTTTAATCAGACTTCTTATTTTAATGTTCTGGATTCTCATATAAGCTCTGTTAACAATCTTTAGAGGCCAGAATCAGAAAAAAATACTCCTTCTAAGAAGTCATCTCTGAGAGGTGCCTGGGTGGCTCAGTTGGTTAAGCGTCTGCTTTCTGCTCAGGTCATGGTCTTAAGCTCCTAGGATCCATCCCACATCTGGCTCTCTGCTCAGTGCGGAGTCTGCTTCTCTCCCTGCCTCTCCCCTGTGCTCCTGCTCTCTCTTTCTGTCTGTCTCTCTCTCAAAAAATAAATAAATAAATAAATAAATAAAATCTTAAAAAAAAAAAGAAAAGAAGTCATTCCTGAGACAGAATATGGAATGAGGAGATTATGGAAGCCGATTCTACTAGCTCAAATTCGTGGTTGTTTTTAATCAATTAAAAACCTCATCATTCTTAGTGTTATATACTCACATTCACCATGGACATTAAAAACTTAAAAAAATATTCCTGGTTCATTCTACTCATCAATGATTAAATCCATCTCATTTCTTTATTTATATTTCTTCATTTGACTTTACCTGTCCAGCATTAAAATTAATTAATCTCCATTTTGTTTACTTGGTTTAACTATTTTTGATTAGTTTTAACACGTTTTAAAATGGGTGTGTAGGAAAGTTCACAACTTCATGATCCCCTCTCCACTAAATCCTTCATGGCCTCTCCATAACAGACATAGACTCATATCACACTCTGTAACACCCCCACATGCATGGGACACACACATGTACAATACACTCTCTAATGGATCAAAAGATAAGTACTGTTAAGGGAAAAGATAGTACACATCAGGGATCTCAGTGCACTACATGCTCCTATAATTTATTAGGGATATTCAACTGAGGTGAGTATACAGAGATTTCTAAGGTTATTTGAGAGCTAAGCTGTCCAACTAGTGGCACTTTAGTGGTACACTAAATAGTCCTTTTGGGTCTTTTAAGTAATTTATGTACTTTCCAATGAAAAAGAAGTTGTAAGTTCCTGAAAAATGCATGTTTGTTATATACTGTAATAAGTAAAGCAAAACTGATATTAGTATGAATATATTTTAACTTTATATCTATTTTTATTCATTTTCCTTTGAGATATATCTTTTCTTTAGGTTACTGGACATAGAAAAAATCTTAGGGAAACAAAGTTAAGAAATAAATATATGGTCTAGTAAGCTGGTGCTGCATATAAAGATTATAAATTAATGTCTGGGGAACCTCTTTGGTATTTCATTTTAATAGCTCATCTTGGAGAATATATTTGATGGGATCATGTATCACTGACATTTAATTCTGACCCACATAGAAATGAATTTTCAAAAACATGTCAGAAGCCTGATACTGTAAATCCTTTATTATTGCAGAATAATAGAAGTCTACCTATCAGGTACTTATGAATTGTTCAACACATCTAAGACAATTTGACATAAATAGTTATGGGTGGGTATGGGTCTTCATTAATGTTTATAAAAATTAGTACAATAATTCCAAGTCAAGAATGAAAAACTAGAAATGAACTCATTTTGACAAAAATGGAGATAGCCAAATTCTTCACAGATCGAGTGAATAATAAGAGATTTATAAAAATGTTTGTTCACATAGATTTACTATGGAGTTGTGCAGGAAAATCTGAATTGTGTGTTATATGTTACATCAGCAGTTGCATCATTAGAGCCATTTATTTATATATATTTATTTTGTAAACACGCCTTTTTTTTTCCAAGTTTTTTTTTTTTTTAATTCCAGTTAGCTAACATACAGTGTAAAATTAGTTTTAGGTGTAGAATTTAGCTATTCCTCACTTATATACAACACCCAGTGCTCATCACAAGTGCGCTCCTCAATACCCATCACCCATTTAACCCATCACATACTCACTTCCCTCCATAAACCCTCAGTTTGTTCACTATAGTTGAGAGTCTGTGTTCTGGTTTGCTTCTCTTCCCCTACTCCATGTTCATCTGTTTTTTTTTCTTAAATTCTACACATGGGTGAAACAATATGGCATTTGTCTTTCTCTGAACTTAGAAAAAAGGAGTGTTTGTGTGACTCAGTGAGTTAAGCATCATCCTTCAGCTCAGATCATGGTCTCAGAGTCATAGGATTGAGTCCCATGATGGAGTCCCAGCCCCATGTCTAGCTTCCCACTTAGCAGGGAGTCTGCTTCTCCCTCTCCCTCTACCCCCTGCCCTCATGCTCTCTCTCTCAAATAAATAAACACAATCTTAAAAAAAGAACTTAGAAAATCATCAGTGACTAAAAACATTAAACACTGTCTTTTTAAGAGAAATAATTTTAAAAGCAGAGAATGAATAACCACCCACCAAAACTATGGCTCCAGAGATAGAACCCATAGGGTCCTCAGGATGCTAATAGTTTTCAATCTACTACTTGAGCAGTGCATATTCATTCTTATAAGAGCTATGAATTAATTTCTCCAAATCTTTGGGGAAAATTAAAATTCTAGGCATATGCCACAATGGGTTTATAGTTTTTCCCCTGAGTGGCATGCTATCAAATATCATTCTGAGAAGCATGGCACTGAACAAAGTACCTTTCTAGTTAAAACTGGTTACAGTGGAATGCTGGCCAAGTTGATTATCATTAAATTGGTTTTAATAGATTTCATCTTATCACAAGTATTTATTTGAAGAATAGTCTTCAATTAATTTAAGAATAAAATGAAAATGGGTTCACTGTACTATCTGAATACATTTTTGTATGCTTAAACATAATTAGGATTAACCAAAGAAATTTAGAGACAATAAGGTATTTTAATTTGCCTTTTTATTTCACAAACTTTAAAGAAAACGTGTAATATTAATTGGAAACAAAACCATATTTAAATCCAAATGTACGTTTTCTTGGTGTTAATACAGCATATTCAAAAACCTTTGTGCACTATGAACAGGTCCCAGGATTAACACCATTGACAAAATATAAGGATTAATTTATAGTAAATAAAAGCTAAAAAATAAATATAGTATAATTAATTGTTATTTTAGATTTTTTTGAGTGTGCCACCTTAAAGCTTCTATATTTCATTGAATGATATGGAATTTATTGTTTCCAGGATTTCTTTTTAGAAAACAGTTGCTATTTTAAATAGTTATTGTTTGTAATTTGACTTTTGCTTCTTTGTTTAGTCAATGAAAAATAGAAAATGTTATTATAGGATCAAGTTTCCCTCTGATCCTGTCTGAAACTAAATGAAAAAGTGAGCTAAAGTGGCAAAAAAAAAAAAAAATCATATAAATACCCTTAAAACCTTGTAATTGCTTAGGAGATTGCTTTTCCTTTTGCTTCCAGAGGAATATGATGTATCCAAATTTATGTGAACTGACTTACCTGCTGCGAATCATTAATAATAGATATCTAGTAGAGATAGACTAATAGACTTGAAATTTTTAAGTGAAAGCCATTTCTGACCAGAGAAACATCAACAGCCATCTCTAATGTGAGCTAGCTCTAGAGGGCTTTTGAGTCTCCCAGAACTATCATCTGACTAAATAGATGTAACACATTACGAAATGCATAATCAGACTAAAATACTTGATAGAATAAACATTAAACTCAGAACATAGGGAATTAGAGGTACACATCTTACTAAATTTAAAATATCAACATGTGAAATAAAGAAATACAAATCATTTTTTTTCTTTCTGCTGACAATCAAAATTAAATACAGAACGAGATAAACCCTAAAGTGATAGCCATTTAGGTTTCAAAGCTTTATGATCAATAGTGTTTAAATGCTCTACTGATGGTGAATTCATTAAATTATTTTTGAAGTAAATGAAATGTTGTCACATTCAGAAGATGATGGATGGGGAGATTTTAATCCAGTGGAGAGATATTACAAAATGGAGTGATACAGGATTAGAATTTTATATGTATTATGTCACAAATGTAAAATACAGCAACAGCGGAGAGCTAAAGTAATGACGGTGGCAAGAAAGGCTCCATCTGCTCTAAGGAGGCTTGTCAATGTTATCTAATACCCCAAACTGAAGCTTTTCTTATCTTACCAAAATTTAGGCAATGCACAAGAAATCAGATGAACAAGTACAGAAAGAAAACTATAGTATAATTATGGCCAAAAACTTTCAAACTTAAAACTTGGTATATACTTGTACACTAGCTACAGGAAAGATACTTTACTTGAAGCAATGTGTACTTCTGCGGCCTCGTACTGCAATATTACAAATTCTCCTAAATAATCAGGAAACATTGTAACTTTTCAAGGCATCAGATAGCAATTTCACTGTTGTGACTGTGAGGGCCTATTTAGCCAGAGTGATGCCATCCGGTTCAACAGTGATTTTGTTGTTTATGCAGTAAAACTTAATCTGACCCTGCCCCCCTCAGGGAACTTACTTAAAAGCAGGTCCGGGAAACCAGTCCCAGGTAACAAAGCCCAAATACAAGGGTGGGTCAGGCCAGGTGGAGACATCCAACCAGTGGGGGCACATACTGTCTCCCTAGCTACCAAGGAGTATGGGCCCCACCTTTTTGGGCGCCTTTTGGGTGCCAATTCTGACCAAGGTGATAGGCTAGCTCAAATATCTACTATAGGGTAAATTGTAATTCAATTGGTCACTTACGTGTGACCTAGCAGGACTGTGCAGCTTTCTCTGTGTGTTACAATCTCACTGGCCACCTGTGCATGGCCAGGCCCAACCACATGGCCTTTGCCCTTAAAAGCTAGTCTGTAAGGCAGGGAGAGTTCGCCTCTTTATAAGAGATGGCCCTGGCCGGTCAGTTTGATTCTCGATGCTTGGCGTGAAATAAAGCTTTGCTTGACCTTTGCTTTGTATCAGTCTCGCTCCTTTGATCACAGACCCATTATTGGGGGACCTTTCAGTGACTAATGTATTATTTCTAATTTATTTGCCCAATAAAATAACTTCCCATGAAGTTAGGAATGTAGGCTAAACAGTTTAAGAAAGAGAAATTCCCTTTGGAACACTTAGAAACTATTATTTACGTTTAATATGCCTAAGAAGGGTTGGATTTATCACCATAAATATCCTACTTTATATGAAACTATACTCATATACAAGTAAAATAAGAGGCAAAAAGGTGTAGCGGAAAGTGGACTGATTATTAAAAGACTCTAGTGTCAGTTCAAGTTTGGTCACTAATTAGATGTGTTAATTTACCTTATACCAGAAAAATAAAAGCTATTGACTTTGCTGATCTGTAAAGGTTTCCCAGTTTCAAAACCTATTACTGTAAAGCCTATCTCTGTATTCTGGAAAATACACTTAAAAACTTCTTTGTGACAAAAGATGCTGTACTGGTAATCTATTAACAGAAAAGAAATGGAATTTAAACTACAACTACAATTGTCTCTAGGCACTTTTGTCTCCTATGATTATGCAATAATACAGCTTTTGTTCAGTAAAATACATTTGTAGACCATTTTGAGTGGTGAGTCCTGTAAGGACAAATCCAAATTTAAAATATTTAATTCTCCCTGGTTCAAAAAGGGAAAGAAATTCTCCTCCTCTTTTTTTGAAGCATTTATTTTAGAAAACCTGCAGTTGTGAATTCTTTTCTGCTCCTTTGAGATGTATGTATGTAAATCTTTGCACAAGCTAAATAAACTCCCTGCCAGCTTTACAACCTAACAATGTCTTTCTTAAGGACCTAGGAGCCATCTTTTTGAAATGTAAACATCAAGGAAGACAGCACCCTTTGTCCCTGTTTCTGGGGAGAGGTAGTACCATAATGTCAGATGGTTCCTAGCTCCAAGTTGCAAATCTACTACATTACAAACAGAGGAGAAATTTATTTTTGCTTGGGATAAGGCAGTTAGCAAATATAGATGGTTGCCCAAATTACCAGGTGAATTTAGGGTGAACTCTGTGTGACAGATGATGCTGCTTTATTCCTTGAGGACTAGTTACTGTTTATCTTGAGAAAACATATGTAATGTATCCTATCTGCTTGGCTATAGAAGAGGGTGAGATTTCTTTTGTCTTTGCTATTTCTTTAGTGGATTGCCTGGAATGCACATTGCATTCTAATGCACTGCGTATTTTATAATAAAACGTATTTTGCTCTTCTTTGTGGAAAAGTTTTTGTTGTTTGTTTATTTGTTTTAAATTAGGAGGATATTTTGTTTTTACTTCTGTTTCCCCAAAAGGCCCAAAGGTCATGCTATAAAGAGACTGTACAACAAAGAGATAATAGTCTAAGTTCTGTATAATTGCCTACGAAAAACTGAGCGCAAGTTTGAATGAAGAAAAGATCAAGTATGAGAGGACCAGCAAACATGGCAGGATGCCAGAACCTGTTTAGAAATGTTGGCCACCAGGGTGGCTGAGTTGGTTAAGCACTACCTTTGGCTCTGGTCATGATCCCAGGGTCCTGGTCTCCCTGATCAGTGGAGAGCCTGCTTTTCCTCTCCCTCTGCCTGCTGCTTTGCCTACTTGTGCTCTCTCTCCATCTCTCTGTCAAGTAAGTAAATAAAGTCTTGAAAAGGAAAGAAAAGAAAAGGAAAAAGAAAAGAAAAGAAAAGAAAAGTTGGCTACCAAGAAACTACCAGGGGGAGGATAACCTAAAATAAAACAGGGACATTCTAATTAAATTTTAAGTTGCTCATGACTTCAAAATCTTCATATTTTGTATCATTGCAATAAAAACAGCCCTGCAGTGATTCTATTTTAGAAGTGAAAGAACTGAGCTAAAATGCAATATGAAAGAATCTGGGGGAAGAAAAGGACATTACAAATACAACCATTAGCTTAATCCAAGTTCTTAAACAAGGTGTTGGATCTAAAAGATAATATAATTCCCCACCAACAGTCCTAGGATTTCAGGAAGGATACTTGAAGAGGTCCACTTCTTTTGACTCCCAAAGGACAGAGTATCCCTGGATTACATCTAGGCAAGTCAGCACAGTCTACAGATGATCATTGGTAATTTTAAAAATTTGAAAGACCTATAATCTTGTGTAAACAAGTTGGGATAATTGCTAGACTTCTGAGGATAAGCTAAAGCATCTGTGAAACTGGCATTCTTATCACAGGGCAACACTCAAATAATGTGAAACTGTCTAGGCTATAAACCAAGCACCCATCAACCTGGTAGTAAGACCGTGGCAACTAAAACTTAGCGCTGTTGGCAAGATCTCTACGTATTTCCAAACATACTGTTTGGAAAAAGGACTGACCACTAACTATTTCAGTAAGATGGGTGCTTGGGAAGTGGAAAGCAGGCTTTGAAAGAGAAATCTTGGAGAACCTATTAATATAAACAAGAGGAAGCTGAATGATTAATTATGCAAATGTAAAAATATGTATTAATACATCAGGTAGGTCACATTAGTCAGGTAGGTGAAGACCTCCAACTAAATCATAAATCCCTATTGCCTCCCAATGTATCTTATTTTGTTTCCTGTTGGTATGTTTCCTGCTCACTCATAATCCCTGTGTAATATGTAGATCATGGCTGACAATCAAATTTAACATTTAGATTTAGATTACCCAAAACTTAAGCTAATACTTGTGAAAAATGTTCATCTTTTTCAATTAAATAAGTACTATGCTAAGATTTCCTTTGAAAATGATTTTGAATATATTTTAATATGTTATTAGATTACTTGTTAGTTTTAAATCTATTTCTACCACCCAGTAACCCAATAAGGGATATTTCTTTTTATGTAAGAATAATATGCCCAATTCTCCATTTTATGGATTATTGCTTAAAACAATATGAATGGATTATAAATGGCACCTGCAGGATGCTCATGATGGAATTTCTTTTCCTACTAAATTACCTATGAAGGCAAAGAAAGGCATGAAAGCAAGAATAAAATTTAAAATTTAAATTAATAATCAATTTAAAGATAGAATCAGAAAGGGATTTTCTCACAGTATAGCACCAATTAAAATGGATTTAAAAAAATACAGATTGGGGGGCGCCTGGATGGCTCAGATGGTTAGGTGTCTGCCTTCGGCTCACTTCATGATCCTGGAGTCCTGGGATCAATCCCCTCAGCAGGATCCTTGTGCAGCAAAGAGCCTGCCTCTCCCTCTGCCCCTCACCCTGCTCATGTTCTTTCTCTCTCCTTCTCTCTCTCAAATAAATAAATAAATAAATAAAATCTTTTTAAAAAATACAGATTGGTTTTTCTGGGTTTTCCTTATCCACATGCCTCATTTTGTCCCATAGAAACACAGGATGACTGCAAAGATCTTAAGGAACTTAGCATTAGCTATGAGAGAAATTAGTTTGGTCCTAGTACTAAAAGAAACACCAGAAAGTAAATGTTTTTATCTGTTTTCTACATGAATGAAGTTCTTGTTTACCAATGACTTACCTTCTCTATCATTAATTAGTATGGGGACTGTGCCAATACATATGCATAAAATGACCAATGGACCACATCCAGGGACCATTTGAATGGCTGACTGGGAATACCTTCTGAATCTATACCACTCAAGGGTAATAATTTTGAGAAAATTTTTTTCAGTGTCAAGCCATTATAAATTGAGGAGGTTTTTGGGGTACTGTAACTATCTGATATAAAAACTAAAATCTAAGATTCAGGATATGGAAATACTGCTGTCTTTGAAATCGCTATAGGATTTATTCATTATTATTAAGGTCTCATGAAAGAGGAAATAAGTAGAGGGAGAGTAAATCCAGAAACCAGAAGATTGTAGTACACTGTACACCCCTATTCCAATGACCACTAAATTTCAGGAACTGTTGATATATTACAATATACTGTATGGAAGTACTTTTTGGGGGGTGGGTACAAACCAATGAAAGGACTTGGCTCTGACCTCAGGGCATCACATGAGACATAGAGAATAAGAGTGACATGTGAGTGCAGTCATTTGGAAGCTAAAAAAAGAAAAAATTGAGGAAGTCAGTCACAGGAATTTATCTTAAGAAGGCTTTTACTGGCATCAGTTTAAAACTGAGTTTAGGCAAGATCTTTAAAGGCCTCAACTGATATTAGGGTGACATAATTTGTTTTGTTTGAAATGCAGCAAATACTATGGCATCTAACAAGTCAGATTTGAACACCCTTTAAACCAAACATATATTTAATAATATGTTATTATAAACACATTATATATTATCGTTATAGTTTTATATATATATATATATATATATATATGTGTGTATTAGAGGCTTTTTAGAGACATTCACTCAGGTCCACATGAATAATCTTTGTAAACCTAGAATAGTCCCTCATTGGTCATAATGTAGAACCATTTTTTAAATTTTAATATTTTTTTAAAATAACAAAATAATAAATTTTAAAGATTTGTTTTGTTTTTAAATTTTACTGTTTTTACATTCAATTAATTAACATAAGTGATTTATTAGTTTCAGAGGTAAAGTTAAGTGATTCATCAGTTGTATATAATACCCAGAGCTTATTACATCACATGCCCTCCTTAATGTCTATCACCCACTTACCCCAGGCCCTCTTCTCCCTCCCCTCCAGAAACCCTCAGTTTGTTTCCCAGAGTTAATAGTCTCTCATGGTTTTTTTCTCCCTCTCTGATTTCATCTTATTTAATTTTTCTCTCCCTTTCCCTATGATCCAGTTTGCTTCTTAAATTTCACATTAGTGAAATCATATAATTGTTTTTCTCTGACCTTCACTTATATAATACCCATGTCACTGCAAATGGCAAGATTTCATTCTTTTTGATGACTCAGTAATATTTCATTGTGTATATATACCACATCTTCTTCAGCCATTCATCTGTCTATAGACATCTGAGTTCCTCCCACAGTTTGGCCATTGTGGACATCGCTGCTATAAACATTACGGTGCAGGTGTCCTTTGGATCATTGCATTTCTATCTTTGGAGTAAATACCTAGTAGTGCAATTGCTGGGTTGTAAGGTAGCTCTATTTTCAACTTTTTGAGGAGCCTCCATGCTGTTTTCCAAAGTGGCTGTATCAGTTTGCATTCCCATCAGCTGGGTAAGAGGGTTCCCTTTTTTCTGCTTTCTCACCAACATTTGTCGTTTCCTGGCTTGTTTATTTTAGCCATTCTGACTGGTATGAGGTGGTATCTCACTGTGGTTTTGATTTGTATTTCCCTGATGCTGAATGATGTTGAACATTTTTTCATGTGTCTGTTGGCCATTTGTATGTCTTCATGGGAGAAATGTCTGTTCATGTCTTCTGCCTATTTTTTGACTGGATTATTTGTTCTTTGGATGTTGAGTTTGATATGTTCTTCACAGATTTTTGATACTTATTTTTTTTTTAATTTTTTTACCCACTTTTTTTTTTTTCATTTTTTCCAAGTCTTCATTCAAATTCCACTTAGTTAACATATAGTATAACATTAGCTTCAGGTGTAAAGTCTAGTGATTCATCACTTACATACAATACCCGGTACTCATCTCAAGTGCCCTCCTTAATCCCCATCACCCATTTAACATCTTCTCTGCCCACCTCTCCTTAAGCAATCCTCAATTTGTTCTCTGTGATTAAGAATCTGTTTTATGGTTTGCCTCTCTTTCCTCCCACTTCAAGTTCACCTGTTTTGTTTCTTAAATTTTACAGATGAGTGAAATCATATGGTATTTGTCTTTCTCTGACTGACTGATTTCACTTAGCATAACACTCTAACACCATCCACATCCTGGAAAATGGCAAGATTTCATTCTTTTTTTTAATGACTGAGCAATATTCCACTGTATGTACATAACATATCTTTATCCATTCATCAGTGGAGGGCCACTTGGGTTTTCCATAATTTGGCTATTGTTGATAACCCTGCTATAAACTTCTGGGTGCATGTATCCCTTTGAATTGGTAATTTTTTTTTTAAGATTTTATTTATTTATTTGACAGAGAGAGAAATCACAAGTAGGCAGAGAGGCAGGCAGAGAGAGAGGAGGAAGCAGACTCCCCACTGAGCAGAGAGCCCAATGTGGGGCTTGATCCCAGGACCCTGAGATCATGACCTGAACCAAAAGCAGAGGCTTTAACCCACTGAGCCACCCAGGTGCCCCTGAATCGGTAATTTTTTTTTAACTTTTGTGTAAATACCTAGTCATGCAACTGGTGGATCATAGGGTATTGCTAGTTTTAACTTCTTAAGGAAACTCCATACTATTTTGCAGAGTGGTGGAACCAGTTTGCATTCCCAGCAACAGTATAACCATTTTAACAAAGTGCTGAAATAGGTTTTTGATGGAATTTATTTGTGAGAATGTGCTTTGGTTTTTTCTATCTGCAAGAATGATTTAAGAAGCTTTGAATTTTTTTATAGACCCCAGAAAATATTACAAAACATGTCAATTAACTGTTCCTTGAAAATTATGGTAAAACTGAAAAGTTTAGGGGTGCCTGGGTGGCTCAAGTCATGATCCCAGAGTCCTGGGATCAGGCCCCACATCAGGTTCCTTGTTCAGCGGGAGTCCTGGGATTAAGCCCCACAACAGGCTCCTTGTTCAGCAGGAAGCCTGCTTCTCCCTCCCTCTGCTTGTGCTCCTGCTCTTGCTGTCTCTCCCTCTTTGTCAAATAAATTAATAAAATCTTAAAAAAATAAAAACTGAAATGTCTATAAAAATTTTCTCACATATGCCTTTTGTGTTTGCTTGTATTTTCATTCTGAGCATAAATAATAGCATAATTATGTTTTTTAACTATTACATACCTATGGCATAGTTATGACATAGTTATGATACAGTTATGTCATCTGTATTTTCCTACAGAAAGTGTTTTCCACTTAGATCCAAAATTAATTGTCCAAATTATATGTAATATTCCTAAAAATATCAATTTTTTCTCATAATTACATAACTTATTTTTCATAATTGTGTTTGTTTTTTCTCTAATTTCTCTAATCTAATTTTCTAATTTTAGAAAACATATTTTCTAAGATTTATTTATCATTTTAGCTTTACTATTCAAGTCTACTGGTTGTATATGTTTTTCTTTTAACATGTTCTATATGTTATATTATGTAGTAAGAACATCTATACCCAAGAAAACAGCCAGGTAGAATTTTAGGCACCAGAATTAATTTTACTGAAAATGCATAGTCTAAAGACTGTAATAACAATTACTAATAGAATTTTTCTCTCTATCTAAAAATGTATTTTACCCTGGAAATATTTAACTTTTATAGAAAAAGACTTCACAAAAGCAAACAGATTTTTAATAGAACAATTACCTAATAATACAAAGTTTGCTCTTGATATTTCCCACACATTACTATTGAGTTTAAAAAACAAGAATCACAAATATGTTTATCTACAAGGAAAACATCATACGTTAACATTTACATGTTACTGCTGGCCTTGGGGTGTGTGTGTGTGTGTGTGAGAGAGAGGGAGTGAGTGTGTACACATAGTACTCCTACAATGTAACTACTACACACTGAAAAATATTGGCCCATGGATGAAAATGCTTATTAATTAACATTTTGTTTCAATAAAACTAATCTTAGAATAAGATATGGTAGCAGATTACAGAATTTAGAAAATTCAGTTAATATCTTAGAAAAGTTATTGTGGAATATAACACAATTATTTCTAAAATTTCTTATTGTGTTGACCCTGAGACTTTCCCACTAAGTCCGCAAAGTTTATTATTTATTTATTTATTTAGCATTGATTTACCTTTTGAAACTCTTTCCTTAATAAGATGGCCCATGTAAGAAAGGGACTTATAGGGTTAGGTACAATTCAGTTGCAGTACAGCAAATGAAATGCTAACTCACTCTCTTTAATTCTATTTGCTTATCTCTCAGCAAGTTTATATAGTAATGCGTCTGCTTTTTCCACATCTTTTTAATTTGTATAAAATAGCTACATCAATTAATCCCCAAAGTAAAAAAAAAATTAAAATTAGTATAGTATTCATAGAACACTATTTGATTCACTATTCAGGAAGCTTTTTTTTTTTTTTTTCTGAAACATGACAAACCTTATCCACAAATGGCTAGAGTTATTGCTATACCAGCAAAATGAATCACTTTCCTGGATTCATGTTCAACACAGCAGAAAACATAAAAGAGATAGTATATAAGAACCAAAATAAAACTTCATAATGAAAATAATATGGAAAAGTTTTTGATGTAAAATAATGTGTTGTTATAGTACTTCTAATTAATCTACTTGTAATAAACTATAATACTACATATTAAGAAAGTCAAAAGAGTACATAGTTTAATTCCCGTGTTAGGAAACACTATATGTTACATTTTCTTTCTTTCTTTTTTTTTTTTATTAACATATAATGTATTATTAGCCCCAGGGGTACAGGTCTGTGAATCGTCAAGCTTACAAACTTCACAGCACTCACCATAGCACATACCCTCTCCAATGTCCATAACCCGACCACCCTCTCCCTAGACCCCTACCCCCAGCAACCCTCAGTTTGTTTTGTGAGATTAAGAGTCTCTTATGGTTTGTCTCCCTCTGGATCCCATCTTGTTTCATTTTTTCCTTCCCTACCCCCGAAGCCCCCCATGTTGCTTCTCAAATTCTTCCTATCAGGGAGATCTATATGTTACATTTTTAAATATATTAATTTTCTGTTAAGAATCATCCATAGTGTTAAAGAATGTTAGATAACCATTAGGCTAAGACTTGATGGGGGTGCTAAATAATATGTTATGGCTTCCTCTACTTTTCTTCATGCATTTTCATATCTTGGAAATTCATTCTTTCTGTCTCTACATCTACAATAATCTCCCTCTTATATTTCTCTACTTATTTTTCAACCCTTGCCATAGAATATATTGGTTTTGTTTTTGGCTCTAAGTATAATCAGCTATTTCATTAGCTATACTTACAAACGTTTGCAAAGAAACTCTGGCATAGATTGTTTTGCACTTACATACAACACATAAGAATATATATATATATATGTATATATATGCATATGTTGATATATATGTATTTTATGTGTCTTTCATGTTCCATAATTAGCTTCTTGTGCACTGGTCATGCCCTACTTCAGATTACCAACACATGTCACACTGTTTAAAATACTGCATTCACTCAAGTGTGAATACAACACTGAATTCATTCTCCTTTAAGAAACTTTAAAACAAAGGAATGGTGATAAATTTATCATAAGAAAGAATTTGTCATGGCAAGTATTCGAACAATAATCATTCCACACTGACAAGTTATACCCATAGCAGTTTATAGTGCAACCTGAAACATCCTTTATGGGATATTAGCAAGTGGTAATTTGGTTCACATTATTTAACAATGTGTTGGAACTATGAAAACAAAGTATGATTTTGTCTTGATGATTATGGAACATTGGGGAATTGACACACTAAAGTGTTCTCTGGCAGTCATATGGTTTCTAATGACAGCCTCCCCACAGGGATCTTCTGCTCATGAAAACAGCTATTACTATTCACAGTTGTTGTAGCTCATGCCAGACCGGTGAAACTTGAGAATGTTGTAATCAATGGTAATTGAAACTGCTAATAACACTAAAATTTAATTTGGACAAAGGTGTGAGACACCAATGCTTTAGACACCAAAGCTTAGCACATTGTTGGGACGTGCTAAACATCCAAGTATGTAAGTAAATGAATGCTGAATCAGGTAAAACAACAGTTCAGCAAGGAAAATAATATAAAACCCATCAATTTCCTCCCCAGATGCAATAGCACTGAAACAAAAATTGTCATATTATAGTCACTTAAAGGAATGAATGAATCAGGAAGGAGGGCACAATACGTTTCCACGTGAAAATAAAATAGACATGATGAAATAGGATTGGGATCATGAAAAATATAAATTGGAATGAACTATTTTCAATCTTATATCCAAAAGGAATCTTCTGCTAATTTTAACCTACTTTGGACCTTATCATTTATTGTATTAGAAATTTTATGTTGGTACATTCTCATTCTCTTGCCCTCATTATCTCTGCCTCTGTCTCTCTCCTCATAATAATAGCATACATTTTTAAGTTCTACTTTCAAAAATCAATATTCTATAATAAGCATGTTTGCAATTGCTGAAAACATAGTTAAATTTAGCAATAGTAAAACAAAATCAAGAAGATATTTTCTCTAGGATATAATTGATTTAATTAAAATTTTACTTTGAGGTAATTGCAGGTTTGGAAAACATAATACAGAGAATTCCTGTATACTCTATACTCAACCTTCCACAATGATAAGATCTTCATTTAATAAATATATATAATAAAACTTCACAACTAGGATCAATGAACAGTAAAGATGCAGAACATTTCCATCAGAAGAAGAATTCTTAATGTTGCCCTTTAAAGCCACATATGCACCCAACATGGGCTTGAACTCATGAACTCAGGCTTAAGAGTCCCACGTTCTATTGACTGAGCCAGCCAGGTACCCCAAGTGCTATACATTAAAAAAAAAAATATTTACAGAGCTCCTGGGTGGCTCAGTCTGTTAAGTGTCTGCCTACAGCTCAGGTTATGATCTCAGGGTCTCAGGATGGGGCCCCATGTCAGAGCTCCCTGCTCAGTGGGAGTCTACTTCTCTCTCTCTCTCGTGCTTGCTCTCTATCACTCACCCTCTCTCTCAAATAAATAAAATCTTTAAAAAAATTATAACTGTTTCATTTTTAAGCCATTGTAATTAATATATTTTAAAATTTCGAGTAAACATGTCCATTGCTGGTATAGAAATACTTAGATTTTATAACATTTATTTTATATCCTATAACCTTTCTGGACTCATTTATTATTTCTAGGAGTTTTCTTTTTAAGATTCCTTGGGATTTTCTTCATAGACATTTGTATCATTTAAAAATGGGACAATTTTATTTCTTGCAATATGCATGTCTTTTATTTCCTTTTCTTGCCTTACTGCACTGGCTAGACCTTCCAACATATATAGGAGTGGTGACAGTAAACATTATTGCCTTGTTCCCAATCCAAGGAAGAAAGCATTAAGTCTTTCATATTTAAGTATAACATTAGCTATAGGTCAATTATAGATGCTATCAGGTTGAAGTTGTTCTCATTATTCCTATTTTTCTGATAGGCTTAATACTATATTTAATTTTGTCAAATGCTTGTTTTGTATTGAAAGCATCATTATATTTCATCTTTAGTCTGTTAATTTAGTAAATTATATCAATTAATTTTCAAATATTGAAACAGTTTGGGAGTCCTTTGTATAAATGCTACTTGGTCATGATGTATAGTTCTTTTAAATATTACTATATTTGCTAATATAGCAATTAAGGTCTATATTCATGGAGGAATACTGGTCTGTAGTTTTATTTTTTGGTATTGTCTTTGGTTTGGGTGTCAGATCAATGATAGGGTCATAAAATAAATTTACATGTATTCCCTCTTCCATTTCCTAGAAGTGACAATGTAGAATTAATGCTAACTCTTCTTTAAATCTTTGGTATAATTCTCCAGTGAAAATATCTTGGACAAGACAGATGGTTCTGCATATTTTCAAATTAAAATTTTCATTTCCTTAATAGTTACAGTGCTACTCAAGTATTTAACTTTAAATTGGGTGAACTGTGATAGCTTGAGGTTTTTTTTTTTTCTTTTTTTTTAAATAATTGGTCCATTTCAACCTAAGCTGTGTGGAGAGCTGTCCATATTATTTCTCTTCATGTACTTTTGGTGTCTGCAAAATCTAGATGTTCTCTGTTATTTCATTCCTTATATTGATAATTTGTGTCTTTTCTCTTTTTTTCCACCCTGTATTAGTCTTGTTAGAAGTTTTCAATTTTATCAATATTTTCAGGGGTGCCTGGGTGGCTCAGTCAGTTAAACAGCTGCCTTTGGCTTGGGTCGTGATCCTGGGGTCCCAGGATCAAGCCCCACTTCGGGCTCCCTGCCCAGTGGGAAGCTTGCTTCTCCCTCTCCCACTACCCCTGCTTGTGTTCCTCTCTTGCTGTGTCTCTCTCTGTCAAATGAATAAATTTTTTAAAAAATCTTTAAAAAATAAAATAAAATAAAATAAAATATTCTCAAAGAACCAACTTATTATTTTGTTTTTAAAGATTTTATTTACTTATTTTTCAGAGACAGAGAGATCACACACAAGAGCACAAGCAAGGGGAGAGGGAGAAGCAGACACTCTACCTCAGTAGGGAGCCTGATGCGGGGCTTGATCCCAGGACCCTGGGATGGTGACCTGAGCAGAAGGCAGTTGCTTAACCAACTGAGCCACTCAGGCATCACCCAACTCCTTATTTTTTTTTTCCAGTATCTCTCCATTTTTAATTTCACTGGTTTCTACTATCTCCATTAGTCCTTCTCTTCTGCTTCTTTGTGTTTATTTTGCTGTCTATTTCTAGGTTCTTGAGGTGGGAGGTGTGATTATTGACGTCACTGATACTTTTCTAATGTAGTCACTTAGTGCTGTAAATTTTCATTTCAATACTCTTTTACCTGAGTCCCAGAAAATGTGATGTTGTATTTTCATTCTTATAACTCTATTTTGATTAGATCATCTCTATTGAATTTGAGTCTCTGTATAATTTTTTTAGTGGTTGTTCAAGATATTATATTATATACATAATTATCATATTCTAGTACTGTAATTTTTGTTTCACCCACTAAACAGAATTTAAAACTCAAGAAGAGAGGAAAGTCTATTACATTAACCCATATTATTGTCTACTATATTCCTTCTTGATGTTCCAAGTTTCCTTCTTTTGTTGTTGCCTCTGTTTAGAGAATTTCCTTAGGAGAGACAGAGAGACAGGACTTTGTAGAAAGATCTTTCTTTTTCTCCATCTGAGAATGTTTTATTTACCTTTCATTCCTGAATGGTATTTTCACACAAAATAGGATTCTGGGCTGACAGGTTTTTGTTTGTGTCCTTCTCATGCCTCAGAATTTTAAAAATATTATAGCACTTCATTCTTGCCTCCATGGTTTCTGGCAAAGAAAAAAAAAATCTGTCATTCAAGTCATTCTTTTTTCTACACATAAGGTGTCATTTTTTTCCCACTGCTTTCATGTGTCTTTGTCTTTAGTTTTTAGAAGTTTGACTATAATGTGTCCAGCAATGTTTTTCTTTGGGTATCTCCAGTTTTTTATTCACTCAGCTTCTTCAATCTGTAAGTTTATTTATATATTTATTTACTTTATCAAGTTTAAGAAGTTTTCAGTCATTTCTTCAACTTACTTTTCAGGACTACTCACTCTCTCCTTTTCTTCCAGAAATGAAACAAGAGGCAAATCATTGTTTTAACTGAACAAGTCCCTGAGCCTCTTCTACTTTTTAGCCAATCTTTCTCTCCCTCTCTCTCTTGCTTCTATTGGGTAGTTTCTATTCTGTCTCTAAGTTTAATGATTCTTTCCTATTTCTCTTTCATTTTTCTATCTTTGAGCTTACTGATTCTTTCTTATGTTCTGTCCATTCTGCTATTCATTGATGTTATCTCTCAGTTTATTTTTTAATTCTAAAATTTCCATTTGATTTCTTCTTTATCTCTTTTAATTTTTTGCTGAGACATTTTTCTCTCTCTGTTGGGACCTTCTATTTTATGTTTGGTTTTTGTTCATGTTTACTCATTTAATCATTTTTTAAAAGATTTATTTATTTATTTCAGAGACCGAGAGAATGAGAGGGAGATGGAGAGAAAACCTCAAGCATACTCCATGCTGAGCACAGAGCCTGACACTAGGCTTGGTCTCATGACCCTAAGATCACGACCTGAGCCAAAACCAAGAGCCAGACCAAGAATTTAATGATTTTGGTACGTTGAGTGATCTCTGATTGAAACCTGATCACTTTAGGTATTATGTTATGAGATTTTGGCTTCTGTTTAAACCAGTTTTAGTTAGCTTCCTCTGACACCACATCAGCAAGAGAAAAGGCATGCTCTGCCTCATTAATTTCAGGGAGGCCGAAAGCCCAGGTTTTACTCCACTGAAACCTAAGGCAGGGCCCCATTACTCCTGAGCAGGGATAGGGGTTCTATCTTTCCACTAGATCTCCACTGATAACTTCCTCTGTCTTAAAAGGCTCAGAGTGCCTTCTTCACTGTTCTTTATACACCTTCCCTGACAATACAGCAGAGGTCTCTTTCCCACCTAGCTAGTATGAAAGTCTCAGTGCCCACTTAATCTATAACATCACTCTTCAAGATTTTTAATCGTACTTAATTACAGGAATAGGTAAAAGGTAAAATCTTCCTCAAAGTAGAAGTCTACATAATTAACTTTAATAATCATTATATATCTACTTCTCATTTTGTAAAGCATTACTTTGAAAGTAATATGATTCTGACCTGTTTTGTCAAGATTTTTTTCTGGTCCCAATTGTGGGTCCATTATCAAGATTTCTCCTCAGATAGTTTAAGAAATCAAGTATTATTCTAAGTTTATTATTATCATTCTGCCTAGAGTTTTTGCCTTGTTAGTTCCCTCTAAATAGACTGACAGACAGCTGTAACTTTCCATTACTCATCCTTGACCATCGCTCCTTCTTAAGATAGAAATTCCTGCCATTTTGAGTTCCTGAAACACATGGACTAAAATTAATGTCGTCTTCTAGAAAATAAAGTAGTCTTTCTCCATCTTATTAGAAACTGATTCTAAGATTTGTGAAGCAGCTCAGAACATTTTCTTTAAAAAACTGTACCCCTATTTTGTATTTTACTTTAATCTTTCTAGCACATTACTAATATGTAACTATTAATTGAGCAAGATAAAGTACTGCTTACATGTTAAGGTAATTATAAATCTTATGAGAAAGATGACATATTTCTTTAATTTATTTCAGGTCTACTTCCTATAATTATATTTGCATTTACTTCCATTTATATATGTTTATTTATATGGTTCCCTGGTCATAACAGAGAAGAATAAACACTGACCAAAACATTAAAAAGCAAATACAGGGGCACCTGGGTGGCTCAGTCAGTTAAGCATCTTCCTTTGGCTCAGGTCCTGATCCCAGGGTCCTGGGATCAAGCCCAGCATCAGGGTCCCTGCTCAGTAGAGAGCCTGCTTCTCACCCTCCCACTCCCCCTGCTTGTGTACTCCCTCTCTCTCTCTGTCAAATATATAAATCAAATCTTGAAAAAAAAAATAAATAAAAGGCAAACATAACCCAAATTAGTGGAACTTTTCAAGGAAAAAAATAATGTCCTCTAGCTAATTATAAACATTGAGTTCAATGAGAAGTCAGATAGGCATAAGATATAAAACAACATAAGGTGCTCCAGAAATCCTAAATATATAGTCTTGGGGCATTATTGTGCACCAAAACAAAAAAAAAAAAAACAAAAAAACAACAACATAGGATGCAGAGAATTACTAAGTGCCAGAGTTACAGGAGTCCAAGGTAAAGTATCCAGTCAATGGCAACAAAAAAATCATAAAGCATTATTATTTGGTTTTTGTAATGCTTAATTAAAAAACTTTTGTAAGATATTTTTTCTGACCATATTCCAAAATAGTATTTTGATACTTGGCAGAAATTTCAATGAGAGTATAAATGAGACAATGATCCTTATGTTCTCAAACTTAAATGCAGTAGTAGTTTTTGTCTCCTGTAAAACTGGCCAAACTTGATTTCTCATACCTGGAACTAATATCACATAGTGCATAATATTTAGCAGTTATTCGATCAGAAATCTTAAAATTTTCTCATAATCTTGATATGTTCTATCTCTTCCTTATTTCTAGATCTATTAGTATACAGCAAAGTTTTAGTAACTGGGGTTATAATAGCTGTAACTGTTTCGTCTTTGAGGCAATGTATCCCAAAATTCAGATTAAAGAAATTAATAAAACCTACTGTTGCACAAAGAGCTCAAGTATATGGAAATGTTATGACCCTAAATTTAGAAATCCCATTTACACCACTGTTACCTTTGAATTACAGTATTGGCAGACTTCAAATATACTTTGTGTCTTCTTTCTCTGATTTTATTTCCACACAACTAATAAAAACTTATTTTCCGGGGTGCCTGGGTGGCTCAGTGGGTTAAAGCCTCTGCCTTCGGCTCAGGTCATGATCCCATGGTCCTGGGATCTAGCCCCACATTGGGGAGTTCTCAGTGGGGAGCTCTCAGTGGGGAGCCTGCTTTCTCCTCTCTCTCTGCCTGCCTCTCTGCCTACTTGTGATCTCGGTCAAATAAATAAATAAAATCTTTAAAAAAAAACTATTTTCCTTTGAGCAAAAGATACATTATCTATTTTTAAGTTAGTTAGTGCATTTCTTGATTTCATATAACCTTTTTTGTTACCCAGGGAATATTATAGTAAAGCTTTTGACTGTCTCTAGTAATTTCATTGCTCTGATGATGTGAAACATGTATCACTCAAATTCCTAGCATGTGAACTCCTTGTTCTCAAGAGGTTTATGTCCTTTCTCCTTCCATTGAAACTGGAAAATATCTCTATGACAGATTCATACCACCTATGCAAAACTGAGCTTCTACAAAATTCTAGATGTGATCACCTTTAGCAAAATTAGTTAAAATAAGAGAAAGGTACCATTCAGAAACACAATGTGAGTAGCAATATTTGCAAGGTTACTGACTGAAGTGTAAATTTACATATTTCAAAAACAACTCAAAGTATAGAAGTGAGGTGACTCCTCACTCATTGCATAAATTTATCCAATTTCTTAGTATCACAAAATACATTCAAATCTACCCTTTATGCTACTGCTATACATGACATTTCTGTTCAAAGTGCTCTCTGTTGTATGTTTTCATATAGAACAGAAACATAGGTAACACACTGATACCAAATTAACCAATATGTACCAAAGAAGACAATGTAAACTAGAACCTCCTCAAGTTTAGGAAAGAAGGCAGTATCAATTTTGGATAATGATTTTGTTAATGAGTTACACCATCTGCACTTTTTGCCTTCATTCTGACAGGCTGCTCTTTCAGGATAGGAGAAAGCAGAGAGTGGATGAAAAGGCAGGACAGGCTTTAATAATATTAAGACTGTAGGCTTTAATAATACTAAGACTGTAGCTGGTGTGTGTGTGTGTGTGTGTGTGTGTGTGTGTGTGTTACTCCACTCCAAACCACTTCTCTCTCTCGGTTTAGAATCTCAAAAGATTCAAAAAGAGCCAGTGTGGTATAAAGCACTTACCAAATTAACGTTATACAAACTCTAAATGCATTGCCATCTAGCTTTATGACAGTCATCCAGGGCCTTAGTTTCCTCTTATTTTAAATAAACTCTATTAGCGGTTATCAGTTTTATCTCCCCAACCCCCTGCTTCAACACAACCAAACTACAGAACAGACTTCCATTAACAACCTACTTGAGAAAAATGATATTTATAGTGGAAAGAGGCTGAGAATTTCCCCTCCTTCTCGGGTCCCAATTTTTTTTTTCTGTGCTGTCTCCTTCCTCCATGTTGATAATAGCTGGATTAACTGCACCCTTGACTTACGTAACAAAACAAAAACCAACCAAACAAATAAACAAACAACAACAACAACAAAAACCAACTCTGAAGTCTTGAGATTTATAAAACAGGCATGGTTTTTTCATATATGGAAGGGATCTTAGAATCTAACATACCATCTATTCCAATATCCTAATATTATAGGTTAATAAATTGAGACCATAAACACCAGAACTATTTGAACAAAAAATGGCTTATAACTAACACTGAATTCCTGGTCATCAACATATTTTCTTGTTTTGTATTGATGTATTTTTATGAATAATCAAAGAAAAAGAAATATTAAAATTAATGTCAGCATATGTTTAGTCAAACATGCATGTATATTTCATATTCAACATGTATAAAGTCCTAACTGGTTGCATTATTTGGATTAAATTATTTGAGCATTAACTTTTCCCCTACGATCCTACAGCCATATGCTGAAGGGCAAGTAAGACACACCTGGGGAAAGCCCACATCTAACTCATTTTAGCACACCTGCTTGGCTCTTTTCTACTTATATGCCCTGTATTCCTGCTGACTGCAATTTTACTAATCCTCTGACCTCATAAAGACTGCCAGGGGCTGGCATGCGTGAGCAGCATGAAATCAAATGTGCCATATTGTTTAGCATCTGTTCCTAACTCCCCACGAAGTTTTCCTTGCAAACAGCACAGGCTGTCAGCTTCAATCAGTTTAGTAGAGAACTCCACTCAGATACATTAGCCTTCATCTAGCATTGCTCTTCACATGATCACATCAATACATGAGGCATCTAGGTATACAATGCAGAGATTTAATGTTAATATGCCAGTATTACCAAATGAAAAATCCCCTAGCTTTTACCCTAATATTTTTTTGTGTTTCATGAGGTCTGAGGGTTAAATATATCTCCTGGAATCAATAGCACAATTTTAGCAACTATTGTGTGTCTATCTTTCTTCTTGAAAACCTTTGCTTGAGGCTCTAAAAAACTCTCTGGATTTTAGTTCCTCAAGCATCCCCTTAATCTCATCTTCACTGTAGACAATAATAAAATTTAAATATATTAATGTTTCTTTGTAGAAACATTTTCAAAATTTGTAATGCACATTGAAATTGGATCTTTTCGGTTTCCTATCAGGAATGGCAATTAAAGAAAAATTATTTCATAAATTAGGAATGCGTAAGTGCTGCATAATAGGCAATGTCTGATTTTAGGCTTTCTAACCATAAACATATTTAAATATTTAAACAGCCTTAATCTGCCAAATGCTTAATCTAAGAGGTTCTAAATTAGTATCTCCACCTTTCTCACTATACAAAAACATTCATTTGCATATTATGTATTATAGATAATCATTTGAACTCCACAAAAATGACATGCTGGTTCTTAAGCTATCCAAGGAAAAAAATTATTGTGAAGATTAAAGAAACTATTTTATTAACCTAAAACATAATACTGCCTTTTCTTCTTCTGATCAGTCTCTTATCAATACTCTAATACATATTATTTGTTTATAACTTATTACTTCTCACAAAGCATTCAACAAATAAATAACACCATTATTTCTAATTTAAAGTTCTACATGTTCTCTTTTTTGGAAAAAAAAAATCATTTGACTCTGTCCGACCATGTTTCTATATACTAGCAGTTTAAGTTAAACTGACCAAATATTTTTGAGCATTTGGCCCTTCACACTCAGATTTCAGAACACCCTTGAATGTCCAGTATTTAGCAGATAACATTTAATCATTTTAGTCATACCATTTGAATGTATCAAATACAGAAGTGCTCTTGTGACTTCTTTGAAGGGACAATGAGATTGACATACAACTGTAAAACTGTATGATGCACTAGTGAATATTTAATAATGAAAATGAATTATCAAAAATAGTTAAACTACTCTGAAACTGTATATTAAAACATGTTCATCAAGAATATTTTTAGTAGGGGCATGTGGGTGGCTCAGTGGGTTAAAGTGTCTGCCTTTGGCTCAGGTCATGGTTCCAGGGTCCTGGGATCCAGCCCCACATCAAGCGCTCTGCTCAGCAGGGAGCCCACTTCCCCCACCCCCCGCCTGCCTCTTGTGATCTCTGTCTGTCAAATTAATAAATTAATAAATAAAATCTAAAAAAAAGAGAATATTTTTAGTAGTACTTGAATGATACCAACATTTTAAGAATATGCACTTCTGTGGAAAAATTAATTTCTTTGACCATAAAGGATAAGTGAAGCTCTACTACATGTATTAGATGTGTCCTATACACATCTAAATTCCACAGTAGTTGGGAGTCTACAGGCTCCCAAGAATTTAAGAATCTGAAACAACCCTGACAATGAAGTAGAGTATGCAAAGGATGGGCATAATGATAATGAGTAGGAATCTAGTGTATATCAAATAGATTATCCTCTGTTTTTCTTTTACTTCCCAATCCCAAATATTTCTCTTCTTACTGGCTTTCTTTTCCTTCCTATTTACACTCTAAATCACATCCCAATCCTCTAACCACTATAATTTACCCCTACTAGATGAGTCTAGCTACTAGACTATTAATAATCTAATATTATTAATAATGCCATTAGTAATCTTGTAAGTGAGGAAGCAAAAGCTTAAATATCTTAGAAGGTAGAAGATACTGGGATCTTTAAGGAAGAACTTACTAGGCCCTATGAAACTAGCCCTAAATTAATATCACAATTAAAACTCTAGTATAACACTTCGTTTAAAAACACAGTGAATTTTAAATATTTATTTACTTATTTATTTATTTATTTGACAGAGATCACAAGTAGAGAGGCAGGCAGAGAGAGAGAGAGAGGAGGAGGAAGCAGGCTCCCTGCTGAGCAGAGAGCCCGATGTGGGGCTAGATCCCAGGACCCTGGGATCATGACCTGAGCTGAAGGCAGAGGCTTTAACCCACTGAGCCACCCAGGTGCCCCAAAACACAGTGAATTTTATCACACAAATAAATAGAGAAGCAATTACTTTGTTTCAATAAAAAATCTTTTCCTCTAGAAAACAGTATATGTAAGTAATCTTGCCAGGTAAGTTTTAAATAAAATTTAAGGGACACATTGAAAATACTGTGGAAATATCTTAATGGCATTATATAAGGACCCTACAGACCCAGATATGCCTAAGTGTCCAAGGTACAGCAAAAAATCACAGAGGTGTCCAGATCATGTAGAAGGAAATTATTTCTGCTCCAGAATCTAAAGAAAAAACTGACACTACAAGAGTATATTTACTTTTAAGCAGCAGAAGGTTGCGAGAATAAACCTTCGAGTAAAGCTAACTGGATTACTAGCAATTTTCAGTAGTTAGTTCACAGAAAGTGAACACCAACAGAGTAATTTCCTCTTACTTCAATAACTACACTGATTCAGTGGGTAAATGAGACAGACCTTGAATTTGCTCAGGATTTTAAAATTGTGGAGTTTTGAAAGAAGAATCTGAGATGAAAGAAAAGCTAATGGTTGTTAAACTTTATGAAAGCAAGTGGAGGGCATTCCTTCCATAGAGAAACGGTAATGTAGAAAAATACAAGGGGAAACCAGTCATAAAGTGACTTACAATGCAAATTTGTAGTGTGTGTATGTGGACTGGAGTCTTTGCATAGAGTACAATAGAAGAGGAAGACTAAAGTATTCCCCTTAGATTGATTTCAAAAGCATGGAGTAAGTCCTGATTCATTAACAATAACCTGAACAATATAATCCTCTCTTAGTTTACCTCAAATGTCAGATGCTGTCATTTCACAAATAGCCCAATTTATAACTTTGGAGGATTATTTGTCCCCATAATAAGCAGTACAAATAAATTATTCTCTGTATGATAAAATGCATTACTTTCTCTTCAAAATAGTATTTATATATATCTAGTTCACCCTAGTAAAGTTTGAAAGAAAGCCAAATGATTATTACATCTAAACTAACCCACACTAAAAAGTAAACCATAACTTCTTTGGATTAACTAAAATATTAGGGAGGATCTTATTTTTTTAATTTTCAAAGAGTTTATTTAACACAAGTTTACTGTTTATTATTGATTCAGGTCAATCAATTTAGGTTTGTTTTTTTTTTTTAATTTCTATGCTACTAAGTAATGAGGAGGAGAAATATATTTAAAATATGCTCAGGTAAGAACTAGTTAATTTAGAAAAACAAAATGAGTTTAGTTACCGGTTCAAAGGAACTCACGATGACATAATTTTGTAACTCCCCATGCCAAAATTGAAGGAATATAGTATGTAGAGAGTATTCCAAATCCAAGCATCAGCTATACTCATTAAGGTATCCAAATGTACTGCTTTATTGATCAAGACATATTTTTCTTCCTTTACACTATAGTTTTCATAGTTCACAAAAGATGATTAGTTTTAAACACATCAAAAATATAACTCTGTATGAATAAAAATTATTATTGAATTAATTTGAATGTCTCTCAAAAATTTTCCATAACAATTTCTGTGTAATGTATGGCTACATGGCCTTTTTTTTTTTTTTTTTTAAAGTTATCTCAGTGACTATGCTATCAAAAGGACAGTCTATTAGCAAAGCTCATGAAAACAAAAACGAGAGCTGGTACAAAGGAGAAAAGGCAGCTGAGAAGTAAGAGTACCTGGGTCATAGAAGCAAGGCTGGTGAAACAGTTTTTTCTGTCCAAGGTAGGTGTTCACACAGTCAATCCATGAGCACTGCAGCAGCAGAATGAGTAATGCAGTAAGACTCATGTGAGTGGGGCTAAACAGATCCAAACCCAGGCTGAGGGAATCAGGCCACTAGTGTCAGACACCATAGTTGAGATGTGGTGATCAGAGAAATCTTGCAATGCCAGGGGAAAGCTGCAGTTTGGGGACAGCAAAAACTACCAAGAAATAGAGAACACCTGTTGGTAGAGGTGAATAAAGTAGGCGCATAGAGAAGCAGGGATAATTAGAGGCCTATAAAAAAGATGGAAGAGAAGCTGTTTTCTAGAGCTGTTTTATTCCTGACTGTCCAATGCTCTTGAATTTTTTTTTTTTTATTTATGAGAGAGAGAGAGAGAGAGCGAGCACAGGCAGACAGAATGGCAGGCAGAGGCAGAGGGAGAAGCAGGCTCCCTGCAGAGCAAGGAGCCCGATGTGGGACTCGATCCCAGGACACTGAGCCGAAGGCAGCTGCTTAACCAACTGAGCCACCCAGGCGTCCCATTGCTCTTGAATTTTTAATATTTGAGATGAGATGAATGACTCTTTCCTTGTACTTTAAAGTCCTTTAGTAGAACAACCATGCATTCAGCTTTATAACTGCCATCTTCCTTCCTTCGTTCTCCCTTTTTCCATCTAATCTAAAAGTAAATATTTATTGATCATTTAACATATGAGGGCTACTTTGCAGTAATAGGTAAGTAAACAGGAGTTCTATTTTTGAGGTACTCACTCTTCTAGTACAGGAGATCGGTAAGCAAAGAGCTAATTATTGTCCACATGAGGGAGTAGAAGCCTAAATCTAAAACTGACTATTTTTATGTCTTTTCCAATATCCAGTGAATATCATAGAACACTGAATGTTTTAGGCTGATATTACTGACAGCCATTTAATTCTGAAATGTTTTCTCTGTCCATCTACTACTCTACACTGTTATGAATAAACACAGGAAAATTTAGCTTCTAAGACCAACTAAATTATTCTTATTTTATACTTAAACCAATAAAGTACAAATAACATCATTTTTCTTAAGTAAAGCCTTTTTTTTTTTTTTTTAAGATTGACTGATTTGAGCGAGAGAGCTTTCAGTAAAGCTTTGTAACCTTTAGGTTTGCTCAGTAATACTCTACGATTTGTGTTTGAGTTTAGGATCTAAACTTTGACCTATAATTTGTACCCACTGCTACGCATTTGCCTATGTACTAATTGTGCTGTTGGTGACTATATATAAACTGAAGCAATGGATTCATTTATGGCAATAGAAAACAGTTTGTTTAGGGCTCGATGACATCATTCAAATAAATGATTTAAATGTGATTATTTAAATTTCATTAAGATACATTCCAAGTATTCTGCCTGAACAAAAAGAAAACTAACGCATTTTAATTATTTTTTAATTTTAAGCAATCTATGTGGATTGAAAGAAAGTTTAATATATTTCAATGAATAGGAACAAAAATCTGTTTTCTTTCTCCTAAAAAACTACTATATAGTTAGCAGGCATCTAATAATAATTTTAAGAAAGTAAATGCAGTGAGTCATAATAGGAAAAATAATCCACCAGTAGAAAAGTGGATCACAGTTATTACTTGAACAGCAACAGACATTCTACACTGTATTCCCTCTCCACATGAGCGGCAATTAAAATTATTCCATCTACCAAAAAAATAGTACTTAAACATGAAGGAAAGAAATCCAACTGTAACTAACTTTGAAGTGTCAAGTACTAATAATTTTTCTGAAAAGGGAAATACAATCTATTAGGATTATAAAACTCACTTATTTTTCCTTAAAAAAAAAAAACAATAGAGCTAACACAATGTTACATTAGTTTCAGATGTACAACATAGTAATTCAACAAGTTTATATGTAATGCTATGCTTACCACAAATGTTAGCTACTATCTGTCACCATACAACCCTATTACAATACCATTGACTATGTTCCCTATGCCGTATCTTTATTCCTATGGCTTATTTATTCCATGATAAGAAGACTTTACCACTCACTCCCCTTCACCCATCCCCCAACCCCACTTCCCTCTGGCAACTATCAGATTGTTCTCTATATTTATAGGTCTAATTCTGCTCTTTGTTTATTGATTTGTGTTTTAGATTTCATGTATAGGTGAAATCATAAGGTATTTGTCGTTTTCTGTCTGATTTATAATTTTTTCATTAATGACCATCAGATCACTGAATGCTTTCAGGATTACTCCACATTTGTTTAAGAAGAGGCTAGGGGTGCCTGGTGGTTCAGTTGGTTAAGTATCTGACTTCATCAGGTCATGATCTCAGGGTCCTAGATTAGAGCCCCACTTCTTCAGGCTCCCTGCTCAGTGGGGAGTCTGCTTCTCCCTCTCCATCCAGCCCCACTCATGCTCTCACTCTCCCTCAAATAAATAAATAAAATCTTTTAAAAAATAAAAAAAACAAGGGTCTGCAATGATAATGAAATTTCAAGATATGATAATGATAATGAAATTTCCCAATTTCTGGGGAACTTTTAAGGGATGATCTAGAGAGAGATAAAGAAATGCATGTGTTGGATTAGATTACATTACAGTAATCTAGGTGAAAGGAAAATTCGTGAAGATTTTCGAAGAGTAAGCTGTAAAATGGTTATGAAAATATTATAATTGGGGGAAGCTGGGTAGGTGGTATATGAGGATTCTAAATTATTTTTTACCTATTCTTATGAGTTTTAATTTCAAAATAAGAAGTTTAAATAAAAATAATAAGACAATAGAAAATAATTTTGACATATATCAGTTAAAAATTAACAAAACTGGAAAAATGCAGTTAAACCCCAGTATTGATTCTTTTTATCTTAAAAACAAAGTCTGTCAAAATATCCTACCACTTCTGTAACTTATCCATAGCACATTAATGAAAAGAATGATATATATGAGTAGATCCTATTTTTCTTGTTGAAATTATATCCTAATCAAAAGGTACACTTCCATACAAGGATCCAGTATCAAATAAATTATAGTCAAGAATACCAATTCATCACATATGTCAATAAGAAAATATGCCCATGTAGTAAGTATAAAAAATCATTAAATTATGCTCAAATTAGCTATGAAATCAGAAAAAAATGACTAGAAAATAATTTTATGAAGAGTCCTTCAGTGTTATATAAACATATAATATGCATCAGTATCAAGTATGTCTAACTAAATATGATCTAAATGTAAGATTTGCTATTTGAAGACAAGATCTACATCTGTTTCCTGATGGTCCTCGATGAATATAGCCAGCTCCTTGAAATATAGTGGTCACTTTATTTCAAGTTTCTGAATGAAAGAACGAATGGAATTTTGAAGACCTTTTTTTGTAATCCAAGCCAACTGAAAATTTCTAAAAGGTCTGAGCTGATGATTTTTGTTTTCAGTAAAATATTGTTAGGGGAAACAGAAGCATTTAAACAACATTCCTTTAACCTTACCATATGCTCAAAGCACTGTGTGTGTGAGTGTGTGTGTGTGTGTGTGTGTGTGTAGATCATAAGGAACATTTTAATAAGCAAGAACTTTCAATATTTTTTTCATTTAATCTTAGTTTCCTCATGGGTTAATATAAAGACACAAATGCCACAGGAAAAGAGGACTATTCCTTTTATTGCTCCTCAGTCTTCACTGCTGAGCAGAGAAGTGACTCATAAAGCATTTCAGTTATTGGGAAGCTAAAGAAAATTACGCTGTAGTTCATAAGTCAAAATTCTATAAAAATAGATTCAAAATACCTCTTTAGAACTATAAAGGTAGACAGTGACCTTCCTAAAGAGGAGGACTGGGCAATGATTGACAGCTGTCAAGTATGCCTGTTCATCAGGCATCAATAACTAAAGCTTAATAAAACTTACTGGATATATGCTATTTGTCAAGCACTAGGAGAGAAATCCTCCAAAGCAGTGTTTGATTTAGTATTTATTGAGATTTCAAAGCAGTTCTATTTGGTAGTTATTATCATTTACGTTTAACAAAAGAGATAACCCAGACTCACAGAGGCTAACTAACCTGCTTATGGTTACATTTGTAATTTGTTGTCAAAACAAAATTTGGACTCACCTCTGTTTCTTACAGGCCCAGATTCTAATGCAGCTACTTGACAGAGCATTTGGAAGCAGAGAATGCCTTAGAGAAGGTATCCTGTCCAAACTTATATCAGAGAAACCAAGTGTTCATATTCACCATTTAAACAGCATGACAATGTATATGGTAAAGACTATGGATAATTTCAGCTCATAGGTTGTAGGGAAGACCTAAGCCTCCCCCTTCTTTGGGCTTTGATTACTAGCTTTCTTTTTGAATCTCCCATTTTGTAACAAAATGCTGTACCATGAAGCTTTGCTCATTGCTTACCTGTTCACCAGAAATGGAAACACACACACACACACACATTTAGAGAAAAAGAAATGAATAGAGAAGCTAAGAAAAGTACGAGCAGAAGATTCATTCATTTAACACACATTTATTCAAGCCTCTACTATAATCAGTTTAAATTAAATATTTTTAGGCATTTTGAACCCACTCATCATAAAAAATATTGTTTGTTTTATATACTCGATCAAAGCAGAATATTTATTTATATTAAAAAAAGACAAAACCTATGCAATTATGGAGTAAAAACATGTACAAACACTTAGAAAATGGACAGTTTACCATGTGTGATTAAACACAAAATATTTTTAAATGATTTGTATATAATACAAAAGTTGAAAACTGTGAGTCATTTGTTACTTACTTTAAATTACTGTATTAAAAATGATATTCTCTTTGTTTTAAATGACTTTTAAGTTTATTTTTATCACAGTAATGTTGATTATTAATTTGCCATCAATTCTGCTCTCCATGGGCTGCCCTTTGGATAGTCCAATCTAATTATAAGTTAGGGAGTATAAAAAACAATTGGAAACACAGGGATATATATTGTATTAAAGCCGTCATTCCAAAACACCTAATAATTATCACATGATACTTTAAAACCAATCATAATATGGTTTTAATTTAATTTGAGAATTGTTAAGCATCTGACTTAATCAGTAGTCATTCTAAAACTGGAATGCACTGATATGGATTAAACTAAAAACATAATAGCTATAAACTGATTCCAGATCTCCTAAGGAGTCTAAACTGGACAACAGTATACCAGTAAAAATAATTTTATTGTATTCCTATTTTCTAAAAATTAAAAAAAAATAATCGTAAGGATGGAATGAAATCTAATAGGTGTAGCTGGGAAAGTAGGCTTTTGGGCAGTTATTACCAAAAGGGCAGTGTGGTTGAGGATAGTTTCTTAACATATATAAGCATAAAAATATCTGTAATCACAAATGCACAGCTAAACTGTTGTAGTCAAAGAAACCAAGCCCTAGTACAATTCCATAATAAATCACAAGACACAAGCTATAGCCCATTACACATTTGCCCAATGTCAGAATACTAGGAAAAGTTTTAATAGCCAAGAAATAGCCAAATTTCAAAACTCCCCTTAATTTAGTAGAAAAAATAAACACATTTTTAAATGGACATTAAACAATCTTTCAGTGTTCCAGAATACACTCAGAATTTGTGAAAGCAGCACCTTAACAACAGCAACAAAAAAACTTTAAGTATCTGCCAACACTGTTACTGCGTGACCAAATGATTCATTTCTGGAATGTTCATTTCAAAACAATCTAGAACAAAATTTATATAAGAATCAGAAAATGTTAACACAGTACTAAACCAGTATTTGTTGAATCTGAATACATATCCTGCATTAATTTTTTTTCTTTTAACTGACCAAGGTTAGGCACTTTCAGGCACTGACATTATGCTCTACTGTGTCTTACAGATTGCGATTAACCCAGGGGTAAGAACCGGGAACACTTGAACATTAGAAACCAAATTGGAAGTTAAGTCAACACCAGAAAAACTAGAAAAAAAAAAGACAGGAAATATCACAAAAATCCTCAGCACTCTAGGAGGGCTTTGGTTTTTGGTCTTACCATTTGTATTGACACTACTTCTGACCACGGGACCTGCTCTCTTAACCTCCTCAAGGGTGGAACCGATCTTATTCATTCTGATATTCTTTTGACCTAATCTTGTATCTAACACAGAGTGGACCTGCAATAAATATTTATGAAGAAGCGAATAATTTTATAACAGAACACTTGGCGATCTGACCCCATGGCTCAGAGAAGGATTACATATATTTCAAAAGTTATTGCTGCTGTTCTTGTACCCCAGATTTGGCTCTTTTTAATTAAATCTATTGGGATTTTTTGAGATTTGGTGCACGTATGTGTATGCATGTGTGTGCACACTTTATTACAGCTTAATGTACAAAAGCAATGATTCTAAATACTAGGTAAAGTGATTTTAAAACTTAGTTTACATCAAATGTAAAAATTTCTAAGGTTTTATGTATTTTTAAAATAACAATAATTTGATATTTTATTACATATCAATACTTTATCAATCTGTATGGATGTTCTCCTCTGTGATGATGTATACGAGGAAATCACATTCATAAATTATGGTTTCTGAACCATAATTCATAAATTATGGTTTAAAATATCTCTATCCTAGAATTATGAAAGTCTTCATTGAAAATATACCAATATTTAAAGATTAGAGTAATAAATAAACATCTTGACCTTCCCAACAATACATAATGGTAGCCATTCATTTTATACATTCACACATGTAAATAATTGTTTATGTCCATTCTTGAGAAGTATATAAAAAAAAAAAACCCTTCGAAAATTCTTTGCCACTTTATTTCTGGCTAAGGAGGCACCAATATAATCTACATCAATAAGAAAAATGGCAAAGTCTATAAACCTTAAATAATTAGTTTGCAAGCAAGATAACTATTTTTTATGCCCTCCTTCAAGATACTGTAGTTACATATGTACACAACCATACATTCAGATTTCTTAAAGGCAAAATATTTGAGTTGACCATCAAAGAGATCTACATTCTAAACATGTTCTATTGCTAAAAATATAGAGTAAGTGGCTTTAGAAAAAAGTAATGGTTTTTCAGAAAAGGTTAAAAATATAAGAACCAAGTTGTATTTTATTTACAAACGTCCCCCCCGCCCCCACCAAATCACATAATATCAGAGGCACTTTCTTTTATTTAGGTGAAAGAGTGGACTTTTCCACAATTTACTGACCCCCAATTTTTTCACTGCAGTGCAGACCTTCTGATTCCTATTCCTTTATGCATTTGCCTCTAGCCACTTAATATCAATGGTACTTTTTGTCATTCCAATTTACATGAGAGGAAACTAATTCAGAAAGGTTTCGTATCATATCAAACATCTTAGAAATTTCAAGGCCAGTTAATGAACTGAGGGCATGTGATTTCAAAGCTGATGCTTTTAACCAGTTGGCAGTTCTGCCCACAGAAATTTCTTAGCTTCCAAGATTCACAAGTTAGCAGATTGAACATATTAATTTATCTGATGGAAGACTGGGTCAATCAGAAATTACTATGCCCTGTTATGGAAATGCAGAGAAAAGAAAGCCCAGAGGTAAACTTTGGCAGCATGAATCCATATGGGGGAGCATTAGTCTGGTCACAAATGTTTCAGGTAATTTCATTCTGAGGATTTAAACTGAATTAATTTTACTCTCCTAGTTCTGATCCTATGGTCATTATATAACATTTTGAGTATTAGCTATATACTTGCCTACTGAGAGAAACAGCAGTAGACACCGAATCTTCTGGTACTTCTGAAGACAGTTGTATTTGTCATCTGTTAATAAGTCTGCATTTTGAGTTTAAGCATCAAGTTTGTAAGATAGTAAATGTGAATTTAATATTGAGTAATGGATTGATAGGAGTGACAATAAAGTCAGTTTTCTGAGCTTGCAAGGCTGAAGCCCATACATTAGACTAAGGTAAGTTCATGAAATCTAAATAGTATTTTGTGAGAAAACTAGAGAGGCTTCCAATCATTTTTTACCCTAGACAGGTGCAACATACACAGATACGCACTGTAACATCAAACATAGAAAGGATATAAGGAGGTTTGGGGATTTTCCTTATAAACTTTCTATTGTAGTAATTCACAAAGCCTAGTTCCTCAATATCTGGGTTTATAATCAATCTTAGTAATTAAATGTATGTTTGCAGATAAGATCCAAATAACAAAAGACATACTGTTGCTATTAATGATTTAAATATTTTTCAAAGCCTCTAAATTATCTTAAAATCAAAACATAATAATCTGTTACTTTTTGCTGGAAAAATCATGTTTCTTATGAAAAGTGATTTAAATATAATGTTATTGAGTATGATAAGTCTATATAATTTGCCAAGAAGGCATACATACATGAAAGCAATTTTAATTTCTTACTGTTATCAATAAGCAGCTGACTGTGCTCCTCATTATCACCCTCTGTTCAGTCTTGGGATAGAAGTTTTTAATCACCAAGCATTATATTTAAGATCAGAAGAGTTTACTTTATTTTCTTTTCTTTTCTTTTTTTTTTAAGATTTTATCTATTTATTTAACAGACAGAGACCACAAGTAGGCAGAGAGGCAGGCAGAGAGAGAGAAGGGGCAAGCAGGCTCCCTGCTGAGCAGAGAGCCCAACGCAGGGCCCGATCCCAGGACCCCGGGATCACAACCCGAGCCAAAGGCAGAGGCTTTAACCCACTGAGCCACCCAGGCACCCCGGAAGAAGAGTTTACTTTCTTAACCAAAATTAAAAAAAATAAATAAATAAAAAAGGAGTCTGAATTCAAGTTGAACAGGATCCATTTAGATTACCTTAAGAAGTAGAAGTATTTAGCAAAGTTGCCTTCATTATTTAAGGGCATTCTGTAAATCTATTTCTAATTCCATTTATTCCTAGGCACCAAAATATTAAAGTATGTTATAGTTAGAAAAGTTACACCATTACATTGCCTTTCTAGTTAAATATAATCATTACTAATTACCTCCCTACTCTTGTACTCCTATTATTTATTTTATTTTATTTATTTATTTATTTGGCCCTTCAGCTCATGTTTTCCACATTGTTGGGCTATGCATCAAATTTGGACTACTTGCATATTTGAAGTTTATTTGTTTGCATAAACTCTGTGGCTTATTAGATCTATAAAACCTATAAACCTGATAAAATTTATTTAAATTCAGAGAAGATACTGAAATTTCAGCTTCTCAAAGTGACTATGTCTAAAGAATTATTCTAAAAGCTGCAAAGTTAAACAATGAAAAAATTTCCCATTTATCTTATTTGAAACCTCATGTGTTTTCCACCAACAATTTTTTAAGATTTTATTTATTTATTTATTTATTTGAGAGAGAGCACATGCCCATGGGGTGTGGGGTATGGGGAGCGAGATGAGGAGGGAGAGAGAGACTCTAAAGCAGACTCTGTGGTGCACACTGAGCCCAACATAGATGGGGCCAGGATGAGGACCAGGAGATCACGGCCTGAGCCAAAATCAAGGCTCAGACGCTTAACCTACTAATCCACCCAAATGACACTCCACCAACAATTTGAAAGAAGTATGTTTTCCCTCACACCTAGAAGTAGTCTAATGGTATATAATGTCAGACCCCTCAGACACTGAGCAGCTCTGAGTCAACAATGTCTAAGCAGCACTAATTCATAGCTACTGACCTTTTCTATAGAAATGTAATTGTCGGCATGGTGATACGCTTCCTATGCATCCAAAGAATCTGGTTTTTGTGGGTTTTTTATGGTTGTTATTTTAATAATGACTCAAAAAAAAGTGCTGGTACCTTTCTTTCCTCACAGAAAGTAATCATATATAACTCAAATTAATAACCTTACCAACTCATTTGATCCATTCGGCAGTCAGAACTTATATGTCAATTCATAAACTGATACTTTACTGTTTGATTAAATATAAATGTCATTATTGCTTTATGTAAAGAGCTATCACAAAACTCTAGACTCTTTGCTTTTTTTAAATTTTGGTTTATGAATTTCAGAGACAGCCATTTCTCTAATTTACATTCACACAAAATATGTGTTATGGGCATACAGGGTGATAAGCTGGAAAAAAATGAAAAGGAACAAAACAGTCTGGGGAATGGCCCATCCTTTTGTTTTCTAAAACAAATCTCTTTAAAACAAATAGCTTTGTGAAGCTGTAGACACAGGCTAGCCTATATGAATACATTTTTAAGACTGCAAATTTAAAACATCTAGTTAAATATGCATTAAGATGATTGAAAGGAATAAAAACAATGGATAAATGGTAAATGGACAACAAAAGTTGTTTATGTGTGTGCATGTGTGTGTGTGTGAGAGAGAGAGAGAGAAATAGAAAAACAGAGAAAAAGAAACTGAAAGGAAGGAGATGTTTTTTATGAAAGAACAGATTATTACAGAGAAAACCAGCAGAATATTATAGAATAAATGAAGAGAAAGAATATGTAAGTTGGTAGAATATATCCTTGTCTAGGGTGTATTGCTCAAATATTCTGGATATGGAATAGAGAAAGCAACTAACTCACATTTCACATTTTCAACTTTTGCTTGCATCTCATTCCAGGAAAGGGAGAGTATTATAGGATATGAGCACTGGGTGTTAAATGCATCTGATGAATCCCTGAACACTACATCAAAAACTAATGATGTATTATATGTTGGCTAATTCAACATAATACAAAAATTTAAAAATAAAGTGTTACAGGATAAAAGTGTAGACATTAAGATGTAGATATGAAAAAATATGTTTTTCTGTATTTCCATTACTGATTTAAACTTATTCATAAGGGCCAGCTTCTACTAATGAGGTTGAGATAGAAGAAAATGAGGAAGGGTAGATTTATATGATAGGAATATTCAGCCCATTCATAATTCAATTTTATTTCAGAGCTATTTCTTGTGATGGTATGTGGGCTCCCTCAAGGGGACCTTAAGTGGTCACAGAAAGTTTGGGATAGAGTGCCTGCCATGTACATGTTGATGTTTTTTGCATCTTTTTGCTCCTTTCTGGCCCACTATGATCATGCCATTGCTCTGCTTTGTTTCTGCCATGTCCTATTGGCATCAAATACCATACTTCACTCTTAGAGAATTTTAAGTCGTATTTTTAGCACAAACCCGGCAGTGCAATTGCTCTTGCTATTGACACACCCCCACATGGCTCGCACAGATCTTTTGAGTCCCAAGCAATATTCCTGATCCACCTAAGGATGTGGATATTGCAAGCTCTGTGAAAGGGTTACCTCATCTGGGGCATGAGAACTCCAGTGGAAGCCATGTACACTCTCATCATACTAATTTCCATTCTTTTGGAAGCCTACAAGAACTCCTGGATTTCTTCAAGATTACATAGTTGTTTAGGAGGATTAAGACAGAATCTTTATACATTCCTGTCTAACCATGTCAATAACACATCCATTATGTTTTAGCAACCCATACCAATCTGGGAACTCTCTGCATTTGCCTACTAAAGATTCAAAAAAGAGGTAAGAAAAATATCACTGGTTTTCAATTGTTTCCTTAATATTGATGGTTTTCAATAGTCTGTCCTCCTATTCCAGTTTTGACCCTAATATGAGGATCAGGAAATAAAACACTTTTTTATGGGCTCAAGTTCTAAATCTTGTTTACCTATCACTTAAAAAATAGTTTAGGTATAAACAAAATAAAATGCTTGGTTTGGGCTGGGCTTGTAAGAGATGGTACATATAGTCATGCAGTACTAAAGAGGAAGTCGTTAAATAATATGGATCTATGGGCATTTTAAAATGCAAGCCATCTGGTCTTCTTTTTTTTAATGGGTTAAAAATAGCACTGTAAGAAAATTAAAAGTTTTTATCTATTAATTTCCAAATGAATATAGATAAAAAGTAAGATATTTATTAGACCAAATGAGACACTTTCTTGTCATTCTATATGTGCATAGCCTTTGAAAGTAACTTCTTAGTAATGCCTAGGATGTGCGAGGTCTCCTCTTTGGTAACGGTCACTGACCAGTTTTCACAAGGCAGATGGAATCACTAATACAAAATGTGTTAAAATCTGATGAAATAAAGCTTCAAGTTTGAGAAATAAAAATATATTTTTTGATTTAAAAATTTTTAAGATATATATACATATATATATATATTTAGTTAAATGTCTAAGAACCCTAGCATCTGACTTTCTCTTGCTAACTTTTCTCTCAAAAAAAAATTTTTTTAATATAGATATAGAGAGAACACAAGCACGCAGAGCGGCAGGGAGAGGGAGAAGAAGGCTCTCTGCTGAGCAGGGTGCCTGACGTGCGGCTTGATCCCAGGACCCGGGGATCATGACCGGAGCCAAAGGCAGCCATTTAACTAACTGAGCCACCCAGGCACCCCAACTCCCAGAACTGGTAGAACTCTCTTTATCTTTTTCCTGTCCCCCAGAAATTTGTTACTCTTCTTTTTCACCATAATTATTAGGACAATACATATCAATTATTTCAAATGAGAAATCAAACATTGATTAGAATTTGAACACGTTCAACTGTGTCCCTAAATAGTTCCATCATATAGGGTTTGTACAGAGAGATTAGTTACATAAAAAAAAAATATATGAATTCTAGATGACTGTTATATTTACTATGGAAGAGAGTACCATAGGAAACCCAGTAATATTTCCTTGTCAGGAAGAAAGAACAGGTAGTAACGAGCAAGTAAAAATACAGAGAGAAAATAGTTACAAGTGCAACTGTTTTGTTTTTTTTTCCATCATATGCATTATGAGGTGAGTAATAAATCTGCCTCCTGTACTCCTCTCCATTCTAAATGGTTCATGAGGATAACACTAAAAGTAATTAGGCTAACTACATGTCTTTCATTGTAAGAGAACAATTTTTAAAATGTTCCATCTTGTATATATCTTCAAATATGAATTCTCTTTTGTTATAACTATTAAAACATATCAACTTGTCCCCTACCCCATGTTTGCATTTAGTATTTTTATTTATTTATAACCATTTCAATCTGATTTTAATGTGTAGTTGAAGTAAAAATGATTTACTGTACACAAGTTTAGGTGAAACTATGTTTAAATTACTGAGAATATGAATACAAATAATAAGCAGGCTTTGCCTTCAGGAATTCCATAGTCTAGTGGGAGAGAACAACTAATAACAGGTACATTCTACACAATAATATAAATGGACTAAGAGTGGAACATTCTCAATTCTGTAAGAGCATCAAGAAAGACATTTAACCCAACCTGTGGAAGTAGAAAATGTAGCCGAAGTGGCTGATGTCAGAGCAGAGGTTAGAAGGATGATTAACATTTTCCCATCAGATATAACCCAGAAAGACCTTCCAGGAGGAGGGAATAATAAAAGTAAAAGCATTTACCAGCAGAAGTCCATTACTAGAGCAAGATGTTTTGGATATTCAGTGGTGTGTGTGAGGCAGCAAAGTTATGCATGATCAGGTTATAAAAGATTTTGTATGCCACATTAAAGAGCCACTTGGACTTCCTCTATTAGGCAATGAAGAGTCTTTGAAATATTTTAAGACCTACCAAGTATGCATTTTAGATGTTTATCTGTGGTTATAAGAAACAGGGTAGATTCGAAGTGGGTCAATCAGAGAGATATGTGAAGTACACAATTACTAATTTCATATGTCAACTTGCTAGGTCACAGTATCTAGATACTTGGTCAAACATTGTTCTAAATGTTGCTTTGAAGATATTTTTAGAAGAGACTGATATTTACATTGCTAGACCTTAAGTAAAGCAGATTACTTTCCACAATTTGGATGGGTCTCATCTAGTCATTTAAAGGCCTTACAATAAAAATAGACCAACTTCTTCTAAGGAAGAGGGCATTCTGCCAGAATTGCCTTTGGACTTGGGCTACAACACCAACTCCTCCCTAAGTGTCTAGACTGATGGCAACCCTGAAGATTTTGTACCTGCCGGCCTCCACACTCAGGGGGGCCAGTTCCTCTCTTTCTCTATACATATACATCATATTGGTTCTCTTCCTCTGGAGACTCTGACTAATAAAAAGTAGTATAGGCGAGACCACTGTAAATGTGCTCCATAAAATTAGGGAACTCTGAGAATGACAGGACTCTGTAAGCAATCAGCGAGTCTATCCCACAGCTGTCATTTTATATCAGTTTAGATATAAAATGACCCCAGAGGGGTCAGGTAGAGGTCCTTTGTTGTTGTTGTTGCTTTGATTTCAAAACAGAGGTGAACTCATTGATGAGATTATCCAGGAAGAACGTGAGTGAGAGGGGGGGAAAAGGTGAACATAAAAACCCGAGACAAAACTCAAGAAGACTGACAGGAAGGGAACCTATGAAGTAAACTATAGAGAACATAGAATGCAATGAAAGAAAACCAGGAGGAAATGTTACCAGCATAATGCACAATGCTTTTCCTTTCTTTTCTTTTTTCTTTCCTCTTTTCTTTCCCTTTTCAAAGATTTATTTATTTGAGAGAGAGAGAGCACAAGCAAGGGAGAGGGCAGAGGGAGAGGAACAAGCAGACTCCCTGCTGAGAGAGGAGTCCAACGTGGGGCTTGACATGAGGCTCCATCCCAAGACCCTGAGATCACAATCTGAGCTGAAGTCAGGCGACTGAGACACCCCAGTGTCTCCCGTACAATGCTTTTGATTCAAAGTCTGGTGATCAGGACTGTGACATACTTTAACACAGGAAAATTTTATGTGACTAATATTTTTTATTTCTGGTAAAATAACCACTTTCTTTTTTCTCTGTTGAAACTCTCACAATTTTCTTTTTCTTTCAATTTGTAAATTGTTATAAGACTGTCTTAATATTGATCCCTTTTCATTAGACCACCATGAATATTAATGTCTACTATGAAAAATCTTCATGGCTGAATATTATTATCATCCTACTATAAACTTTTATCTGCCTCTGATCTCGTTACCCTGTTTCTTATTTGAAAAATGTATTATTGATAGGCTGGATATCAGTTACATTATGTTTTATAAAGTTTTTTAAAACTTTTCTCTTTACCATCTTTATATATAGCTTCCATTAGCTCCCAGATATTTGGGGTTCTTTCCATGGTTTTTTCTCTGTCTCACTGATTTCATTTTTCTACCAATACTTTTATATTATTTTGATGTTTCCAATGCGCCTATATGTTGTTTCTATTTAATTACTTTGTTTAATTTCACAATATACTTATCTTGGTGATTGTTCATTTTACTTATTAGAAAATTCCTTTTGTTTTTTTTTGAGAATAGTAACAGTTTGTAAGGTATTCTTCTGTCTTATAATAAACTTATATTACCTCATTAACAGTTCTCTTAACTTAATAGGTACAAAAATACTCTTCCCTTAAAAATAAGATTTTGTCTGCCACATGGTGAGCTCTTGGGTTTTTCTCATCCAAGAACAAAGAGATGTGTACAGATGTCTAGACTGCTCTTTTGTGCTTGTTTAGATACCATTAACTCTATCTACCCATGGTGATACCAAAGCACTATATAATGTCAGTGACCTCTGCTAGATACTGAAGAGATGCTTGCTCTTCTTTCTAGTGCAATAGCCCTCTTATGTATGCTCCCTTGTAATGCAGAGATCATTTCTGACTCACTTGGTCCTCTCCATGTGGACAGAGCATTACTAAAAAAATTCAGTAGTCTATAATGAGGAAAAAAGATAAAACTCCTTTTATTCATTCATATCTTTTTAGGATGTAATGGCACAAAACAAATTAAAATTTCGTAGAAATATTTTAACCCCCAATTTTTTATCCTGCATCCATATTTAGCCTTAAAAGCATAAAGGTGAGGGGTATCTGGGTGGCTCAGTTGGTTAAGCATCTTCCTTCAGATCAGGTCATGATCCCAGGGTCCTAGGATCAAGCCCCATGTCTGGCTGCCTGCTCAGCAGGGAGTCTGCTTCTCTCCCTCCCTCTGCCCTTCCCCCTGCTTGTGCTCTTGTTCTCTCTGTCAAATAAATAAATGAAATATTAAAAAAAAATCTGGATAAGAGTCATTGTCATATCTTTATGCTAAGGTTTGTTTTCTCCTTTAATCATCAAAACATCCAATGAGTTATACTTATTTTACAAATGAAGAAAATGAGACTGACAAAGAGGTTAAAGTAACTTGTTCAAACTCATTCAACTAGAAAAGGAAAGAACCAGTGATTTAAAACAAAACTTAAGTCCAAGAATTGAGTTCTTACACATCATGCTGACTGGCTCTACTTTAACACGTCTATTCTTCTTGTACATTTTATCTTAAAACATTTGATATATGCATCATAATTTTTCTAGATATGATTAAAATTATACTTTAAGAAAGCTTGCATTTCTTGCTACCAATCCTATATTCACTTTGATTAGGCACTGATTTCAGACTTGCTATAATCAAACTCCTTGAAATTTATTCAAATATTCCTTCTCATCTTTTATTTGACTATCAAAATTGCTATACCTATAATTGCAGTCTGGACATTCTTAGTACTCTTTGTGTCTCTGCTGAATTCTTTAAACATACTATACCCTTCACTAAAGCAATTGCTTAACGATGGGATAAAAATAGAGTCTACATCGTTATCCTGGGAACATAATTAAAAATAGATAGCTAACACACAAGCTATACTAGCGTGAAATTATTGTGTAATGAGACCAAATCTACATTTCTAGTTATCTTTGATGTCACTTAACATGAATTTTTCAAGGACATATTTATGATCATGGGACAAACTCATTGGAAAAACGTGAGAAATCACAGAAAATACTCAGCCACTTTAGATTAAGAAAATACTTAGCTAAGATGCAAAGCCAAAGTGATTTATAAAAATATGCAAATGTGGTACATATTTCTCTAAAAAGTTAGTTCTTTAATTTATATTAGAAATCAATGCTTAAAAATTATATCAGTCTCCAATTCTTTCCCATGATTATCCCTTATTTATATACTTCCATTTATTTCTACAAAATTCAGTGTCCCCCAATATTTCCCCAACATATCTTCTTTTAATACTTTATTTATTTTGAGAGAGAGAGCGGGAGCAGGGGAAGGGGCAGAAGGAAAGAGAGAAAGAATCTCAAGCAAACTCCACATTGAGCACAGGGTCCAAAAAGGGGCTCAATCTCATGACCCTGAGATCATGACCTGAGCTGAAATCAAGAGTCAGATGCTTAACCGACTAAGCCATCCAGGCACCCCCCAATATACCACTTTGAGTAATCTATTATCAATCCTCTCTAAACTTTCTGGTCACAAAGTATGCCCTGTTTTTATGTCATGTACATTTCTTATTCCCAACTTTTCAGCCAATCTGAGAGGTAGCTTCACCTGTTCCCAATAGATGTATTTAGTTGGCAAATAAGAATTCTGTTTAAGTCTAATGGAAACTGTCCTTTTATATTCAGTATTCAAGTATTATGTTAGCCATAAATAGGTAAATACACTCTAATTCAATGTAAGTAAATATTTTTTTTCAATTTACTATTTCTTTTTTTTCTTTTTTTTTAAATTTTTTATAAACATATAATGTATTATTAGCCCCAGGGGTACAGGTCTGTGAATCGCCAGGTTTACACACTTCACAGCACTCACCATAGCACATATCCTCCCCAAAGTCCATAATCCCACCCCCCTCTCCCTACCCCTCTCCCCCCGGCCACCCTCAGTTTGTTTTGTGACATTAAGAGTCTCTTATGGTTTGTCTCCTCCCAATCCCATCTTATTTCATTTATTCTTTTCCTATGCCCCCAAACCCCTCACATTACATCTCCACTTCCTCATATCAGGGAGATCATATGATAGTTGTCTTTCTCCAACTGTAAGTAAATATTTTTACACTAATTATTTTCTACCTGTATACCATAATGACAACTTTAATATATTCATCACTAATCATTAGTCATTAAAAATCTGAACAAGACAAATTCTCTATTATGTTTCTAGAGAAATATATACCTCAGCAAATTCTTTAGGATTTTAAAAATATGATTCTTTATAAGTAGTGAATGTTGCATTCCCGTAAACAAGGTTAAACTATTGTTCAAGCATACCATCGTAGGGAGAAACATGCTATAAGTAGAAATAAATCCTTAGCTTAATCACTGAGATGAAAATAATAAATTCTAAGTCAGGTTATCTCAGAGAATTTTCCAGAATATTTTTGTGGGAAATAAGAATGGTCTTACATCAAAAATAATGTGTAGTACCAATTAATAAATGAAGCTATAGGGGCGCCTGGGTGGCTCAGTGGGTTAAGCCTCTGCCTTCGGCTCAGGTCATGATCTCAGGGTCATGGGATCGAGCCCCACATCGGGTGCTCTGCTCAGCAGGGAGCCTGCTTCCCTCTCTCTCTCTGCCTGCCTCTCTGTCTACTTGTGATCTCTGTCTGTCAAATAAATAAATAAAATCTTTAAAAAAAAATAAAAAAAAATAAATGAAGCTATAAATTCATTGAAGAAAAAGAGACATTTCATATATGATTTTTAAAATGTCTTATATTTAAAAAAAACAAAATGTCATATTCCAAATTTAACTCTAGGAAATATGTTAGTGTCATAATCATAAATGCATTTTTCCATTAGTTTTACAGATTTTAGAAAACAGTTCATAAATAATGTTGTTTTTCCAAAGAAAAATTTGAAAATTATTAACAAATGACTATTTTAGATTCGTGAAATCACCAGTTAAGATAGTTGATTGTTAAATATTTAATACCAAAAAGTTCCCTTTGTATAGTATTGTTTCAACTTATTTCAAGTGATTTTCCAGACTACTGTCCAATTGATTCATTTTTGTTATACTTTATGTACTTATTGAATTAATGAATCCATGGCTAGGTATATAATAAAATGAAGGTGAATTTTAAAAATATAATTAGAACTGTATGAAGCCAGAAGGCTACAGAAAGTAAACACCTTTAAAATATTAACCATATCGAAAATAACAATGCGTACTTACCATTCCCAATTTTGCTAATTTAATGAGATGTTTTACATTCAAAATTTATCTGACTCAATTTTATTAACACTCAGTTTTATCTGAGGGCTAGATGCTATTCAGGTTCTAATTTGCATAAAATAAGCATAAAAAGCAATGGGAATTCAAAAAAGATTTAAGGCACCTAGAATTTAGAGTATACATATTACATACTGCTTTTCCCTTTCTTCCTCCCAAGCACAAATACTGGCCAATTAGTCTCTGTGTTTTATTTGAGAGACCAAGTAGGAACGAAAGGTCAGAAGAGGTCCTGTTTGGTGACAGTGTTAAATTCTGCTTGGAGTTTCAGAATTTAGACTTAGGTCAACATTAGAATGCAGTAGGAATGCTTAAAATACTTGATTTTGCAATAAATTTAAAATGAGGTTTTTTTGTCCCCTATTGTTTATGTGTTTGTTTACATATGTGAGTGTGATTGTGAGCACACATTGTTTGTGTACAACCAATTGTGCTGGAATTCAAGGCTAGATGATTTGCAATTACACATTTTCTACCCAAATACAAAAAGAATCAGTGTTCTGGTGAGCATTCTGAAAACTAATATATAATATGTCATCTCTAATACCTCGAAGAAGCAATGCAAAGAGTCATGGATATAAATTTTAGATTGAAAATTTCTGTATCTGTTTATAATTTCTTATAAAACAAAGGGTTTTTTTGTTTTGTTTTGTTTTTTTAATTTATTTGACAGAGAGAGAGTAGGCAGAGAGAGAGGAGGAAGCAGGCTTTCCACCTAGGAGAGAGCCCGATGCAGGGCTCGATCCCAGGACCCCGGGATCATGACCCGAGCCGAAGGCAGAGGCCTTAACCCATTGAGCCACCCAGGCACCCCAAAACAAAGGTTTTATAAAACAAAGTTTATCAACAAATATTTATAAAATAAATTAAGGCAACATGACTTGGATGAAACTTCCAGTTGGATATCCAACTGAATAACGCAACTTCTTTGAGAATCTAGAGCTATATAAATAATCAGAAACCTCAAAGCCTTGGGCAGGTAAGGTATACAGCTGACTCTTAATAAAAGTATCAATTGCAGAGAGGAAGGAAGAGAGAAAATCTTAAGCAGGTTCCAAACCCAACATGGAGCCCAGTGTGAGGCTTGATCTCACAACCCTGAAATCATGACCTGAGCCAAAACCAAGAGTCAGATGCTTAACCAACTGAGCCACTCAGGCATCCTAGCTATATTGTCATTACTTTTAATAAAACTTTAAATAACTATCTTCAAGTGGTAGGCTATTGGTGATCATAAAAGTAAGAATGTTTTATATTTGTTTCTAAACGTACATATTCACATTATATTTAAGATGTAAGATATATTTAAGATATCCTTATCTAAGATATATTTAAGATATGTTTTGAAGTATCATTATGTACTTAAAACTAGTATTACAGGAAAAACAAGAAAAAGTATGCTAATTTGGTAAGTTTGAAAATAGTATTTGGGGCACCTGGGTGCCTCAGTTGGTTAAGCAACTGTCTTTGGCTCAGGTCATGATTCCAGGATCCTGGGACTGAGCCCCACATCTAACTCCTTGCTCAGCAGGGATACTGCTACTCCACCTCCTTCTACATGCTTCTCTGCCCGCTTGAGCTCTCTTAAAAAAAAAAAAAAATTGCTATACCTTCTTTTAAGAAAAGGAAATGGTATTTAAAACACTGACAACATCAAAACCTTGCAAAGATGTGGAACAAGAAGAATGTTCATTCATTGCTATTGGGAATGCAAAATAGTACAGCCATTTTGGAAAATGATTTAGTTTCTAACAAAATTAAACATACTCTCACTAATCAATCTAATAATCACTCTCCTTGGTATTTACCCAAAGGTATTAAAAACCCATATTCACACAAAAATCTGCACACACATGTTTACAGCAGCTTTTTTCATGATTACCAAAACCTGGAGTTAATCAAGAGCCTTCAGTAGGTGAATATATAAGTGAATTGTGGTAGTACATCCAGACAATTACTTAGCACTAAAAAGAAACAGGCTATCAAATCATGGAAAGACATGGAGAAAGCTTGAATGTACATTACTAAATAAAAGAAGCCAATCTAAAAAGGTAACAGACTGTGTAATTCCAACTCTATGATTCTAGAAAGGGCCAGACAATGCAAACAGCACAAGTATCAGGGGTGGCTAGGTGTTAAGAGGTAAGGAAGAATATGTAAGTGGAGCACAGAGAATTTTTATGGCAGTGAAACTGCTCTGAATGATACTATAATGATAGATAAACATATCATTATACATTTGTCCAAACCCACAGAATGTACGATACCAAGAGTCAACCCTAATGTAAATTATGGACTTTGAGTGATAATGATGTGTCAATGTTGGCTCATCAATAATAACAAATGAGCGACTCCAATGAGGGATTTTCTTCATGAGGGAGGCTGTGTATGGGGGTGGGGGGAAGAGTTTACGGGAACTCAGTATTTTGTGTGAACCTAAAACTGCTCTAAAAAATAAAGCATGTTTAAAATCCTGAATTTAAAAAGAAAGGGGGGATTAACTGTTGTTTTAATTGCATTTCTTAGGATACTTTATTTATTGCCACATATACTAATCACATTTATTCATCCTTTATATTGAAAATCTGGAAATTTTAAAATCATGGTAATGCCTAAATAGTTGTCCATTAATGACAGCGAAACATTATTTTTTTAGCATTGCACAAATGCTAAAAATTGTATGATTTGTTAACCTTTTTTCATGTCTTAGGATCCTACTGAAGTGGAATCTATTCATCCTATGAATCTTGACTGCCTTGTGAGTTTCTTTAGCTAATGAAATGTGCAGATGGGAACAATCAGTTTTGCATATCAGATGTCTAGAAGTCTTGCATATATCCACACTCTTCCTTGGAACTGCTAACCTGTTTTAAAATGGCTAACCATTACAGTAGGCATTTTAATAACCAATACGTTAGCCATTTTAAAAAACATTGTCTTTTCACTTGAAAGACAATTGATCTGATTGCCCAGCCAATAGTGAAATGACTCTCAAATACGGAAATGAGGCATCCTAACCCAGCCAGCTACAAGATGGACAGACAGCCTGCTACATATATATGCGGAAGCCCGGGCAAAACACCATTTGATGAAATCGTCCATTCAATCCACAGATTTCTGTGTTAAACGAATGTTTATTATTTTATTCTACTGGGATTTGTGTCTATTACATGCTATTCTTGTGGCAATAGAGCACTGATAATGTTGTACCTCTAAAATACCTATAAATATATAAAAAATTGAGCATGCCAATAATTTCTTAGAAGAAAACAGTGCTCGTGTATGGGACCACTTAGGACTTGTACAGAGGACAGAAAAAGTTATAGAAAGTACCATTATTCTATAGTTTTGTTATAATTAATATATTGTGAATATAACGAATAAAAAATATAGCAACAGAAGGTAAGTTAACAGATGTTAAACTAATAACTTTATTGCATTCCAAAATTAAGAAGAAAATATTTAATTTCATGGCCCTAAAAAATGTATGAGGACTTACAAATTTACTAAATTATTATCAAATAGTAGAATATTGCCCACATAGAAAAATTTTCTTTTGGCTAGAATGGCTTATAAATAATATCAACAGTAGAATGATTCCTGAGTGGGTGGAACACATTTGAACGGTGCATTAGAAAAACAAAACCTCAAATAACAACTCAGTCACTTTTTAGTTACCTGAAATTGGGCAACATTTTCTCTTTAAAAATAGAGATAATAATATGTATCTCATAGGAATGTCATATTATGTAAGACCAAACATACACAACACCTTATTGTTGCATGAATATTTTCCCCTTTTCCTTCTTTACTAACAGCAATTTCTATTTTATTTGAGCACCTAGGTATGCACATATTTTAAATAAATTATAAGAGCTTTTCTAGAAATCCGAGTGTTTATTTTATTTTCAGCTTACTAACTAGAGCTTCTGGAGAGCTACAAAGTTAATATTGCTTTTAAGTCATCAATCAGAAATGAAGCATCTTGGGAAAAATGTAAACTGGGTTAACTGAAAAATAGAATTCAATTTACAAAACTGTAATTTACCATGAGCTAGAGTAAATGCATATTATAGTGGAGATATACACTATATAGTGGAGATATAGTGGAGACATTTTAAACAGTTTAAGCAATTTGTATTGCTTTTAAATATCATATCTTAGAGACTAATGGACACCGAACATAAATACTTCTTTTGGTAATGCACACACACATACATGTTGTGGGTCAAATTTGTATTTAAGTTTTCTGCTTCCCTCCTCTGACTAAAACTGGCATCATGAGATAAACTTGGTTAGTTTATATGAAACTGTTAACAAATGCGTAGTGCTTCTGCAGTTTAATTCAACTCAAGCCCTATATCAAAAAGGAATAAAGGGGATACCAGTGGTAACAGGGGCTTACCGTATTTCAGATCTCTAAATCCAAGAAATATATAAAAATTGTGGATACAAAAATATGTGAATTGAGAGAAAACAGGTATTTTACTCTCTAATGACATCATTCAGTTTCAGAATTTATAAGACACATTGAAGTACAGTTGAACAGATCTGGAGATATTTTATGGACCATCACTCGCACTAAGGGAAGAATGCAATTGGGGACGAAGCTGATAGTGAACAGCTGATAAAAATAGCTTCCAATTATTTGCAAGGGCACTTTAATGGTGAATTTCCACAAGAACTTAAAACTGAATATTAAACTCTTTATTTAACAAACTAGATGTACTATATTAGTACTATTAATCTATTTTATAGTATTAATATATATTTGTTCTGGGGACAAGTTTATGAACTAGCAAATAGAAGATCTATAGTAGTATTATTTAAATTAATAAATACATATGAATTCCTACTTAATAAGATTACTTTTATGAAAATAATATTTTCTTTACTTGGAAAGAAGAAATATGACATTTCAGGTATGCTTTTGAAAAGCATATGTTTACTTTTTTTTTTACAAAGTAGCAAAAGAGCAAAATATTACCCCTTAAGATAATTACCCTTACTTCATTTTTTCTTAAAACCATCCCCAAATTTCCCACTAAAATAGTCAAATTACATAAGACAAACTATATGTTATTATATGTGAGAATAAGTACATATATGAAACATATTACTTTAAGTTAAATTTAATCCAACATATTTTATGTTCTGACTGTTCAGTTACCCACATGGGTGAGTGATATTATCTTTCCGGACTTCCATTTTCTCTGAGTACTATTAGGACACTGACCTAAAGTCCTTTCTAGCTCTCTATAATACACAATTTACTAAACATATAAACCAACGAGTCTATACTTTCCTAATTTTTCATTCAATTACTAATATTTTTAATTCTTTATTTTCCCTTACAAAATATCTAGTAGTCTAGTGTACTTCACTTTGTTATGATTTATGTTTTGTCGCTGTTTTTTGTAGTTTGTTTCAGTAAAAAGAACTATTACTTGGTACTTGTTTGAACTTGGATAAAAATGAATGAATTTTTTCTTTATAAAGTCAAAGAAAGGAAATGTACTGCTGGGCTAAGACTAAGCATGAAAGATTCCATCTGAGAAGGACAATTTGTCAGAAAATTATGAGGAGGTACAAACAGAGGGTTATAATGGAAACAGTCTTGCAACATTAACTATATCATTCACTCTCATCAATTCTACAATAAATCCAAATACCACACTGAGGGGCGGTGTAGGCTGGATGGTTCTCCAGCAAGCAGGCTCTTGCTGCTGGCATTCCCCCTCAGAGTGACCATGTGCCACAGAAGGTAGAGCCTCACCTTGGCTTGGGGTGGGCACCATGATTCATGCACAGAGGAATTAATTGGGAAAATGGTAATGGCAGCCCAGAAAGGTGGACAAAAGCTATGATCCTAAATGACCTTCATGATGGTCTCTTCACGACCAATTACTTAACCCTCACAAAATATGGTTTAACCAGCACAAAGACTGGAACACAGGCATAAAACTGCCTTTATGAAAACCAATGTCTCTTTTTAAAAGATCCATTAGTAAGCACCATTACTGTACCCAGAAATTAAACCTAATGCTCACTCGGCCAAAATCAAAAGTACAGTCATGTTCAGAACTTAGAGAGGAGTTTTTACTGTTCTAATTACTGACTATGAGAGATTAGGTATGTTTCCCCATTAAACTAATAATAGTTGAAAGAATTGAGGAATCTTTGTCCAACAAATTCAAAATGTAATTAAAATCAGTGATGTCACAGTTATATATTTAATAGTGTTGTATGAATGCACAGAGGTAGACAGGGAAGTAAATCATTTAATGAAGAATATTGAACTAATTTAACTTAATTTTGATAACAGTAATGCAATGAAAGGTAGTGAAAAGAACGTGGACTTTAAAATTGTATAGCCCATGCTTCTAAACTTGTTCATCAATGTGACCTTGGGAAGTTTATTTAATTTCCCTAAGCCTCTGTGTCTTTCACTGCCAAAAGGGATATTTACTTTGCAGTGTTGTGAAATTCATTAAGAACTGGTCTAAATAGCACATAATCTTGCTGAATACAAACTGCATATTAAATAAATATGGGCTCCCTGGCATCTTAAACTTCACTCTCATATGTAAAGATTATACCCTAAGATTATAATTCAGGATGTTATAAAAATAATTCAGAATACAGTATCTCAATCAGATGATAATTTGAAACTGAACATTAAAGAAACTCAGGACATTTAGGATTAAGAACAGACATCTCTATCATCCAGTAATGTTAATTATAATTTTTCCAAATTGTTCAAAAAGGAGATCAGTTCACTCTGGTAAATGAGCTCTCTCTTCCGGACAGGCTAGGAGGGTCACTTCCAGGTAATGCAGGTTAAAAAAAAAAAAGAAAAGAACAGTTTAAGGTCATCAAAATAATTATGCTGTTTGAGAGCTGAACGGTTCCTCTTAGAAGTTTTAAATATAGTTTTCTATATCTCAGCATTAAATTATAATTTCAAAAGAAATTTTTATTATCCTTTGATCATCCTAAGGAAAGAGACATTTTCTCTGATAAAATGTATCAAGTAAAACAACATTAATTATTCACATCTAATAATGCAGGGAAATGATGTTTGTCATTATACAGCTGACACCACTTGAGTGCTTATATTTTAACTTCTTTTATAAGAGTTCACTCACTTAATACTTCTAACATCTCCATGGGTCAACATCATTGACCATTTTACAGATGGAAATACTGGAGTTAGAAGCCTAAGGAACTCGCACAAGGTCATCCTGCTAAGCAGCAGTGATGGAGCCAGAATGTGAACCAGTGTGGCTCAAAAGCTCATGCTCTTAGCCTTTATGTGTATCATTAGCATGAATAAGATTATAAATACCATCACTTTTTTTTTACTATTTATTTATTAATACACATGGACTCAAGATCCTTTTATCTTTCTAGGGCAGTTTAAATTTTTAATTTTTTAAAAAAAGTTTTTTTAAAGATTTTATTTATTTATTTAAGAGAGAGAGTATGACCAGGGGTGAAGGGAGGAGAGCAACAGGGACAAGTAGACTTAGTGCTAAGTGCAGAGCGTGACATGGGGCTCCTCTCATGACCCTGGGATCACCAACTGAGCCGAAGTCAAGAGGTGGACCCTTAACCGACTGAGCCACCCAGGCGCCCCTGACAGCTTTTGACTCTAATAGAATCAAGTTAATTCTCATGATGTGTGGAGTAACTGTAAAGTTGGAGCCGCAGAAAGTGAGTAAGGGTAATGACAGCAAACTCTGGGAGAGCTGTTAGGATATGCCAGGCATTTCTGAAGAACGATCATTATTTTAATTGTTTTGATGTCTACAATAATGTAATTGGGAAAAAAAATAATGTTTTATCCATGTGACAGAGTAAGAAACAAAGGCATAGTTTAAATAACTTGCCAAAGGTGACATAGCTAATAAGTGCCAAAAGCCGGATCTGGACCCAAGTTCATTCTTTTAACTACTGCTTGATGGATGATGAGAGCTGTCTTAGCAGTACCAGCAGTCTAAGGAGATCTTGCTACCGAAACCAATTTTTTATGTGAAAATACTCTACTAGCAGAAAGTAGAGACTCAAGTTTTTTTTTTTTCCCTAGTAATATAACATTTATAAATAAAAAATCATGTTATGGTCTTATACTGTTGTATATATAAAATTGTATGTGGGATTTAAGAAAGAATGTTTACTAGAAAGAGCATAAGGTTCAGTTTTTTGAATTAACTTTTTAAACATCCGATTTTGAACTCATGTTTTATAACAATTCTGTGAGAAATGCAAATGACAAAACTCACAATGCTACTTTTGCCCTTGTGGACCACTTGAAGAAAAGTATTCCCTTTTTCTACTTTCTGCTGTTACTGATTCCTTTCCTTTTTCTTTTAGTAACTGGAGTTTAGATTTAAATTAGTGGATGTATATTTTGTTTGTTGGGCTTATGACCTTCTTTTTAATCAAAGCCAATTCAGAAAATCACAAATACCCCCTAGACATGACACGAAATTGAATCAACAGACATCCCTAGAAAATCTTGACATTCCACTGACTTCAACTGTTAAATGAAGAGACATTTGGGGAAGTTATGTGTGACTATGGTGAGCAAGCCAAGGCTTCTCAGCAGCAGGTGCCCTCCCAAAAGAGGCTGGAAGTCAGGAAACACAGAATGATTGTGTCTCATGCCTGAAGGTCTGAGTACTTTTTCTAGAGGGATTGTAAACAAGTGATGATACAACATTTTTGGGATTTGGTAGTCATTTATTGCCAGCTATGGTACCTCTTTATTACCAATAGATCTTGTCTCAAAAGATGAAGTAGGATAGTACAGAAAAAGAGTATTTTTACATAAAATCTAATTGGTTTTTTTGGGTTTATTTTCCCCCATGGAAAAGACAAAACTGGGATTTTACGCTAGTCAATACTGAGGGAGTCAGTCAGACCTACTAATTGGAGCTTCAAAGGACTCTACTTTCACTGAAAAACCATCTTACTTAAGAGCTTTGGGATTCTAGGAGAAAGTGTGCTCTGCTTGTCTTCCTGTCAGTGGAAGCTAGTCACCAAAAGGACTTGATATGAAAGGACTTGAAGGATGCCACTCTCTTAATGGGGGAGGGCGAAATGTCAGCTAAAAACTAAAGCCTGCAACATAAAAATAGAAACCAACTGGAATCTGAGGCAGTTTTACAGAAAGAACAAGTGGAAATATTAAGACATTAAATTTGAGGCTTCTTCTATTCAAACTGAATCTAGACTTTTTAAAATTACAAAAAGTCAACCAAAAATAATGTGTCACCACCTATTATGTTCCTAGCCATGCCACCAAGATAAATAAGGCAATAAAACCAGCTCCGCTGCTTGAGGAATTCCCACATTAATGGACTGAAGTAGGGAAGCTGAAGAGACTCCATTTTGGAAAGGTTCCATCTCTGCTGTTCTTCTGCTAAGTCCCATTTACTCATGTTCCATATTTTACCTTTGAATAAACCAAAGAAGCTGTGATCCCACATGAAGGGGGAAGCAATAAAGTTAATCATTCTCTGAGTTTTGTTCTAGGCCCCAAACACCTCATAATATCTAAGAGCCGGATCCCAAACCTGGTCCTGGACCTTAGCTTCAACCAACCTTGGCTGATGCTGGCATCAATACCCTTACCTTTGGTAATTTATGGAATAACACCTATTCACCTGACACTTGTGTTTTATTGGAACCTACTGTGCATCTGTAGAGGAACCAGTACCCCAGACCCTTTCCTAATATAAATCCCCGAACCCAAGCAGTAGTGAAACTTATTCTTCTCTCCTTCCAGTCTACCAGATACTCCATCTGATTTTCTCTACATATCACTTGTGCTATTTAATAAACTGTTGTCACATTCTCCAGCTCACATTTAACTTCTATTCTGCATGAAGCTGAGGACCCTCTTGGCTGGGCCTGTGGGACCCTCCCCTGGGTTCTTGGACCCAGCCTGTCTGTACCAGGACTGGGGGAAAATTGGTGGAAGAAAAGAATCTACGTCTAGATGAACCATAATTATAATCTAACATGGTAAGTACAACTGCAGAGATAAGATATATGAATAAAAACAGATATAGGAATAAATCTGTCAGAAAGAGACACCTAAATAAACTGATAAGTAAGAAGGATCTTCATTAGATAGCTGGGTGTCAGATTTGTGGCTTATGAAGTAGCAATTTAATTTAGCTGGAAATTCTCTGTTAAGAGGTAAGGTGAACAAAAGAAACCTTTAAAGGTTGCTGGAGGTAATATATATTGAGTCAATCACTTTGGGGAAAAATTATATTAAAAGTCAGTATTCACAGACATACACTCTGGATTCTAGAACCTGAAGAAACTCTTGTATAGGAGCAACTATAATTATTATTATACAAGAATGTTCACAGGATCATTGTTTGTGAGAGCAAATTAAACAACAACCAAAAATATTGAAAACAACTCAAAAGGAGGATTTGCAAATTAAATAAATAAGGTATATTCATTCAGTGAAATTTACAGCAGTAAATACACTGCAGTTACACACATTATCAGAGATAAATCTCACAAACATATTGTTGAGCTAAAACACTATAGTGTTTGAGATTTATACACACACATATATACATGACACTAAATAAAAGCAAGAAAAATATTTAGGATTATAATTCTTTCTAGATAGAGTTTGGAATTTATTTATCCAGCTAGGTGATGATGAAACAGGTGCTCATTTTATTGATTATTGTTATTCTTATTACTGATTCAAATATATAGTTATACATATCCTTTTGTAGGATAAAATATTTTATAATAAACTAAAGTGTTAATAATGGCCATTCTCTGTACTTACTGATATGGGTAACCAAGATTGGGCATTCCTCCCTAAAATGTGTTAGGGCTAAATACAGGGGCTGCTGGGAATTATTAAACTTGGTGTGCAGAATACAAAACTACTTTTTCAATGTAGAAAAGGTACATAAACTGCACAGTTTATGGAAACCTATCATGTGCTTATGAGACCTTAAATACCAACAGAGAGATAGGATAATGGGTACTCTTTTGATCAATTCTTCCCAGCTAAAGGCCAGCCTTTGGAAAGGCACAAATCCTAGTGAAATGAAGAGTTTAACTAGATTTCAATGCAGATATATTAAAGATGGATATTTATTTCAAAAATACATATTAAGAGCTAATTATCTGTTAGGTACTGTCCTCTGCCTTGGCGATATAGCAATGGAAAAGAGTGAAAAGCTCTGAGCCCTGTAGAGTTTATATTCTATCTGTGGGGAAGAAAACCAAACAATAAACGAAATCATATAAAGAGAAACAATCTGTGATGAACATGCTAAGAAGAGAAGAAAAAATTAATGAGACATCAATAAAACACGGTTATCTCATATTTAAGCTTCCTATATAACCTCTATATGTCCATAAATTTGAAAAACAAATATAATGCATTCGGTATGGGAACACAACTTTGATAAATATAAGAACTGGCTAAATATATGGAGATGGAAAAGTTTATTCTGACCTAATGGTCCCATTAAAGAGTGAAATGAAGAAAACTGGAGCAACAAGTTTGGTGATGGGCACACGGACAAGTAACAGCATGCTGCAAATGCAATTTAGCCATCTTAGGTAAACTGATAATGGCTATGGATAATATGCCACTGGGTTAATGATAAAGATAAAGAAAAAATAATCACACGAGTGAGAAGGGAATATGGGATACTTCATTTACCAAAGTATTAGAGCACAAGATGGAAGACTTAGCAAATTTATATTATTTCATATTCCCCCAAAATTATCTTTTAAAATTTGTAGCATTAAAAACATTAGAAAACAGAAAACTGAACACTGTGATACATGTACTCTTTCTTAGCTTTAAAAAGGTACGCTAAAATAAAAGAAAATATGATAAAAGATATCAATGGCTCTCTGGTCAATAGCAATAAATGGAAAGATATTTTAAGAAGGCTGATAGTCTCGTAAACATACGATGATAACAATGTGATATAGACAGTATCTGAAACGAAGAAAGGCAAATGGCAGCTAAAGAAGCAAAGTGGCTACATAAGAGTAATGGAGATATAGACTACTTATCTATATAGAATACATTTCTTTGATGTGAAAATGTGTGTAAGTGTATGTATGTGTATATAATATGCATATTTGTATATGTATATATGCACACATATATTTGTGTATGTATGTTTATATATATGTGTGTATGTGTGTATTAGAACAAACCGCAGTCTTGATAAAATAATAAATTCATGTCAGTTTGAAAGAACGCATCCCCTGATTGTGGTTATATACAGAGAGACTGCAACAAAATAGCAAGATGTTAAAGAGAAATACAATTGATTTAGTGGGATGGTTTGCTTATCTAAAGGAGGATTTCAGCGAATGCTAAGTGACCAAATGGAGAGAATATCATAGAGTGACTTCTAATACAATGTGGATGGCTAAACTAAAAATTTCCCATTTTCTTTTTATTCCTAAAACACTATCATGATCCACTTCCTGTGAGATCTCCTTTCAGCCAACATTCATCCCATCAATCATACAAGTCTCTAAGAATTTTGTTTTCCAATTTGTCCAATTGGTTGATTGTTTCAATTAATACCCATATCTGGATATTTATGACTTCTCAGTCTCAACATTCATGACTTTCCTCTTGCTCTTTGCTTAATAAATGGCATTTATTTTTCATCATTCTTTTGCTGGCTAGTTAACATAGCTAATCAAATGAACTTGCAGTTGATGCTACCAATATTTACTTGGCACTCTTGTGATTAAAATGAATACTTTATTATTATAGTAATTTTCAACTTTCAAATATAGAACTTAGGATCAGAACTTGACCCAAGAAAGAAATATCACCATAGCAGAATGCCTAGATTCGACAGATCTGCTAGACTTAGCAATTTATATTGAATCACACAGCTATTATGCCAACCAACAACCATCAACACCACCAACAAAAACACGTAACTGGGTTATACTGATCCTAAGAGAATGAAGTTTCACAATCTCTTTCTTCAGCTCTTTCCTACATTTATCAACTCTCATAAACAGGAAATTGTGGTGTATATCTGTTCTAAGCCTTTTACCCTGTAGTATAAACTAATTTCCTTTTTCTTGATTCTCTGCACCTGGGTATCTCAATAGCTGTGTGATTTTTATTTTCACAAAATAAAAAGCAGAATAAGGTCATATCAACCACACAGATCATGTATAATACTAGTCATAATGATAGACTTCAAGAAGCATCATAAAACAGGTTGGCAGTTATCCTTGCTGTGCTAAAAAGCACAATATTTTGATAACAATAACGTTCCCAGTTTGCTGAAATAAAAGATATTAACAGCCACATATTTCTAAGGACTGGATAGAAACCGTTCTAATGAAACAGAAATACATTTTGTATAAATCAGTAATACTCCCCAAACAATTTATATATCATTTACTACTTCTTATGATAGTATGGCGAATGCTTTCTGGTATTCACTCTAGAGATAGATGCAATCATAATGCACCAGTGAAAACATAAAACTGATTTTGCTACTGCTCTCATGTAAGAGGATTACAAATTATTTTACACTTTTCAAATTCATACAACTTAATCTGGTGTGTAGTATTCAGAGCTGATAAACTCAGTAACTACTTAAGCAATTCAGAATTTCTCTGAATAATTATGAATTACTGCATTGAAACGGAGAGTTCATGACGTTTCAAAGATAATCCTGACACAGTAATTACTTCCTCTTTCCATTTATTTCATTTACATACAAATAGCTTACATGGCTAAAGAATAACCTTCCATTTTTTGATTATTAAAAAGTAACAATGTGATTTACAGAAAGAAAGGTATGTTCGAAATTAAAGAAATAAATAAACACCAAAAACTCCCATGGAAATAAACTCCTTTTTATTATCCCCAGGAATATGTTGACATTTACATTTTGGCCAGCTGAGGTTCAAATTAGATAGCTCCATAGGTGACAGAAACCCTGAGGCCTGCATGGATCCTGAGGACAAAGGTGATTGTTTCAATTATTTCCCTTGAATGGCTTATCCTGCCTTGACCTCAGCATGAAGCAAGGTACTGGGAGTCTGATGCATGCAGCCATGTAATTATGCATTTAAGTTCATCTTCTTAATTAATTTAAATATGCTTGAGAAACTTACAGGGCTTGAATCTGAACATTTCCATGGCCTGGTCACTGGATAGAATCAAGGATCCTGAAGTGAGACAGCTGATCACAACTTCCATGAGCTTTAGAAAGAAGCTCTTTGGTAGAGGTAATCAAATGCTTGAAATTTCAAATCTTGGAGATTTGGAGTGATTTTTGTTTGTTTTGTTGAGAAAAATGAGGTTGAAAAAGTTGCTGTCAGCAACTGCTAATATGGCTGATAGTCAAAACCATATAAAAGAATCTTCAGCCCCTGATATATGGTAAATGAATCATTAATGAAGCCCAGACATCAGTAAGAGAAGGTAGGAGCAGAGCTTAGAACTAAAAGACTAGGAGTGGAATTAGTGTCATCCGTGTCAAAATAGTCTCAGGGTGGTGGGGAAGCACTGAGCCAACTCAGGATAAAGAATGGTTCAGATGCATTACCAGAGCATGGCTTAAAGCCATAATTTGCCTAGTAGCACCCAACTCCACCTCCAGCCACCCCCACACAGGCTCACAGACCTTGATCACTGACCCTGAACACATATCCATCACTAGGCTATAGCTATTTTCTCTAATCCTGGAACATACTGAGTTCTGCTCAACTTTTCTTTGCCTTTCATTTCTTCTTTGATGAATACCCTTCAACATTTGCACTGTATCAGAGAAATGGAGCCCTTGCTCAGCTCATTTTTCTCCATGAGCATATGCTCTTCTATCATGATTTGCACAGTTATAGTTTTTCCTCTCAGGAAGGTTAGGCCACCTGCTCTCCCGGGGTCCTTCTGCATACAACCACAGTGCCCTACACAATGGACAGATGCTGGGCTCATTTTCCTTTCCGAGATTATGTTTCAAGGTAGAATTACATGTTAGTGAACTCAGAAAGAAACTACCCTTGCTAAATCAATACACAGCAGAGTTTAAAAAAAGAAAAAAAAAGCAGCCCAACATACAAAGATCAGTGAAGTTAAACAGCCAGCTTTACACTTGCCCCTAAGGATGCAGAGTTCTATAGAGTAACGGCAGTCTGGTCAGCAAGTGTAAGACACCTGCTTGAATGTGAAGATATCTGAGGCGTTTAAGCAAAGGCAGAAAGCTTTAAAGGTGGAGGAGAGAAATTTAAGAATTTAGCCAAAAAATACAAAGTGAGCTAAACTAAACTTGGCTGAAGCAGCTAATGTTTCCCAGATAAGTCAGACTCATAGGTTTATTGTACACATTCAATAAATTAAAGCAGTATTCATCAATGAGCTATATATAATTATTTTGTTATTAATTATTACTTTTCATGAAAGAGTGACTTATTTTCAGGTGTATCATATATTTACCATGTCTGCTCCAAAAGAATGAAATCACCATCTGGTGACAATTATAGACATTGGTCTATGTGGCCCACGAAAAATTCCAGGGTTTAGATTTGGTCATGCAGTATGTTACATAGAAAGCATATAGAGAGAAGTAAATACTCTATGTAAAGTATTTTAAAGGTACTTGTGATATCTAATATTAATATTAACATAAAATATCATCTCGAAAAATATAGACTCATTTTCTAGATTACCAGGCTTAGCAAGCAACAGTTCATACTTATAGGTTAAAAGTCTTCTAACTTGCTAATGAATCAGTATCCTATACTATCTCATGATCTCAATTTCCCACACCTAAAGGACAGGTAGTAATATCATATGTGTGTCATGAATACATATTGAATACAGTCTTGAAATAATATATGACATTCTTTGGAATTTCAAGACACATCCTTGTAAAGCTTAAGATAAGTAACTTTCAATTAAAAAATTAAAATAACAGCGCTGTATCATCGTTGAACCAAAAGCAGTAGATATGAAGTCATGGTGGTACTTACCACAGTGAAATTCATCACTTTCAATATCCATATTGTCATGGCTAAGTTAACTATCATGGTAACCAGCAGCAGAAGGACAAAGAAGTATAAGCACCTCTTCCGCCATCCATAAATCCCCACTGGGTAAAGTTGTGCATTCTCAGCCCTTGGCAGGTTGTTCTGCTGTGTTGCTAGTATATATTGTTCTCGTGTCATCTGGAAAAAAAAAAAAAAAAAAAGAAAGAAAGAAAGAAAGAAAAGAAAGAAAAGAAGCATTCAAAACTAAAACCAATGATTTTTTTTAAAATCAAAAGATACAACACATTTATGAATAATGGGTAGGGAGTGTTCAAAGAATTATTGCTGTGTAACTAAAATTAGATTAGACTTGATTAAAATCTTACAAAGTCCCTCACATAACATTATCAGTGCTGCTTTTTAGTGCTGTTTTACTCTGAATTTTCTAAGATATATGTTATTTTCAGTAACATTTACCCAATTCTAACAGTAGTTTTTTTCTGTTTTTTTTTGTTTTGTTTTGTTTTGTTTTTCCAAGGAGACTCTGAAGACGCTCATCTCTACTCCCAGGTATCTATAACTTAAAATTCTATGCACATCCCAGCTACTGTTGGAATACATGTCACCTGTTCTTTAGGGTAGACAGAGACCAAATGTATCACAAGGCATTTCTGTACCTTTATCTAAAGATATGGGATATCAGGGCTCGGGGTATATGTTTTAATAAACTGTAAATGCATTTGAAAGAACCTATGGGAAGAAAATATACTTTTATTGAGAATTATATAGATATAGCTATTTAATATTTTTACTTAGAACTTTGCTGGTTATTTATTTTAGTTATATTTCAATGTGTTCTCAAAATAAATTTGATCTCTAAAAAAAGAAGACACTATACTGTACTATTTTGTTATATAATATTATATAACATATTGATACACATAGAAGTCAGTTTTAGAAAAGAGATGGTAGTATTCCTTGGTGATATATAAATTTAGTTTTTAAGTTAATTCTTTCAAAAAGCAAATACATTATTTTCTGCTAGATTCTACCAAGAAGTACAGTTAAGAAAAGTAGAGGATATGGGGCGCCTGGGTGGCTCAGTGGGTTAAGCCTCTGCCTTCGGCTCAGGTCATGAACCCAGGGTCCTGGGATCGAGCCCTGCATCGAGCCCCGCATCGGGCTCTCTGCTCAGTGGGGAGTCTGCTTCCCTTTCTCTCTCTCTCTGCCTACTTGTGATCTCTGTCTGTCAAATGAATAAATAAAAATATTTAAAAAAATGAATTTTGAAATGATCATATAGTTAAAAAGAAAAAAAAGGGGGACGCCTGGGTGGTTCAGTTGGTTAAGCGGCTGCCTTCAGCTCAGGTCATGATCCCAGCGTCCTGGGATAGAGTCCCACATCAGGCTCCTTGCTCAGCAGGAAGCCTGCTTCTCCCTCTGCCTCTCCCTGCCACTCTGTCTGCCTGTGCTTACTCTCTCTGACAAAAAAAAAAAAAAAAAAAGTAAAGGATATGTACTAGGCATACAATTTTTAGAGTAACTTATTATCTGAAGAATAAAAACTTTAATTTTTACAAAATATAATTTTCTACAAGGCAATAAGTTTTTTAGTTTAGTTTTTTCTCTTTAGATTTCATCAGATTTCTTCTATTGTTCATGTCAATTAAACAATACAAGAACAGAAATCATGCTGAATAAATATACCAAAATAAAAGCAACATCATGAAGAATTAAAAATTATCTGTCAAGTAATATAAAATACAGGCATATCTCATTGTATTGTGCTTTACAGGTACTACATTATTGACAAATTGAAGATTTGTAGCAACCTTGAGTCAAGCAAGTCTATCAGTGCCATTTTTCCAATGGCATTTGTTCATTTTGTATCTCTCTGTCACATTTTAGTAATTTTCACAACATTTCAAGATTTTTTGATTATATTTTTCACGGTGATTTGTGATCAGTGATCTTTGATGTTACTAATAATTTTGGCGAGGGGGCACCATGAACCACACTTATGTAAGGTGATGGCTTTACTGACATTTGTGTGTGTTTTGACTGTTCCACACCATGGCCCTTCGCCCTCTCTCTCCTTTTCCATCCTGTCTTTTACCTGAGACACAACAATACTGAAATTATGCCAATCAAAAACCCCGCAATGACTTGCGGGGATGAGCATCAGGTACTATACGGAATTGTTAAATTACTATATTTATTGTACACCTGAAACTAGTATTACACTCTATGTTAATAGGAACTTAAATAAAAAAACTTAAACAAAGGAAAAACCCAGTAATGGTCACTAAATATTCAAATAAAAGGAAGAGTTGCATGTTTCACTTTAAATCAAAAGCTAGAAATGACTAAGCTTGGTAAGGAAGGCCCATCTTCTTGGGCCAAATAGTTAGCCAAGATGTGAATGCAAAGAAACAATTCTTGAAGGAAATTAAAAGTGCTATTCCAGTAAACAGATGAAGGTTAAGAAAGCAAAACAGCCTTACTGTTGATATGGAGAAAGTCTTAGTGGTCCAGATAAAAAAGTCAGAGCAGCCACAACATCCCCTTAAGCCAAAGCCTAATCCAGAGAAAGGCCCTAACTTTCTTCAATTCTCTGGATGCCAATAGAGGTGAGGAAGCTGCACAAGAAAAGCCGGAAGCTAGCAAGGGTGGGTCATGAGGTTTAAATAAAAAGCCATTTCCAAAACATAAAAGTGCAAGGCAAAGCAGCAAGTGCTTATATAGAAGCTGTACCACGTTATCTGGAAGACCTAACAATGATAACTCATGAGGGTGGCTACACTCAGCAACAGATTTTTCAATGTAGATGAAATAGCCTTCTTTTGGAAAAAGACACTATTTAGGATTTTCATATCTAGAGGGAAGTCTGGCTTCAAAGCTTCAAGGGAGACTGACTCTCTTGTTAGGGGCTAATGCAGCTGGTGACTTTAAGTTGAAGCCAATGCTCATTTATCAATTCCAAAAATCCTAGAGCCCTAAAGAATTATGTTAAATCTATTCTGCATATACTCTATAAATGGAGCAACAAAGCCTCGAGATGGCATATATATGTACAACATGATTTAGTGACTATTTTAAGTCCATTGTTGAGAACCACTGCTCACAAAAAGATTATTTTCAAAATATTACTGCTCATTGCCAATACACTTGGTCATTCAAATGCTTTGATGGAGATGTACAACCAGATTAAAGTTGTTTTCATGCCTGTTAACACAACATCCATTCTTCAGCCCATGATTAAATGAGTAATTTGACTTCCAAGTCATATTATTTAAGAAATACATTTCATAAGGCTAGGTGTTATAGACAGTGATTCTCCTGATGGATCTGGGCAAAATAAACTGAAAACCCAGAAAGGATTCACCATTCTAAATGCCATTAAGAACATTCATGATTCATGGGAAGAAGTCACAATATCAATATGAACAGGAGCTTGGAAGAAGTTGATTTAACCCTCATGGGTTTGAGGGGTTCATGAGTTCAATGGAGGGAGGAGCTACAGTTGTGGAAACAGCAAGGGAATGAGAACGAGAAGTAGAGCCTAAAGATGGGACTGACTTGCTACAATCTCATGATCAAACGTGAACGGATGAGGGGTTGTTTCTTATGGCTGAGCAAAGAAAGTGGTTTCTTGAGATAAAATCTGTTCCTGGTGAAGAGACTGTGAAGATTGTTGCAATGACAACAAAGGATTTAGAATACTATATAATTTAGTTGATAAAGCAGCAGCAGGCTTTGTGAGGACTGACTTCAATTTTGAAAGAAGATTTACACTGGGTAAAATGCTAAAAAATAGTCCTCTACACCACAGAGAAGTCACTTGTAAAAGGAAGAGTCAATGGATGCAAAAGACTTCTCTGTTGTCTTATTTTAAGAACGTGCCAACCCAGTCTTCAGTAACCACCATCATGACCAGTCAGCAGTCATCAACTTTGAGGCATGATCCTTCACTAGCAAAAAGATTACATTTCATGGTAAGCTCAGATGATGCTGAGCATATTAGAGCAATAAAGTATTTTTAATTAAGGTATGCACATTATTCTGTTAAACATGTTAATGCACAATTAGTAGACTACAGTATAATATAAAATAATTTTATATGCACTGGCAAACTGAAAAATTTATTTAACTCACTTTATCAAAATATTTGCTTTATCGTGGCAGTCTGGAATGGAACCTGCCATATTTCTGAGGGATGCCCATATACGTTATGTAAAATATGTAACTTAAGAGTATAAGTTATAGTGTTTATTGAGCCAATCCTCTTCTAAATAAAATGTGGAACTGCATATTGATAAATGCAAATATCCACATTTTTTTGGCTTTTTCCCAATTTGTTTTAATTTTAGAGCTTTAGCTTTAAATTACCTTAATACAAACTGAGGGTTTTGGAGGGGGGCAGTGAGCGGTTGGATGAGCCTGGTGATGGGTATTATGGAGGGCATGGAGTACTGGGTGTGGTGCATAAACAACGAATTTTGGAACACTGAAAAAAAATAAAAGGAAATCAAACAAATAAAAATTATCTTAATGCACTATTAAACTTTCCAAATTTTTTATGAAGAGCATTATGCTCCATATAATAAAAATCCTTGCATATGTTAAATCAGAATTCTAAATGAATTAGAAGTGCTAATAGTACTGGATGATAAAGAGCACATTCTTTCATAATATAAAGAATTACCTGTTTGTTAAATGTCAAAAGGTAAATATTTCATGTTTCCTTGATACTAGCCTCAATCCTTAGTCTTGAATGAGATTCCTATTTCAAGGGGTGATATACAACATTTTAACTACTGTGTAATGTGTTACAACAGATGACCGTATGCCATGGGAATTTACTTTGCCTGAGGATTTGGTGGAGATCTTATAGCCCTAACAGCAGTTTTGATTACAAAGCAGAAAATATATTAGAAGAAGAAGATAGAAGGAATCTAAGGACAACCACCACTGAAAGGGAGAATAAGGAAGGCATAAGAAAAGGAAGCACATGGTTGTAGAAAAAGGGCATGAGAGAGCAGAAGCCTGGCTATGCCTGATTGGCAGGTAGAAGACTTTGCCTTGTGTTGCTCCTCTGTGAAAAGGCACAAAAGCTGGGACTATTAAGATCATGCATTGCCTTTCATCTCACATTAAAGCAAAGTTCTTTCTCAAATATTCTATTTCTACTAATTATACTTAGACATGAAGGTGAAATTAATGTGTTTTAGAAAAGAAATGAGAACTTAGTTAAATCTATAAAATAAAATGAATACAAATTACAAAGAAAATGGTCTTTCGAGCAATAAAATTTTTTGGTAAAGCAATAGAAATTCTCTACATATATCAAATGCCACTAACAACTTTGTAAAGCAAATAGGATAACAAAAGGGTCAGAGAACAGGCTGTCTAGAACACATAAAAAATTTTGTTATTTAATTGCACTATTTTTTTTAAGATTTTATTTATTTGACAGACAGATTTCACAAGCAGGCAGAGAGGCAGGCAGAGAGAGAGGAAGTGAAGCAGTCTCCCTGCTGAGCAGAGAGCCTGATGCGGGGCTCGATCCCAGAACACTGGGATCATGACCTGAGTCGAAGGCAGAGGCTTTAACCCACTGAGCCACCCAGAGCCCCCTAACTGCACTATTTTTAACACCTCAAGAAATTCAATGGTGTTTTCTTTTCTTTTCTTTTCTTTTTTTAAGATTTTATTTATTTATTTATTTATGAGAGACAAAGAAGAGAGAGGCAGAGGCAGAAGGAGAAGCAGGCTCCCCACAGAGCAGGTAGCCTGGTGCAGGACTCCCAGGACTTTGGGATCATGACCCGAGCCAAAGGCAGACACTTAACCAACTGAGCCACCCAGGTGCCCACAATGTTGTTTTCTTAAAGATAAGCTTAATTTATATACCTTCCTCATCACAAAACAGAGTATCCAAAGTGCAAAAAGACAAGGGTAGGGTTTTCTTTTAAAAAACTTCATTTTTTCTGAAATCTCAAAGACCGTTTTTTTTTTTTTTTCATTTTTTAAATAAAATTGTATTTAAATTCCATTTAATTAATGTATAGTGTAATATTAGTTTCAAAGGTAGAACTTAGTGATTCATCAGTTGCATAGCACACCCACTGCTCAATCCATCAAGTGCCCCCCATAATGACCATCACCTGGTTACCCCATCCCCCCTTACCTCCTCTCTAGCAACCCTCAGTTTCCTATGATCAAGAGTCTCTTATGGTTTGTCTCCATATAAGTGTCCATCTTATTTTATTTTTCCTTCCCATCCCCTATGTTCTTCAGTTTTGTTTTTGTTTTTTAAATTCCACATACGAGTGAAACAATATGATATTTGTCTTTTTCTGACAGACTTATTTCACTTAGTGTAACACCCTCTAGTTCCCTCCATGTCATTGCAAATGGCAAAATTTCATTATTTTTGATGGCTGAGTAATATTCCATCACACATGCACACGCGTGCACGTGCACACACACATATAAGATCTTCTTTAGCCATTCATCTGTCAGTGGACATTTGGGCGGACATCTGGGCTTTTCCCATATTTTGGCTATTGTGGACATTGCTGCTATAAACATTGAGGTGCCCCTTCAGATCATTACATTTATATCCTTTAGGTAAATACCTAGTAGTGCAACTGCTGGACCACAGGGTAGCTTTATTTTTAACTTTTTGAGGAACCTCCACACTGTTTTCCAGGGTGGCTACACCAGCTTGCATTCCCACCAGCATTGTAAGAGGGTTCCCCCCTTCTCCACATCCTTGCCAGCATCTGTTATTTCCTGTAGCCATTTTTACTGGTGTGAGGTGCTATCTCATTGTGGTTTTGATTTGTATTTCTCTGATGCCAAGTTATGTTGAGCATTTCTTCATGTGTCTGTTGGCCATCTATATATCTTCTTTAGAGAAATGCCTGTTCATGTCTTCTGCCCATTTCTTGACTGGATTTTACGTTTTTTGGTTATTGGTGGTTTTTTTTTTTAATCACAAAACATTTCAGTAGTTGTTACAGGACAGTAGTAGTACTAGCTAAGAAGAGTAACAATGTACTCTAAGAGATTAAGCAAACTATCATTGATTTGTACCTTTTACAACCTTTGCCTAAAATGTTAAATATCGATCCATTTTCAAGTATTAAAAATATTCTGAAATACCTTGGTTCCCTAGGCATTCTGAAAATTCTTTAAGTAAAATAGAAAATTGGTTCACTAAATGATATTGTGATTCTAAAGGAATCTATCAAACAAATGTACACTTGCAGAGATACTTATTTTTTGAGATCAGCATGGTAGATTTCCTAAGAGAGAGAGAGAGAAGATCATGATTTCCTGAGAGAAAACATCACCACACTGAAATGTCATTCTGGCTTAGTCCTCTCTACTTCTGCAACATAAATTCAACATCCTACTTCACAATACTTTCTCTGCAATTCTTTTGGTTTTCAAGGTTGTGCAGACTCACTCCTCCTGGCCACTTAATAAAATAATTAAGACCTTAATCATCTTAGTTTTGTCATTCAATTTCATGTTATATTTCTTTTTTTTTTTTTAATTTTTACTTATTTATTTGAAACAGCAAGAGAGAGAGAGAGAGCGAGAGCAAGCACACAGGGGGAGCAGCAGAGGGAGAGGGAGAACCAGACTCCCCTTCTGAGCAGGCAGTCAGATGAGGCCTCAATCCAGGGACCCTGGGATTATGACCTGAGCCAAAGGTAGACGCTTCACCAACTGAGCCACCCAGGCGCCCCTTCATGCTATATTTCTTATCTACAAAGCATTTTTGGGACCAAACAATTTATAACAGCTAGTCTTTTTTAGTTAATACCAAAGAACACCTCAGCCTTCTTGGATCAAGACAGCTATCAGCATTCACATTAAGGTAAATGCATTTACCTGTATTTTCGTGTAATTCAGGGAAGGGCTTATTTAAATTTGGACTTTGCACTTTCTTTATAAAGAAACATACTTACAAAAATCCTGATAATGTGAATAAAATATGCAGCATGATTTTAGGAGGTTAAATGAAAGATACATGGGCGAATAGAATTAGACCTTGGGAATTTTTCAATATTTTTTATTTTTTTTAACTGAAAGCAGCTGCACTGTGGTTCAAGTCTGCAGGCAGCTGGCATGGGAACATGTTGCACCAATGTTCACTTCCTTCCTTCACAGAACACTTTTTCAGAAGCTCCATGACCACAAACTTGCTCCACTTGGATTTCAAAGTGTGGGACCTAGAATGTATGTGTGTGCAGAAGAACCATCCTCTCCTTGCCGACCCCAATAGTCTTTGCCCTCTTTAAGTGAGGTTTTAGCATTTATTTTCTAAAATTGGCAGTGGAAATAGGAAGGCATCTATAAATAGAATTATTAGACATGGTATCTTTCTGTATAGACAGGGAAGGCTAAAGAAAATTTGACCTCTGCTAATATTTGAGAACAGAGGAAGAAAAGAAGATGCTAAGCAAGAGTACAATGCATAAGGTAATTGTTTTCCATTGTTGGTGGTTATAATTAAGGGTAAAAATAAAAGCTACTAATGGAATGCCCCATTTTATGTCTTGTAAGGGAAAAATATTGTCAAAAAGGATAACTGAGTGACCCTACCATGTTTGTATCCTCATGACCATTAAAGGGAGAGAGTTTGAACAACTTAAAAATGGGAGTAAGAACTGAAACGTGGAGGTGAGCTGTGGAACATAGCTCTTTAAAATTTGAGTTTTACCAAATATAGAAAAAGGACCATCAAACATTGCACAAGTGCTTGAGGACATTAGAAAGTTAGTTCAAGATTGATCACTTTATCTCCAGTTTAGATTTTGCCACTAAATTGTCAATCTGATGATACAGCCGTAAAGAGAACCCAATTTTATATTGGAAGTGATCTATCTGATAGGACTGTTTTTTTAAAATATCACATGTAACAATTTTATAATACTATTCACATAAACACTGGATATAATGCAGAGATGTAAGCACAAGGACTGGAAGGAAATAGCAAATTATTTATTGATTTCCCTCACTAATTTGATTCCTTAAAATCAGAATATAAATTGAGCATCTAATTTCTGCTCAGACCTGTCCCCGGCATCCCCTGTCATGGGAAATATAAACATAAAACATACATCTCTGAGAAAGTAAGCTAGATAATTTGGAAAAATTGCTTTTTATTTCTGATTCTGGAGCTAGTATTCAGTATACTCAAGTACCAATATGCAATAGACTTGTAACCATAAAAATTGAATCTTTGTTCCAAAACCTCTTAACCTGCTCATTGGAAGTAGCTTATTTCTGGGAGAAGTGGTAAATCATGTTGGTGTCACTTTTCTTTAAGTGCTGATCATGTTAGATTTAACACTACAATTGTCTCTTATTTGTTCAGATAAGAAATGGAGCACAATCAACTAAATGCAGTCTCAGATTTATGTGCCAAGTTGCAATCCCAGCCCAGCCATTCCGTTCTGTGCATCCTAGGGCAAGTCACTTAGACTTTCTCTGCCCCAGATTCCTGAGCTCTCAAATGAATATTACATTGACTTATATAAGAGCAATATGGGACCTTCAAAGTAGGATGTTGAAGTGTCCTTTTCATTTTAAATGGTAAAAATACTCATTTTAAAACTTTGTTTTCTGGGACGCCTGGGTGGCTCAGTTGGTTAAACGGCTGCCTTCAGCTCAGGTCATGATCCCAGCGTCCTGGGATCGAGTCCCGCATCAGGCTCCTTGCTCAGCGGGGAGCCTGCTTCTCCCTCTGCCTCTGCCTACCACTCTGTCTGCCTGTGCTCTCTCTCTCCTCTCTCTAACAAATTAAAAAAATAAATAAATAAAATAAAACTTTGTTTTCTACCTCTTAGCTAGTGGTCACCTACTCAAGAGCTACATGAGTATTTATATTAGAATTAATTTCAAAAGACATGATTGGAATCTCATTTTAAAAACAAAATGTATGAAGTGTTCAGATTATATGGTGTGAACTTGACAAAGCAGAAAGGCATTTTATTTCCTGTTCCCAGAAAATGAGTCTCTAAACAGCTACTAATGTTGAGAGAGACTGAAAACAATAAAGTCCACTTACCATGGCAATTTAAACTTCTCCCTACCTATGACACTTAATTCTCAAAGGCATATTCCAATATGGTGGTAGTTAAAATTTGCTACTTGAGAAAAAATGTCCCTTTGGAAAGGATTTTTTTTTTTTCCAGTTGGTTTATGGAAAACGTGGTAGTCCGTTTTTACATCCTGGAAAAGAAGCAGCCTAGCAACTGAATTTCAAGAATGATGAAAGCTATCTGAGTCAAATGGGCTGCCTCTTGAGATAGGAAATAGAAGAGGATTCTAGCCAACCCTGACAGAAAAAAAGGAACCTGAACAGGCATTAAAAGGGAAACACATCCCCAGATGAATAAAAGTTCTATAAAAATGTAGACATTGACAGGGATATTTTTCAGTGACCCAATGGTATTTCTTAGCTTATTTTACATCCTTTATGCATCCTAAAATCATATGCTTTTATATAGGAAATACATCTTTAGTATTTAATTGGATGCAAAGTCAATCACAGTTTTGGGCATTTATTTAGGCATAGACATAGATTGAGGTTCCTAACGTCAAAGTAACTCAATTCTCAGATCCCCTCATGTGATATTAATAATAATAAAATAATAATAATAATAAAATCTATCCATTAGAGCAACCGCGAAGGAAGCTGAGAAGCCTTTTGCCTACTCAGGTATATCAACATAGAGATAAAACAACACAGACAGTCATGAGCACCATTTACCCTAAGATTGCAAGCATGAGAGACCTGCTGGCAAGCACTGCTACACATACACAGCAGGAGCAAAAGGAAAAATCTTTAAGGACAAACAAATTTGCCAGAAACACAGCTGGGGAGTTTAACTGGGCAGGTGGAGAGCCCACACTATTTAAATCAATAAGGATCAATAGGAAAACAGGTTTAAAGAATAGGAAGAAAGAGAATCAGAGAAAGACTAAGGGTTATTGGCTTATGTTTTAATAGCAAATAGAAAAACTTAATGAGAACAAGAAAAATAAAGTACGGCTTCCATGGCCTTGATGATGGATTGGAAAGCACCACTGTTTATGAAAAACCTTGCAAACAAATTTCAAAATACTCTTTTGAAAGTCTTTTTTATTCCACTTTGACAACTTCAGTTACTTTTAATCAGATTAAAATATATATAGTATAGTTAAATCTGTTTTGATGTAGAATTTTCTAATTTGTAATAAACTCCTAGGAAATGTGTTCTGCTCAGGGTTTTCTCACTTTTGGATATAAGGTAAAGAACAGAGTCATTAAAATATGTTTTGTTTTAGAATGTTCTGCTTTAAATGAATCAAACCCAGATGACATTTTAAAGATCAGTATAATCTAACCAAGTTTTTTTTTTTTTTATTTCCAGCATAACTAAATGTTGACTACCTAAATAAAGATAAAGCAGCTGAGCCAATAATTGGGCTTCAACTCTCTGAATTTTTTAGGTTTTAAAAAGTAAAACAAAAGGTAATGCCCACTTTTGTAGGGGGCAGAGAGGAAATGTAGACCAGGTCAGTATCTGATGACATGAAGGAGGGACATAAAAAGAAGCCTGAAAAGTCATCATTAAGTGGTACCAGTATAGAAGATGCTGGAGAGTTGGCCCACTGAGGCCTGCCCCTGATTGTACACCTCTCTCCCTGTTGAATCTTAAGAGGGGCCATATAGGAGAACATAGGCCAGGAGAAGAAATGAATGCTTCCTCCATCATTACTCAGACTAACCTCGGATGGGCACAAATACATCATGAGTATTAACCTGTCTTGCCACCATAGATGGAAATTGAAAAAAGAGAACTGGTAATATTATCTCCTTTTGCTTTACATGCAACAAGTCAGCCTTTTTCAGTACTAGTGTTAAGAAACTAAGCAAGAACACTGGCTAGCTGTTGTTACCTGAGAAGCCTTGTGGAGGACATATATATATTCTCCAAGATATGTATGTATGTATGTATGTGTGTGTGTGTGTGTGTGTGTGTGTATGGATATCTATTGATCTTTCTATATATCCCTCTCTTCTCTGTTGTTTTATGGTTGTTTCTTATCTTAGCTTATGAAGAAGTAGTGGACCATGCCACCCCAAAGTGGGCTACTTTGACATATTGACTATTTTTAGGTGTAGGCACTTAGAAATAGCAAATATAGGAGGATTTCTCTGAACAAGCTTTATCTGTCGAAAGCAAGACCCTCCAAAAGAAACTCTTTTTTCATTAGTGCCATCCCCAGGAATTTCATCAACTAGGTAGGATTGACTTTTGTTACAGGAGAGAAGAGAACCCAACACCACACCCAGATATACTCTATCACAAACTATCACTCCTCCCATTTATTTTTCTAAGGGCTCATTCATCTTTCCTAAAAATGATTTCCTCACCTCTGAGAGACCTACATTCCACTCCACATTCCTTACTAAGCTGGTATTTAAGTCAGAATTCTAAGACACCTCTTTGGGTTTCTCATTTTTCCCTATTTCCCACGTATGAATGAGGTAAACATGTCAATAAAATTCTGGGCTTTTTTTTCCCTATTAATCTGTTTTAATGACAGGATCCTTAGCCAAGAACTTCTAGGTAAGAGGGAAAATTATTTTTTCTCCTTTACATTCACAACAAGATTATAAACTCCTTTGCTTAAAAAAATTTTTATAGTCACCTTAGCATCAAACACAAGTATGTTATAAATGATACAAAAAGATTAATGGCACTTTTATTGAATACCTACTCCATGCTAGGCATTTTGCTGGTGATTCTATTGTTGATTCAGCTAAAACCAAATTGATTTTTACTTTAATTGAGGAAAGGTGGCACTTTGGGAATCATGATGGTACCATTTAGTATATTACTGCTATATCCATGAGCTTCATTAAATAATTCAAAAAATATTTGTTGACTCTAAGAATGGATGAACATATGTAGAAAGCATATAATTCATATAATTAGAAACATATTTAGGGAGTGCAGTGAGAGTATGGACTTATATTTAATTCAAAATAATATTATACAATCCAAGATATGTCTTTTTTTTTCCATTTGCGAACTGGAAAAGCTGTAGCTATTTTATGTCCTTTATTGGACTAGATGATATCTTGGGGTTCGTGGTTGGGGCTTTTTGAGACAACAGTCCTTGAAAACATATTTCTAATTTTAATGCCATCATTGTGTCCCTTATTCTATTGGGTTTTAAGATTTTAAGATTTTAAGTTATTATATCAAAAAAAACATAAAAATCTAATGATGCTTATATATTATGTCTCTTTTTGGGGGGCATGTAGTTCCACCTTTATATAATATTTTTTCAAATATGTCTGTTTGTATCAGTTCTCATTGTCAGCATTTATCATGTCATGACAAGACTATTTTAAAGATTTCCATCTTCTGCTTTAATTCTTCCATCTACTGCTTAGTTTCAAGGAACATGTTCTGATAGCATAATTACTGTATTTATTTATATATCAAATGAATTTAGTTTAACACCTTCTATACACAAGGCATTTTTCTAGAAGCTATCCACACAGAAGGGAAGACAAAAATTCCTGACTTCATGGGATTTATATTCGCAAGCTGGTCACAAACAAAGAGCAAGCAAAAATAACTAAAACAGACAGTGAGAGAGTAGTAAAAAGCCAAATAATGGAAGGATGGAGAATAATGAAAATGTGTGCTGCCATTTAGACAGGATAGCCTGTTAAGGCCTCACTGGAAACCCAAGTTTTGAGTAATGTCCACAAGGACATGAAGGGGCCCTTCTTCTAAGGGCCCATTTATCTTTGCATCCACCAGGATAATAGCTTTCCAGACAGAGAGGAAAGAACTTGACTGCCATGTTCTGGGTCTAGCAGGGAGTCAGGAGTAGAGAGATCAAACTAAGTAAAGTCAGAGACATAGGAGAGGCAGGGTTCCACAGCGCACTGGGAAGTTTGTTTTCTACCCAAATATATTTTTTTTCCATCTAGGCATTCTGTAACTCTGTCATATAAAATAACACAGTGCCCCTCCATCTTACTTCCCTCTCCCTGATTTCTTTATCTACATGAACTTATCTCTACTTAGTGGTAAATTAAATAACCATCTGTTTATTTTGTGTCACTTCCTCTAAAATAGATGCCATATGAGGACAGGGACTTTGAGCTGTTTATTGCTCCAACTCCCTGAAGTAGAAAAATAGGTGCGTAAAACATTTTTGAATAAATAAATATTATGTAGCCACCATTTGTCCAATAATACAGTCATGCAGGCAGCAGGTTTTCAAGATGATCTGATTGAATGAATTTGTTCTTCTTTCTTAATTTCTGAGGTGTGTGTTCTTCAACAAGGTCAGAGGATTACATTCATGAAGTTTTAAATTTCGACAGTATTCTCACCATATACTATTTATGTCACTCTAAACATGTATTTGAGTCATTTCCTTATCTAAAAATTGACAGTAAACTGACCTACCTTTGAAACATTTAAAGATTAAAGAATGCAATGTATAACTTACCTAAAATATAAGTATATATTGATTCTTACAGCTTTTCCTCCTTTACCTCACCATATGACAATGAATATATTTTCTATGAAAAAATTTACATAATTTTAGAATTTATGAAGAAAGTTGGTATTTTTGCTTTTACTGATTTTTTAAAATTATTATATCAATAAAATGCTAAAAAATGGATACCTACAGAATTAGGAACTATAACTAAATACCCAATTGTTTGTTGATAACAAATGAAATAATAGTAAATTGAATGACCTGAAAGGCTATCTTCTAGAACCCACTTTCAGCCCCTATCTGTGTCTTAGCTGCTTTCATGAGCTTTTAAAAGTTGGGGTTTTTCTTCATTTGTACTTAGTGATTTGGAACTGAAAAAAAATTCCCAATTGGTTAATATATTGAAACGAACAGAAGTGAAAAAGATGTCATGGAAAAGTGGTTACCTATGCAAAAACAAAATAATTTTACAAAGACTAAAGGAAAGAAAAGAAATGCTTTTCTTTTCACATAGGGAGGCTGTCTCTTATCTTCATGGGTATATAAAAAGTGATTTAAAATATTATTTACTGTATTAATTCTGCTATATCCAAACCAAGAAAACACTGTTTTCAATGAAAGATTGCAAAATATGCCACATCAAAAGATGCCACTTTGGCATCTTGATACATTGACCTTAGGCAGTCGAAAACCAGCAAATGAAAGGGGAGGCTTTTTCTGAACTCCTCTTATTTGCCTAAAGACAGTCTTGAAAACAAACTCCCTTGTCATAAATCCCCTCCCTGGGAGTATCATCCTTCAGGAAGGGCTGACTCCTATAACACCTAAGGAGGATACAAGTTGACACCACACCCAGACACATGTTGCCACAAACTATTATACCTCCCATCTATTCTTCTAAGGGCCCATTCATCTTTGCTAAAAGTAATTTTCTCTCTCCTGAGAGGCCTACATTCCACTCCCCTTTTCCTATTAAGATGGCATTTAAGTCTGAATTCTAAGTCATCTGTTTGGTACTCACTTTTCCCTCGTTATCTCTTATGTATAAATGAGGAAAACATGTTAATAAACTTCTGCCTATTGGGTTTTGTTGTTGTTAATCTGTCCTTTATTACAGGAGCCTCAGCCAAGAACTCAAAAGGGTAGATGGAAAATTATTTTTCTTCTCCTACACTTATGAATACCTGTCCATAAGGACAGGAAACCAGCTGGCTCCACAGAGCTCTCCATTGTGTTCCCATCCCTGTGCCTCTTCTGTTGTGACAACCAAAGTAATTTCTCTAGAGCTTGCCCAGAGACTTGATTCCAGATTCTCCCAGTGTGTAAATTGTTTTCTGATTGCATTTTATAAAATTATTTTTTTTTAAACTGCATTTTCTCCAGAGATCCGGAGAGCTGTATTCGAGGCCATGATGTATAATTTAGACCTCAACACGGTGATCTGAAAAGGCCTTGGCTATATTATGAATTGGTGACCTTTACAAATTGCATTTAAATGATTTTAAAACACCCATTTACAATCAAGAAACAGTACAGATGAGGAGTTTAACTAGATGAATATAAAACAAAATTGTTTAAAACCATGTCAATTGCTAGTTCTAAGAATAACTGAATATATTAATAGCCAATGTGATCCTTGATATTTTGCTTATTTGTTTATTCACTTATTTAATTATTGTACACACTACATTAGGATGAATAAGAAAAGAAGCAATAATAAAAATCATCTAAGTATTTAAAACACTTTAAAATTTTTATTTGAACAAGTGAATATCTGCATATCAAAATCCACTTGAAACATTATATAGATTTAATGATAAACTATAAAGTGCTTATTCTAGATTACTTCCATGATACAGTACTTAGGTGAAATTAGTGCTTGTTCTGGTGCCATCTGCAGACTTTTGCATTTTAACAGTACTTTAGTGCTCCCTACCAGATATATTTATGCCCAGTTTATGTTTGGTTATATTCCTAAACTAAAAGGCTAAGTGCTCCTATTTAATCTGAAAATGAAGCAAAATGATGTAATTGATTTTTATTCACACTTACCCAGATTACTTTCTATAACAATGAAAAAGATCTCTTTTCTGTTTAAAAAGCACTGCACATTTTAACACTATAAGATCCTTCATTCGAGGGAAAGAAAGGAAATTAAGAATAATACTAACAGCAAGGACAGCACAGAGATTATCATGTGCCAGACACAAGTGCCCAGTTAACTCATTTAATCCTAACTTCAACCCAGAAAAGAATGCTGTGCTTAATATCCTTTTTTTTTAATATGATAAGGAAGATGACGCCCACAAATGTTAGGAAATTTCTCCAAGAGCTAGAAGGACAAGAAATATAAGACGCTTTTCTGATCCAGAATTCATTTTCTCAGCCAGACACCATACTGCCTATAGGCCAAGCACTGAGTCAGCCCTCGCATAGGTTACCCTGTTTATTCATAACACAACTAACTCTATAAAAGTGAATCTTACAGGTCCCCCTTTAGTAATTAATAATCTGAAGTACCAAAAAGTCAACATACTCAAAGTTCCTCAAATAAGTAAAACATTGATTTTTGGATCAAGGTTTTATGGATTGATATGGCAGATTTTGTTGATGTTTTTATCTCCTTAACTACATCAGATTACTTCTCCAGCAAATATTTACTTAATACCTATTACATACATAACATTTTATTTTTACTTATTTTTTAAAGATTTATTTCTGTATTTTATTTTATTATTGTATTTATTTATCTGAGTGAGAGAGAGCAGGATGGGCGAGGGTCAGAGGGAGAATGTCCCTGCTGAGCAGGGAGCCGGATGTGGGGATCCATCCTGAGACTCCCAGAATATGACCCGAGCCAAAGGCAGAGGCTTAATGACTGATCCACCCAGGTGTCCCTCATCTCTGTATTTTAGAGAGAAAGAGTGCACACATGAGCAGTGGGCAGGAGCAGAGGGAGAGGAAGAGAAGCAGACTCTCTGTTGAGTGCAGAGCCAGACTAGGGGCTCAATCTCAGGACCCTGAGATCATAACCTGAGCAGAAATCAAGAGTAGGACATTTAACCAACAGAGCATCCCAAGCACCTCACAAAACATTTTAAATACCTTTAAATATACACTATGCTCTCTTTCATATCCATAAACTAATAAGTAAATGAATATAATCCAGGCTTCTCCTAATGTGAGATTTACACTGGTGGTAGGAAAACTGTCTTAAGTGGTAAGTAGTCATTTCATATAGTAAAGAAACATGACACTAAACATCTTTAACTCACTTACAGAGAAATCTATTCTTGTGTGTACGTGCTTCCAAGTCTTCTTAGCAGTTACAAGGAAAGTCTTTTTTATGCTAGTAGGCACATTACTAATTTCTAGCCACCCTTCTGGAAAAAAAAAAAAAATTAGAAAAGTTTTCACCTAAACAGTATCTCTCTAGTTGGGATGTAATAACTGTTTTTCATTGTTGTTGTAATTATATTCACCTTTTCTGTTTACCTTATGGCAGGTGAAAAATGGCCATATCTCTCCTGTTATCTTTTGGCAGGTGAGACTGGTTTCCAATTTACCATATTCAATTTAAAAATTTCTTTAAAAATAAGGTTAAGTAGAGATAGTGAGTCAATTTAAAACATAATATTCAACATACAGCATATCTGATGTATGAATATGGGAAAAATTCATGAAGTTTGTAGGAAGTGATGAATATTTGAAAAACACTTTAAGAAAAAGAAGTTTACTCACTAGGTTCTCCATAAATTAAATGGGCTAGCTCTGCAAAGCTGCATTTCCTTGAACTATAAGAAATGAGCAGACACACTGGATGATTATAAGGAAATTTACATGGGATCACTTCTCAGCCTTTTGGCTAAGATAAAGTGTAGGAAATTTACATGGAGGATCCATGCATACACTGTAGGGAAGAGGAGGGAGGTGCTTACTTCTTGAAGTTCAGGGGAGCTATGGGTCTTAAAGCAGCAGCCCAAGAACATTTGGTAAGTTCCATGTGAGTAACATGCTCCAGGAACTTGATAGGGGGAATGTCACTCTCTAACAGGATAACAGGTAGCTTTGCAGAAGCATTTGATGCTTCTTTACATAACCTTTACTTTATATAACCTTTAAGATTTTAAGAAATGAAAAACATGCCAGAATGGTGGAGTTTTAGGCAAGGAAAAGGAAAAGAACAAGAAAGCAAAACTTATAAAGTGTCTCTGAAGAAACTTAAGCAGCAGAGAAAAATATGAAAATAATTTAAGAAAGAATGAACATATCAAAACATGACAAGAAATGAAATAGAGAGGATTATTTTAATATAAAAGAGGATAGTTTGCAGGTATATTTATAAAAAATAACTTTGTTTTCTCAGAATATGATTGCATCCTTATCAAGTGAGACATTTTTCTAGTTTTGATTATGATAAGCTTGTTTTATGTTTCAAATGGAAATAAGTACATATTAATGAGTGAAGGGGAGAAAATAAAATGTTTTGAAAGAGTAAGAGCAGCGTTTACCATACCAGATATCAAAATTTATTATAAAGCAATATTCAACTTGGGTGGTGTAGATTCAAGAGTAGAAAAACAGACCATTGCAATATTGACAGAAATTCCAGAAATAGACCCACATGTGCAGTTAACTTAAAGTTATTAGGAATATCAAGTTTGTAGAAAATATGGCTTCCTCATATCTCTCAAAAATAGGTATTCCCAAAAACTACTAGTGGGAGTATGAATTGGTATCTCACTTTGGAAAACAATTATGAAAATACCTATTAAACATAAGATGTGCATGCTTTTTATCCCAGAAATTTCCCTTATATATCTTACAGAAACCCCAGAAATGATAAAGAATAAAACATTCTCATAGGATCCTCTTGTAATACTAAAATATTTTTAAAAGCTCATAAATGTTAATAGAAAAATGTATATATAAAACCAGTATATTGAAAGACAGAATAACAGAGCAATTAAAATGAATTGAACTAGGGGTGCATGGATGGGTTGGTGGGTTAAGTGTCTGCCTTTAGCTTAGGGCACTATCCCAGTGTCTCAGGATCAAGTTACATGGCTTCCTGCTCAGCAGGGAGTCTGCTTTTCCCTTCCCCTTTGCAGCTCCGCCTGCTTGTGCTCTCACTCTCTGTCAAATGAATAAATAAAATTTTTTAAAAAATGTAATTGGACTAAATCTACATGTATTAACATTCCTAGAGCACCAAAAACCAATGCTAAGTGACAAACAATACTCCACCAATTTATACATGCACAGGTTTTCATACACACAAGTTCTGTTTTATTTTATTTTTTTTAATCTTATTTATTTATTTAACAGGAGAGAGATCACAAGTAGGAGAATCAGGCAGAGAGAGAGGGGAAGCAGGCTCCTTGCTGAGCAGAGAGCCCGATGTGTGGCTCCATGCCAGGACCCTGAGATCATGACCTGAGCCAAAGGCGGTGGCTTAATCCACTGAGCCCCCAAGTGCCCCTGTTTTATTCTTTGTTTGTATTTAGACTAGTATTATTCAACTATAGCTCCACAAATATTGAACAAAATATCTGAATGAATAAAAATTTAAAATACCTAATTTTTTTTTTTACTTTTGAAGTTCTGAAAATGAGTTAATTCCTAGTCTCCTTGGTATTTTCTTCATATTTTTATTGTAGCACCACTGTACTACTTTATTAGGACTCCTGTATTATGCAGATTATATCCCCCTAAAGGTTGCAATATTCATAATTGTTAAGAGTTGACATAGAAGCAAGGAAAAACAAAAACCAACAAACAAAAAATCTTTTAGAATATTCCAGTACTCTGTAAGGTTTTATTCTCACCCTGAAGATGCTTTTATGAAAAACATATAAGGTGCCTTCTCTGAACTTGCAAATATAATTGTATTGAAATTAATGAAAGAAGATTAGTTTAATAATTAACAAAAAAGTGCATAGTTTTTCTTGGTATTTGATAGGTAGAGATTAATTAAAATGTTTACTGCCAGAAAATAGAAAAGAGGACTCAGTGCAAAAAACCCCCCAAAAACAAAACAAAAACAAAAAATCCCAAAGGAATCAAATGATTTTCCATTCCATATACTAGGAAACCACAAATATTCCCCCAAAGAGAACTTAAATCATACTCAGGCAACCAAGCAATAGTGAAGCAACCACAGGGTTGCTTTCATTTAATTTTTTTCAGATGAAGAACAAAATCCAGATAAGCCCTCATAAATACAAAGTGATGTGTTTGTTGTTAAGCAAAAGCAAAGCTATCAATGAAGTACCACTGAAAGTCGAACGACTGTGATCAATATGGCATAGCCAGGTGGAAGACTACAGATGTACCAGAAAAATACTGTGCATTACTATAGTTTTAAATATTTATATTTGAAACATTATGTATAATACTATGTCTAAATAATTTATATATTTTTTTCATGTTTCCTTAGAGATCCAATTCCATCAAACATTATCAAGATAGGAGATAATGAAAAAGAGAAAATTTTGTCAGGGCAAATAAAGTTATCTGATAATGGTAATTACCTGCTTAAATTGCAGATTATACAAGGTCTTATTTTTATACCGTGTAGAACAAGTTTGCTAAAATACACAGTTTAGAACACCAGATTTTCTATAAATTTTCTTTACCTAATTCTTACATGAATAAAACAAAACAAACTTTGATTTTTATTACTCATTTTGTTATAATTGAGAAAGCAATTCTTAAAAATAGGCATTAGCATTAATCTATGAAATCCATTAAATAGATCATTTATGTGTCATAGAAAATGCCCTCATTCATATGAGACTTACAAGATTGCTAAATGATAATGGAGTTCAAATGAAACTTTAACAGAGGATATAGCAAGATTTTCTTTGAAATGTCATGATCTTTAATAAACAGATAAAAAATAGCAAATAAAATAATAAAAGAATAAAAGAATAAAATAAAATAATAACAGAATAAAAAATAGGAAACATTATAGAATACATGCAATGAATATGATAAAATGAAGCCATCTACATTTACATATGGAGTTTAAAAAAACAACAAAAAAAGCAACAACAAACAGTAAGAAGGGAGTCAAACGCAATCTGTTCTCAGTTTATAAATGCAAAAGACTTTCAAAATATCAAACAGGCTGTTCATCAGTTACACTTCAACAGTCACAAGAGTAGACTTTTAGCTACTTAGCACTGTAAACAATCCATTTTAAGATATGCCTACAATTTGTTTATATTTTTTATTAATTTTCTGTCGGTATCATTTTAATTAGCCACAAAATGACAATATTCTACCAGTGTATCTTAGGTCTTGGAGCTATCCATAGAAAGATGTAAGAGGCACCCAATCAGTCTAGTAGGAAGATCTTATACTTCATCTCGGTTTGTCAATTTAGTAGTATCTTAGTCACTGATTTTTAGGCAATGTTGAATCCTAAGTATAGTCCCTAAGTCAATGAAACTGAATCGGAAAAAAAAAAAAAAAAAAAAAAAGAAGAAGAAGAAGAAGAAAAAAGTCTTCTTTTATACCTGCCCAAAACACTAATAAAATATCCAGGAAGTAGTTTTGCCATTTAGGTTTGCCAAAGTTACTGCGTTATAAATAGATTTACTCATCAAGCTTGTAGACTCAAAATGATATCCACTGCTCCCCTGTCAATTTTATAGACAACTTCATGAGTCAAATCTTTCTTGGTGCCTCTTGGATTTAAACAAAGATGTTTAGAAAATTAGGTGGTAATACCATGACTTTATATACAGGATGTATGCATGTAGTATGTCTGTGCATGTATAAATATTTAAATAATGAATAGACAAAAGACAAAACTTGATAATAACATAATAACATGAGTTTCACCAAGACTGGCATGGCCAATCATTCACAGGGAAATGTTGAGCAAGTCACTTGATCTCTTTAAACTTCATATTTTTTTTCTTCAAAATTTTATTTGTAAAACTGAAGAATTATAATTAATCCCAAAACCTTAATAAATACTATTATTATGCATAGTACCATTATTTGATTTAAAGTTGAAGGGGCAGAAGTAGTTCTAACAAAGCATAATTGTAAATGCTCCTAAGAAGAGAATAGAGTTAAAAAATATACACTGTAGTCTATTCTGTGCAATGAAATATGCAAAAGGAAGATACATATTTATAAATTTTGAAATTAATTATCCAACTCCCACATTTTGTATGCATGGAAATTGAGGCAAGGAAGAAATCTTCCACAATTTTCCCAACTGAATTCGGACCTGATGTAATTTAAAACCAACTTAAAACCAGTCTAGTATTCTTTCTTGACATCTGTGATTCCTTTTGCCCAGATGTAAGAGCTGTCGGATGGTTACAGTGGCCATCTCATTGGTCACTGGAGTTGATATAACTTCATGCATAACACTGTAGGAAAAACGGACTTCCCAAACACATGAGGAGCATTGTTTGGTAAAAATGTACTACCACACAATAAGATTTGAGTATTTGCATATTTCTACTCCATTCAATGAGTACCTTGTGTTATGCATTCCTGGAATCCAAGAAGGATGGATATTAAGTCAATTAATATCTTCTAGGACAAAGAAGATTAATAAATAAGCAAGAATAATATAGGATGAGAAGTAATCATTTCCTTCATCTACAAACAAGAGATCAAGAAAAAATGATACAGGAGTTAAAGAGAGAACAACTTCTATTGTTTAGGAAAATCAGGAAGGATTTCTTACAAGATATAAAGGATAAATTTTAATTTATCCAGGAAATATGGTTTTCTGTGTCCCATTATGTGCACAGAACTGTAATGTGCATTATAAAGAATTACTAAAATAAAAAATACATCACCACATCCATTCTCTAAGATTTTTATTATTCATTCTATTTTTATTATTTTCCTATTATTTTCATAATTTAGATAGTGGACCACAGTTTGTTTTAAAGCATATTTTTGTGAAAATGGAACACATGGCAAAACCATGAAAATCTCCTATTGAGTCATCTGTTCTCTTGAGTCATCTGTTCTCTTTGTGGAGATAATTCCATTCACACAACACACAACACACGGTGCTTTATGTAACAGTTTTACTTTCCACAGATATTGTGATATCATTATTTCCAGATCAAGTAAGAGTCCAAGACTCTTAAACAAGTCCAATTTGTTTAAAATTGTGTGACAGAAAATGAGAAATAGAAAGTACAGGCCAAAGTCATCAGATAAATTTCGTGTACTACTGAAAGCATCTTATTTTCTTTCATGAATAATGACTAATAATTAAAAGAAATATAATTATTTTAATAATATTAAATAAATTCCCTATCAGAATGGAGCTCTATGTAACCATAGAGCCATAACTGGTGTCCCACTTCCACTTTTTTTTCAAGCGTTAGCTGTTTCTCTAATTCCTCTGAGGATTACAAACCAGGTCTGTTTTCAAACGAAACATGTTTTACAGAAATCCCTAACTTTAGTAATCTAGGCCCCCTTTAGGTAAACCACTTGGTATGTCATTCTTTTATTTCATATCCTAAAGCTGATATCCAGAGCTTTTATATATTCTAGTCTAGCTATTAATGGAAGTATATAACCTTAATTTTTGAAGTATAAGAAATAGAAAGAAATGGAATACACATTTAAAATAAAAAAGATTTATTACCTCCTAAAGGGAAATAATACACAAAATAGAATCAGAGTCTGCGATGCAAACATTTCAATAATTATTTTTTATCCTTGAATTCATATTTTATGGATCTTGTAAGATGTTAGCATAAATGGATATTGATAAAGTCCATCAACATTTTTCTAAAGCAATTCAGTATGGAAGTACAGGAGTGAGGAATAAAATTTAAAGTTTTAACTCAAAACTTTGTTTCCCGCAAAATTTTAATGTTTGAAAGCTAAATAATTTAGAGAAAACAAACTTTAGCCATTAAAAAAGTACTTTTGACATTCATGTCAACGGGGCTTAAGTCAGCATGTCTCTTCTGATACTGCAATTTGCTTGGCTTTATATTGTCAATTATAATTCCACTTTCTTGCTAAGTCGATACAATTAGATTACTACCGGGACTTCATTACAGCCACAGGGAGGACAGCAGCTGAGGTATACAATTTTCCTCCTACGGTGCCAGCACTACTAAACAGTTATTGGAACAATGGTCTGCAAAGGGGCAATAAAGCTGCTGTCTAAATATTGCTATGCCATTATATCATCTGACAAAAGATAGCTAAAATTTTTAAAAAATGTTAATGCAATAGAAGTGTTGATTGTGCCATTAATCTGATTGGGAAGGTTACTACAAATCACTTTTTTTCTCACTTATTCATTTAAACATAGTTCAGATTACATATTATATGTAGGCCTTAGATTCCTAGTGTGAAATCTGATGGCAGTTAGAATTTATGGATATCTAATATGCTTCCAATTAAATGTGTAACAGTGAAGAATAATAAAATATTCTTCTTGATTAAATTGCTGTTTGCTTATAATAATACCAATTTCAGAACTGAAGTTTACATCTTATCTTGATATAATCTAGTATTATTTCTTACCACCACCATTTTAAACTATATATGTTAGAATTTATATTCAGAATTTTATTTTCAATTGGCATCTTAATTGATTCATTTCTTTCTTAATTATACAAGGTTTATCTCTTCTGAGTTTTATGGTCTATTTTCTGTCATCTATCCTGATAGAATACATCTCATGCATATTATTGAGTCTTAAAAACATGGAATATTTCACTACTTTCCTTATTCTAAAAAGCAACAAAGTCTATTAAAAAAAAACCTTTCAAACAAATAAAATATGAATAGTTATGAAACTTCTCTTAATGAAACTTTTATGATTTTTTTACTAGAAAAATTTCATTTTATGTTACAGTGATATTCAACTAAAGTTTACTGGGTGCTTACTATGTGTCAGCATTGTAATGGGTTCAGAGATTCCAAAATCATTGAGGGGAATGGAATTTTCCCTTAAAAGTCTTCAGAGTTTAGCAAGATAGACAGTCTAGTTGAAAACCAATGACAGTATAGGGTAGTAAGTGTCCTCTGCTCCCCAGTCCAATGGTGTGAATCTATTTGTTATTATATATTTCAATGGTCAGTTCAACCCAAGTGTGAGGTCTATAATGCATAAATCTAGAGTATTTTTTGTTTGTTTCTGTTGCCTCTGGCATAGTACATTCAGATAAATCCTGAATGATCTTTGTCAAGTAAATAATATCAACTACATCTGCCCTGATGTGGTAAGCTGAATAATGCCCTCTCTTTCCCAGTATGTTCACGTCCCAACCTCTAGAACCTGTGAATATTTTACATTACATGGTAGACAGCCTTTGCAGAGGGGATGAAATTGAGGGTCTTGATGGAGAGATTATTCTGGATTGTCAAAGATCTCCTTACAAAGGGGAAACAGGAGGATAGGAGTTATTAATAGGAGGTATGAGATACGACAAAACACATGACTGAGTGATCTGGGGATAAGGTAGCCAAGGGATGCAGATGCATTTTAGAAGCTGTAAGAGACGAGGAAATGGATTGTCCCTTTACCGCTCCAACAAAAACACAGAAATGCTGGAATCTTGATTTTAGACTTCAAACTTCCAAGATGGTAAGGGAAGAAACCTGTGTTGTTTAAGGTACCTTATAAGGTTTGGATAATACCTTATAGCAGCCACAGGAAACTACCTACTTTCCAAGAAACTGCCAAATTAAAGTGTTTTTCTTTTGTCCTCCTATTGTATGCACTGATCTGTAATCTGGAAAGCATGGTTATAGTGGTGAGAGTGCAACTGTTTTCAAAATATCATGAGGTCTTTCACACAAAAGTAAGAAAAGCTGCAGATGACAAGGGATGAAAAATAAAAGTCATACTGTTTCTGAAATATGATCCTATACTGGAACCTATTACATTTTTGATCCTATTGCATTTTGGAACATCTCACATGGGACTGGATTTCATCCTCAGAGTCACAATCTGTTCCTTAAGAGAATAGGCTGAATTTGGATACCGGGTTCATTATTTAATAAGACAGCAGTTTCTGACTTGAGAGCATTAGAATCAAGGAAATCTTTTCAAAATACAGATGGCTAAACCCCATCCTCGGACTTTAATGTAAGAGTCCAAGAATTTTTACTTTTCTAAAGATTTTATTTATTCATTTGAGAGAGAGTACAAGCAGGGGAGAGGCAGAGAGAGAGAGAGAGAGAGAGAGAAGCAGACTCCCCACTGAGCAGGGAGCCCGATGCAGGGCTAGATCCCAGGACCCAGGCTATCCCAGGACCCAGAGATCATGACCTGAGTTGAAGGCAGATACTTAACCATCTAAGCCACGCAGGCGCCCCAAGAATTTTCATTTTTTTTTTTAAGAATCTATTTTTTTTTAAGATTTTATTTATTTATTTGACAGAGAGAGATCACAAGTAGGCAGAGAGGCAGGCAGAGAGTGGGGGGGAAGCAGGCTCCCTGCTGAGCAGAGAGCCCGATGCGGGGCTCGATCCCAGGATCCTGGGATCATGACCTGAGCTGGAGGCAGAGGCTTTAACCCACTGAGCCACCCAGGCACCCCAAGAATTTTCATTTTTAACAAGTTTTTGGAGGATGCTGATTCTGCTGGTCCAAAAAGCAGAACTTAAGAAACACTAATGTAGTGGAAAGAATAGGAAACCTAGATCTGTGTTCATATTTTTGTCAATCTCTAGCTATATAATCCCTTAACTCCAGGTTAATCCCTTAACTAACTCATAGGTTGGTTGGGATGATCAAACAATATGACATTTATAAAATTCTAAGTAGGCTGTAAAGTCAAATAAATACACATTGACTGTATTAATAAAAGCCAACCGTTTATGCTTAAAATTATAGAATTTTATTTAATACTCTGGATGGTTTTCTTTGAATATAGTACTTACTTGCCATTTTTCAAGTTCTCTGGATGTATATTGGTTACTTTCCAATTATAAAGAAGAGATGCATGAATGTGCGTGTGGGCGTGCATGTACATATGTGTGTAGATACTGTAATAATTATGTGGACTCTAAAATTCAGTGTTTACTGATTTGAGAAACAGAGCCTTAACATTCAAATTAAACCATTTTCTTCTTTTTAAAAAATTGTTGTGGGCCTACTACATCAGTTACATTGTTATACTGCATTGTTGAAAACTCAATGGATACTCAGCCTGGGCAAAATAAGAGATTTATTAATCTTAATTAGCAAGTTATTTATTTCCTTATTTTAGACTTTTTTGGTAGTAAGTTATTGTATGATACTTAATCTAACATTAACTTTTTACATCATATAAACAGCTTTATTTGGGCCTGTTTTCCTTCCTAATTTATTATCACCTGAGAAATTTTATTAACATTAATAATGATGATGAATGAAACTGGGCTTAGTTCCACTCTTTCATGTGTCTCACTAGGCTATTTTCTCCTGCAGACCACTGTCATTCATTACCCTTTATTCCAAACCCTTCAAGCAAGATTAAATGTGAGTCATTTCAAAATAGGAGCAATTTTTTTTTTCCAGAAAATACACGAGATATTTCTTCAAAGTCAAGGTGCATCTGTGTCTTCAAGGTATCAAAACAACAATATACATATTTGTGTCTATCTGTGGAGTGTATGTGTGTGTAATCACACATACGTAAATATGCATGCACATACATGCGCACACACACACACAACCATATACTGACAGGCACAAAGGAATTGATCCACACACAGAACTACAATGACACAGCATGTCTGACATTCAAAACAGTGGACTGAAAGCCCAGTGGCTGCTCTCAGATCCCACAGAGCTCCATAGATGAGGAGCTGGCTGGCCCTGAGCAAACCCTGTCTGTTTGCAGCCTGATTTCTCTTCCATGACAGTAAGGCTGTCCGAATGCTCAACTTCTAAAACCTCTTCCTACTTGAATATTCTATGATCTGGCTTTAGTAGAGTGCCTTCAGAAGAAATTAAAAAGACAAGAAATTTCTTTTATAATAGCTTATGGAGAACAAGTGGAGCCTCAATGAGCAAAAAATTAAAATGTTCTGGTAATTTTCCCATTTTGAAAAATGCAGCTCTGCTATGCTACCATAGCAGATGCCTGTACTCTATATCAATCGGAAGAAAAAATTTTAGTTGTCTAGTGCATAAGAAAAATTACAGACCTACTCAAAATGAATGGAAAATTCATGTTCAAGAAGACACCACAGAAATGCGCAGCCCTTGGCCCTCTAGTTCATCAGTTTGCAGCATTAAATAATGAGAGGAATAAAACCTGCCACCTCCGGACAGATGGACTTTGAATCCTTGAGACAGGTTGTGGTCTTTATCTCATTTAGTATCTGTCATAATGATGGGTGAAAATATACTCTGCAGTATTTGTAAGCCTTTCATTTTAATGGATTGATAGCCCCAGATGTGGCTCTTTTATGACTGGCTCCCAGCAAAATATTTTAGAGCCTCTCCAATTAGACCATGAACTCTTGGCAGAAGTGAAAAGCTTTGCATTAACCTCCTTCTGCCCAGCACATGGGACAGTACTACCATAGAGAAGTACCCCACAGAAAATATGAATGAAGGGATAAATTCATTTGTATCTGAGCATATTGGTAAAAGATAATGTTATGATTTAATAATTTTAAAAACCCTCAAATGTCTAAGATGATTAACATTTTGATGTACCAAATATACATTTTACTTTCATTTTTCATAAGCAGATATTTCCATATGGCTTAAATGATAATAAAAGGTCATGGAAACTTTTGGTAATAAAATGCCTATTGTTTGTTTGTTTGTTTTCTTTTCTGCAAATTCTGTGTTTCCTTGTACTGCATTAACTGTAGCAACTTCAGAAACACCAAGTGATCGGTGCAGAATATCCTTGATGTTCTTCAGTTAAAAATAAATGGCCTAAAAAAAACCCAAAACCAAACAAACAAAAATGCCATCCACCTTTTAGAAACCCTAAAATGTAAGTCAAATAACAGATTAGAGATTAGATAACAGATTCAGTACAATTACTAAATGCCTGAGGAGTGTAGTAGTTTCTAAAATTACATCATTTTCAAAAGTTAAACTATAAGTTTCCAGCTTATAGACATTCTCCGTTTCATCTATTTGTAGAATGTATTGAAAGATTTTAAATTGAACACCATGCAAGTTCATTCTCCTAATAAACCTGGCTTTATGCCAGAGCTATTGGTTTATTTCTTAAACCAAAGGCATTCAGTAAGCATTTCTTAAAGAATCTTTGGGGCATGGCACTTACTACCCCAGATGAAGGATATTAAAGAAGTCCAAGATTTTTAAATTAAAGTAGGAAAGTAGAAGTACTAAGATAATTTTCAGTGCTTCCTTGTAATAGCAGGTATAAATAATTCCACCAATAAATTATACAGATGCAAGAATCCTCCCAGGAAAATGGGCTAGTGAAATGTGATTTACATTTCTCTTTACTACACTTTCTTGCCCATGGTTGAATCAAATAGGAATACTGGAATGTCTAACAATAGACTGTTAGGTTTTGTTTCCTCTAATTTTAGTGGCCTCAAGAGTAAATACATAAAACAAGGACTCCTTCTGGCATGACCATCTCTGAGATTTATATTATTTCTAATTATTCCCCATTGTACATAATCCTTTTAAGAATACATTTGAGGGGCGCGTGGGTGGCTCAGTGGGTTAAAGCCTCTGCCTTCGGCTCAGGTCCTGATCCCAGGATCCTGGGATCGGCCCTGCATTGGGCTCTCTGCTCAGCGGGGAGCCTGCTTCCTCCTCTCTCTCTCTGCCTGCTTCTCTGCCTACTTGAGATCTCTGTCTGTCAAATAAATAAATAAAACCTTTAAAAAAAAAAAAAAAGAATACATTTGAACATAAATCTTTGTCTGAACCACTGATTTTTTAGGAGATATTACTGGAGAGAGGACAAAAGTCATGAACATATTTAAGGTCTTTGCTATATATTACTAAATTGATTTATAAAAATGTTATACAATGGTCAACCTCTGATAATAGTGTTCATTTCACTGGACCTGGAAAAATGTTGAAAATTATAATTTTAAATGTTTATGTAATTTTATAGATAACAATGCTTATTTTATCTGATTTCAAGTGAGGCATTTTTCTCCTATATTGCTTCTTTGAATTACTTAAATCTGCTTATTTCACTAATTAGATTTAATGTTTTCTTGCTGGTTTGTACATGCCTTTATTATTAATTTTACCAAGACTTTGTGATATTTGTTACAAATATTTTCCTAATTACTAGTCTCCTTCTAATTTTGTATCCTTTTATTTATGTTTCTGGAAAGACATTTTTTAAGACTATGAACTTTGATCCCCTTGATGCAATCACTTAGGGAACTCTAGGCCAGCCACTCCTCCCTGCCCAATGACTTAAAAATTTTAGCATTAAGCTTGCTTTCTTTCTGTCTCTCTCTTGCATTATACCGTATTAATTCTTGATGATTTCAATATCCACATAAAAATCTTTATAATACCCTAGCATCTCAGATTCCAGCTCTCCTCTGCTCCAATAATTTTGTTCTTTACCCTAACTTACCTGTCCAATAACATAATCATACACAGAACCTTGTCATGGAGAAAAATCTTCATCCTCTCCATAATTCAAGCTCAAACATCCTTCCTTTTGACAACTTCCTCTTATCTTTTAAGCTAACTACTTCTCAATGGTTCTTCTCTTTGGGGCTCAAATCCAATGATTAAACCATCACCCTACTCCATCCTCATATCCATTTTCACCTATTTTAGATGCAATGCCTATTGTTATAGTCACTCTCATATATATCCCTTGTTCCATTTTTGATTTTGTACTCACTTGTCAAAACTACCTCTACATTTAAATCCAATTCTCCGCCTATTTAGCAAATGCATTTCCACATGTAAATGTGGTGACAGAAGGACATTCAACCATCCAGACAGGTCTCACTCGCATTAATTTCATGATTGCAAATATCATGTTGGTGCTTTCTGGTCCATTACCTTCCTCCTGTCAGTCAATTCACTCTTCTAACCAGGCCAAATGAGCTTTTCACAACAGTTTCCTCATTCCCCTCATCTCTATCTCCTTCTTGTCTTCATTCTCAGGAGAAAAAAGGAAACAAGGCAGAAAATAGCTTCTCAATTCTCAGTCCACTAAATCTAGAGTCATGCTTTCATTTACTCCATAAACTCCATCCTTCTTCCTTTAACTCCATAAACTCCATCCTTCTTCCATTAATGGATGAGCCATTTATGCCCCTCTCTAAGACAAATCTCTATTCTTCTCACTAAAGCTCTAACAGCACTCCCCTAACTGATCAGTTCCCTCTCTACAGAATCTCTGCTAAGTCTTATAAACATGCTATATTTTTTCTTATTAGGTAACAAGGGCCCTTCACTCCACACTGTTCACATTCTCTTCCAGCTATATTGCCCCATCTCTCAGCTTCACTTTATAGGGAAAAAATACTCAAACAAATATACAAAAGCTTAAACAATAACAACAACAACAAAAAACCCCAAGAGAATTGTTTATTTTGTAGTCCTCACATTTTCTTCTAAGCCTCATTCCTATCAGATTTTATCTTCACCAAGGAACCCAAAATATTCCAAAGTAACCAGTGATCAATTACAAGATCTCTCCTTAAAACAAACAAATAAACAACAACAACAAAAACTCCATATAGTAGAAGCAATGACCCTGCTGATTATTTATTCCAACAGTTTCTTTATTTGGTCCACTGGACACCATTCTCTCTTGATTCTCACTCTACCTCACTACCTCATCTTCTTAGTATTAGTATTTGTATTGGATTTTCTGCATTCATCTGGCCTCCAATCCTTTTGACTACCCTACAGCTCAGTCTTACTTGTTTCCCCATCTATTTGCTTTATTCATATGACTCACTAATATAAATCTGCATATATTACTCTGAAACCTGAGATCCATCACCTTTTCTTCAATGAAGTGGCTATTTAACATCCCTGCTAGAATCTACCACCGCAGAGGTTCCACATAGAAATGAGAAGGCTGGAATTTCATACTAAGTCATTAGTTACAGGTCTCCCCAATGTGAGTGACCAAGCTGCAAGCATTCCCTGATAAGGAAGAGTCTTATCAGCCAGGTGAAAATCTCCAGTGGGGAATACAGGGGTAATCTACTGGGCAGTCACCATCTACAACATCTGGGGGATGAATGAACCAGCTGGTAAAGAGTATCATCACAAGACAACAATAGCATATCTGCACACTAGAATAAGCATCTGATGGCTGTATTATGAACCTGACTAAAAATTATATCTACATTTATTTTATATTAAAAGTGGCCTTATACTGCATTATTTTTTAAGTATGAAGTTTATTTTATTTTTGCTCAAAATAAGCATTTTATTTTTAAAATGTCTAATTTTTAAAATTTTTAATTGAAGTGTAATTGACATTAGTTTCAAGTGTACATCACAGTGATTCAACAATTATGTACATTACAAAATGCTTGCCACAGTAAGTATAGTTACTGCCACTAATGAACGTTATTACATTATTATTGGTTATATTCCTTATGCTGTACTTGGAATCCTTGTGACTTACTTTCTAACTTGAGGTCTATACCTCTGAATCCTTCAACTATTCACTGTGTTATGAATTTAACTAAAAATATATGTAGGCATCTTTTTACATTAAAGGTGGCCTTGTACTATATAATTTTTAAATATAAGCTTAAAAAAGATTCAGATCAATTCAATTATTGTATTTAAGTATAAATTCTATCAAGGATATATAAAATTAAATCACCATATAATGCACCACTCTGTTCAGAAAATAGGGTTTAAGCATTCCAATGACATTTTTTTAATCACTTTAACCTCAAAGTAATTATAATTATGAATTGAACTTCTCCATGAATTTCTTTATGCTTTTACTACATATGTCCCTATGATCATTAAAATATATACTTTCATACTTATTTAAAATGGATCACCCTACATATATCCCTCTTCAACATTAATTCTCTGTTAACATTATTTAAGAGATTCAGTCATGTTTTATGGGGAACTATAATGTGCTCAGTTCACTACTAATCTCATTTATGACTGAATCACAATTTATAAATATAATATCCTTTTGATGGACATGGAGATTGTTTTTATTTCCTTTATACAAAAAAAGACTGATTAAACATTCTAGTCTATATTTCCTTCTGCACATGTTAAAGGTTTGCCCTAAGATTAAAATGTTCTTAAAATTAAGTAAGTGGAACTGTATACTTAGTTTGTTGCAGTAGTTCCTATGTGTCAAGAACAATGAAAATAATTAAAGGAATGCCTGTAAAGTTGACTTTTTGGACAATTTACATGGCTTTTATACATGAAGGCAGAAGCAGTTGTTCTCGAATGAATCCATTCCAATATGTGCAGCATATAGGATGGTGCCTACTATTTGATTGTTCTGAAAAGCTGTTCCTGAGTCTCACTGGGATTATCGTTTTTACTGGGTAGATTTTTTTTTTTAATGTGACACATCGAGGAAATCTATAATGATATAATGAAGTACTGCATTAAAGAGGAACGTGGAGAAAATGGCAATTTTTTATGTTCCAGGTCCTATGCTAGAAGGTTTATGTATACCCTTTAATTAATCCTTAAAACCCTACAGTGTCAACATACAGCAATTTTTCTGCTTTGGAGAAATTATCCCAAGTCACATAGCTAATAAGTAAAAGAGCCAGAATCCTAACTCAAATTTATCTCATGATGTGGTATAACGTTGATTTGTATGGATGAATAATACTTAGGTAAGCTTGGCTTAATTAATAATGCATATGATAATCTTAATAATGACAATCATAAATAATACAGATTTTATATATTAAAACCCCAACTATATTTCAATATCCAACAAATTCTAATTCTTCTTGGAAGCCAGTCTCCATATGTAGACTGAGATTTTCCTTTTGTGCTTCTACAGCATCATTTTTTAAAAATCTTATCATACTATTCTGTAGTTGTGTATTAAAACTGTGAATATAATATCCCTGATTAGAATTTAAATTTCTTGGAAGCTCTTATCTAAATCATGTATCTGTGGTATCTTCTAGTCCCCACTTCTTAGCAAAAGTCCAGTCCCTAAGAGGTAGACATAGGAAGCCACAGTATAAAGGGCAATGAGTCTATTACTTAAGGAAAGTGCAAGCAAATAAGCAAGCCATGATCATCACAGGATATTGGGAAATAACATGCTAGGCATGCAGAAATAAAATCAGTAAGGAAAGGAAACAACGCATAAGGCAAGAAAAATTTCAAGCATAAGCAAGATTTGAGGACGGGACCTAATATGTCTTAGGGAAATACAAAGACCAGGCTCTTATGGAGCATCAAGTCAAGGCTATTTGCACAGGTGACCTTCAAGTATATACTCAGGCCATGAGATATCTCTACCTTTGGGCCAACACAAGCCTTGATTCCTGTATACATTAGCTTTGGAGAAAAACTGTGGAATTTTTTGGTCCAGAAAAATGCCTTGAAAACAGTAAACACTCAGCAAACACAGCCTTGGAAATTCAGAAACAACACAAGGCAAACCCTTCATTTTTTATCAGTAACACTGAGAACCTGAAAAGTTAAATCACTTGAGCATGGTCATGCATAGCAAACTAAAATGTCAAGGAATGCTTGTCATCTACATAAATATTTTAATGCTGTTCATTCAAAAACAACAATTAATGTTATTAAAAATACTGCCAAAGAAGGTTAAGCATACAAAGATAAAAAAGAAATGACTTCTGACTTCAAGTAGTTTGAAATTAACAGTATTTTAACAGTAATTTCATCTTAAGGTAATTATAAAGTTTTCAGGTTTTTAAGGTAAAAGTTTTTTTTTTTTAAAGATTTTATTTATTTATTTGACAGAGAGAGATTACAAGTAGACAGAGAGGCAGGCAGAGAGAGAGAGAGAGGGAAGCAGGCTCCCTGCTGAGCTGAGAGCCCAGTGTGGGACTCGATCCCAGGACCCTGAGATCATGACCTGAGCCGAAGGCAGCGGTTTAACCCACTGAGCCACCTAGGCACTCTTTAAGGTAAAAGTTTTAATCTTCATTTATATTTATATAAATATCTTGAAATGTAAATATGAGACAGAAAGATCCACAAATGCAGTTTAGATATGATTAATTTTTCTTATAAATGATATGAACTTGAGTTTTATTCACTATGAGGTGCAATTTACCTCTCCTCTGAGATAGCAGGTTTTTATTTATAACTGGCCTTTAAATATAAAGAAGTTGCTACTTTCCCCGGAGAAATTTTCTTCTATTTAGTGATTAAGTTCCTTAAAGTCAGGACGCCAGTGCTATCTCTGTTTTCTGTTCCTCAGAACACCATGCAATTTTTCACTATAAGTATTCAGACTATATGATGAAATGATTTAGTTCTACATGACCTGCTGATCTTATGGTCTAAGTAAGATCGCAGAGCAATGCATTTCACCTTTTCAGATTGCTACAATAGTTAAAAAACAAAACAAAACAAAAACAAAAATAACAACTATCCTAAAAATAATTCAATTTCCTTAACTATACAGCCTAATCAAAGCTGAAAAATTGTCATGCTTATTTACTAAGAAACTATTATTAATGTTTCCTTAAGATACACAAGTCTCATTTTTTCATTCTTTTTCTTCCCCGGATGAAACATGTATCAAAAATGTTAATATAATGTTAGCATGTCATTTTCTATATCAAGGAAGGCACAAATTTACATTTAAAGAAGAGAAATGACAAATCACCTTCATTCCATTGCCAACATCAATTGATTGCCAGTGGCTGCCTGGAGTGTTCTTTTTTGAGAGGTATTATAAGGCCTAGTGTAGCCCCAGCAGGAAAGCATGTCAAGATCAATTATTGACATTTGCCATGGGCATACAGGAGAGTAGGTGACAAAAATGTAAGTCATGAATCTTCTTATCCGTGCATTAGAGTTTGAAATATACAGTCATTTTAATTATTAAGAGATAGGAATATTCTTAAAAGTTGAGTACAATGACAGGTACGATAAACTCTAAGAATGTATGTGGACTTCTGGGAGCCTTGTTTACTACATGTTCTAATGAATTAATAATAGACCTCTAAAAGGATTATCATTTTTCCAGGATACCATTATCAAAGTAATAGAATGTCATGGTTCATACTGTTGCATTCAGTATTAAGCCATTGTAAGGGTCAACTGTTTCAAGTCCTCCAGAAAATTAAAAAAAAAAAAAAAAGCCAAGAGAGAATTGTTACTTTTACTTAAACATATTCTGTGTCTCTTTTTATGAAAAAACAAATCTCCCTTTTACAAAGGAGAAATGGAAATTCAGAGAGGCCATTTTTTAACTCCAGACTTCTATTATCCCCTTATTTTAGAATAAGAAGAACAGAGTTTGATCCCCAAATGGACTACTCAGTAGCAGTGACTATGAAGATCAAATTAACCAATAACAAAGTAAAAGTTCTTTCTTCTACCAAAGGGACATTAATTAATTCTAATATTAATATTTATTGTCTGTTTTTATCTCTAATTTTGCTCTCTGATTTTGGACCTAATCTTAGTTATCTGAGTTCAATTCCTGTTTCTAACTTTCCTGAAGCTTTGTTTTCAATCTCTGGATTTTGGACTACATTCTGTCTCCGATTAACTTGCCAAAAATTTTCAGCAGAATGTTCTCCCCCCTTACCTGTAAAAATGTTTCCTTCAAATCCATAACAATCCATAAGTAACAAGCAAATGTTATCTTCATTAAAAACAAAAATATTTGGTAAATTCTAGAATTTCGCTCATTCATGTTTGGTATCAAAGAGAACTTGAGATAATTGACTTAATTTCTTACTTGCCAATAGAAGCAGCATTCCCTTAGGAATTACGTAATGTGGACATTTAGAGGAATAGGAGTGAAGACTAGCTTCCTCAAATTACAAAACTTACTGGAATTTTATGCAGCACTTTAGAATGAATAAAATGGACTGTTGTGCTGAAAATGGAAAGACGAAGTAAGTGTTGCCTCCAAATTTTGTATTATTTTATTCACTGTGTATGTAATTAAATAGTTACAGTTTTTATGAATCCTAGAATATGTCAGAAAACTGAGAATCAATCTTTATACCCCCTCTATATCAGCAGCACATCTAATTTATTGAATAGTATTGCCAACTACACCCTTAAAATATATCATTAACTCAACTATTTTTCTCCAACTTATTTACTACCACCTAGATGCAAGACAAAAAGATGTAAGACTTACTGATATTATTAAAATAACCCCTTCAGGGGCACCTGGGTGTCTCAGTGGGTTAAAGCCTCTGCCTTTGGCTCAGGTCATGATCCCAGGGTCCTGGGATCGAGCCCCTCATCGGCTCTCTGCTCAGCAGGGAGCCTGCTTCATCCTCTCTCTCTGCCTGCCTCTCTGCCTACTTGTGACCTCTGTCTGTCAAATGAATAAATAAAATCTTTAAAATAAAATAAAATAACCCCTTTATTAGTCACCTCTTTTATACATTATTCCATCACTTCCAATCTATTCCTTATGTAGCAGACAATCTGACTTGCTTTAAACATATATCTGATTATGCCATATTTCTTACCTCAGAATCACTAATGTTTTCCTATTGCACTCCTTATTTGCTTTATAAATCTCTCAACTTATACCACCTCCTATCTCTATCAGTTCTAGCTCCAACGTCTTGTTCCTCAACACTACAAAGAGTTTTACATCCTTGAGGACTTAATCTATGCTGTTCCCAATACCTATTAGGTCTCTGCCTCAATCTCCCAGCATGCTGGCTCCTTCTTATCTTCCAAGTCTTCAAGTATAAATTTACCTGCTATGTATTATGCAACATCACCTAAATTACCTCCAAACTCACTCAGAGTCTATTTAATCTGTTATGATTCTTCTAGCAACTGCAATGAAAATTTGTTTACTACTTTCCCCCACTAAACTAAAATTATAAAGGAAGAGGTATAGAGTTTTTTTTTTTTTTCAAAACGGTACATGCTATATCTAGCAAAATGTCTGACATATATATTTGTGGAAAGAGTGACTAAGAATCTTATGATGTGGTTTCTTTGTAGTCACTGTTTTTGTTAGAGGATCACTTGTAGGATCATCATCATTCACGATGGTGATGAACCGCTTAGTTGTGGCAAAACTTTGTTTTGTTTTGTTTTTGTACAACTGAGACTACTAAATATTAGAGATAATAGGTAAACTAACCAGTAAGTGGAGAAGCCAAAATATAATTCAGTGTCTGATGCCAATCCTGTTGTTTCTAATAGTATAGGATACTATTTACATACTTATTATATACTTACAGAACATAATGAAGTGGGAATACTATTGGTCTATAGTCCAACAGCCTTAGATTTAAACTCTGGCTTTTCTATTCGCTGACTGTGTTTTAATCTCAGCTTTCTTTTCTGTAAATTGGGTCTAATAACTTCTACTGTTGGCCCTCTTTTGCATGTTGACCAAAATTATAAATGAAATTATAAATATAGCAATGGGCATATAATAATAACTAAATGAAATGAAGTAACTAAACTAAAAGAATTGTCTCTTCTCCTCTGCAATGATCATTAGCATACATTTAGTCTCCTTTGGTTGCCGTAGTTCTAACTGTCCTTCAGATTGCAAATTTCCAATGCTGTGTTTTGTCTTGTTTGTTTTGTTTTGTTTTTTACCTCTGCATCAAGATAACCATTGCTTAAATACCACTTTCATGAAATCTCTTTCTCCTTCAAAGTCTGTGATGGACTTCATACCCTATATACTATTAATTCATTCAACTTCATAATTCAGTAATAGTTTATGTCTTGATTTAAAATAATCCATTTTCAAACAGACATCATTTCCTTCCCAGTACGGTACATTGATTCTTCATCACATTTATGCAAGACAATTTGGCAGCGGTTACAAACCACATGCACTCTTGAATGCCACCCAAATTGACAACAATTTCAATTAACTATCCAAACTATGAGTCCCAGCAAAATGCATAGGGTAGAGAAATAAAGTGCCAATTATCAAATAGCTAGGAAGTATTATTGATCTCAACTTGTGGAAACTGCATGATCAAAAAAAAAGACATGGAAAATGAAAAATTTCCAAATGAACAAGCATTTCAGGCTTACCTCAATTATGTTACCACTGACACATGGAAGCCCATATACAAATATACACATGTGCCTTATATAATCGCATAAATATATTTTCACAATATTAGCAAAAATATTTCAGAATATTATTCTAAATCACTTTTTAAAATTGTAGCTAAAAATCTAATTGTGACACTTGTAAAAGAGTAATTGTTCCTGCTATGAGGGACAAAACAGGCTTTCTGAAAGTTTCCAATGAATGATAAGAAAGTTTATATGATCCAAAGAATGAGGACTAAGATTACAGTGTCACTGATTATTGTCAGCAGGAAAAGCATACATTTAGTCCTTTGTCCCTTGATTACTGTGAGTATAACAAAAAGATAATTACATTACAAACACTCTAAAGGACTGCTTTTTTAAAAAATGAAGTGCCAAAACTCCACAAGGTGTAATGAAAATAGCCTATAAATACAGCTTTCTACAAATTCATTTCAACCTATAGTGCTTTATAGAAGACTTCTTTTTAAAAGTCTGGTAAACATCATCATCATCATAAAAAGAAGTCTGGGAAGCATATCATTTTGAAGTTCTGGACTTGAAAAATGACAAAAAGAAGATCCATCCTCCCCCTCCCCCAGATCATTAATAAAGCAAAGCAATAATGGAATTCTTGGGACAGTTTAGGTAGAATTAGACTCAGGTTACTGACAAGCATGAATAAAACTCAGCACACATTATTCCATTTTTAAAATTCATTATGGATAATGAAGGGATTCTTTACTACTGTTGTTCCATTTGTTTTATATATTGAAGTGAGCAAGTATTTGTTTCTATTGTGAACTATTTTTAAACCTTTTCATTAATTATGTATTATTTTTAGAGAAGACAATTTGAAGATCTCAGTGCTTGCCTTTAGCTAAATATAGGACTTGTATTTCAGATTGTATTTAGTTGTATTTCAGATTGTAATAATATGGAAATGAGCTCATTCATATTTAAGAGAGTATCTTATGGTGATATTTAATTCATTTTTTAATTTATTTATTCTCTTATTTTAATATTATGTAATGTCAATGCTGGAATTTTAATAAAGTGAATTAGTTTCCTGGTTGAAAATTACCTTGAAACAGTACCAAATTATGTGAACAGAAGATTTTAAGTGATAATATCTGCCACCAAATATGTATAAGTCACTTTGAGATCCTGGAAGTTGTTAGTTAAGTAATAATAAAATTTTCTTGGAAAAAAAGTTTTATATGTAAAGCTGTATCTATGCTTTATATATAAAAAGGACTCCTGGCATAAAAAATAATAATATATGAAAATGAGAAATATTGTATGAAAAAGTAAAATTTAATTGACGATATTGAGGTTAATGTCATCCATTAATCAAGACTATGTGAGGTTTAAAGATGTAAGATTGGAGTCTTGCTGTTTATCACTTTAAAAATTGGGATTTCTCATAAATAATTCTCAAACCTGTTATCCAGAAGTGAAACCAGAGCTAAATTTGTTTCCTAAGGTGTGATAAAGGGTGCTTTGTCAAACAGTAGTGGTTCATATGTATTTTGCATTTCTCTCTTTTTTTAAAAGATTTTATTTATTTATTTGACAGAGATCACAAGTAGGCAGAGAGGCAGGCAGAGAGAGAGAGGGGGAAGCAGGCTCCCTGCTGAGCAGAGAGCCTGATGTGGGGCTCGATCCCAGGACCCTGGGATCATGACCTGAGCTGAAGGCAGAGGCTTTAACCCACTGAGCCACCTAGGCACCCCTGAATTTCTCTTTAAGTAGTACTATAAAGTAAGTAATCAGGAGGAGGAAAGAAGACAGCAGGAATATGGTAAGCAGAGTTATCAATTACCTTTTTATTCCTTTATACATAATGAGTATGACAACTTTGAGCACTCTGAATAGTTTAACGTCAGTGAATAAACTCAAGTACAATTTTGAAATACTAAATTCAGGAGCTTTTTGATGTTTATGGTATAGGTTTACCCATCATGGGGACTTCATCTGTAACAACTTTATTTAATTCAACTGATATTTATTGAGGATATACTAGATGTAAATCACTGATCCAGGTCCTGCTGCGAATCCACGAGTAAGACAAGTTTCTGGCAAGGTAGAGACTGGCTTTTTTAATGGGAATAGAGGGTGCATACAAATGACCATAATATAAGGCAGAAATTGTGTTTCTTTTCAAAAGATAAGAGACATGGGGGCGCCTGGGTGGCTCAGTGGGTTAAAGCCTCTGACTTCTGCTCACGTCACTATCCCAGGGTCCTGGGAGTGAGCCCTTCATAGGGCTCTCTGCTCGGCGGGAAGCCTGCTTCCTCCTCTCTCTCTGCCTGCCTCTCCACCTACTTGAGATCTCTGTCAAATAATTAAATAAAATCTTAAAAAAAAAAAAAAGATAAGAGACATCTGTTATAAGATGTCTTTTAATATAGACATTGCCCTGAGGAAGGGCAGATTCAAATGTGAAGAAATCAAGAGGAGAGCTAAGTAAGTGCTTGCAGTTCTATAAACATGAACACACAGAGTATCTTCAGAAATTGAAATGTGAAGTTAAAAAAGTGAATACAAGGAAGTCATAATCACATATTCAGATAACATTAATGGGATTGCAACCCAACAGCATATACTTACAAACCTCAAATTAGTTATTTCTTTAAAAAATTAAATTTGTTGATTTGATACTCTTAGCCACAAAAGATTTAACTGTAGTTTTAATAATTAAAAAATAAGCACAAATCAGGGAAGAGATCTTTTTGTTTCAAAATAGTCAGATAATAATCATCAACTTGACAGAGACCCAGGGATTAGAATCACCTATAAGGTTTATTTATTTTCGTTATCTTCATTATTCATTTCTCCTTTTAAAATCTCAGACTTAAAAATAATACTTAAGAATATCTAAAAACGAATTCTTCTCTCATTAATTGGTCTATCATTTTCTTTTCCCTTGGGAAATAATCTTCACTACCTCATGGAGATAAGGGAGTATGTGACTCTATGTGTGACTCTATGTGTGCAGGTATGAGACGGTGGGGGCACTCTCTGAAAAAAATAGTCATTTAAAGGAATTACTGCTTTTCCAAAATTCCTTCTGGGAATAAAGATATTTCAAAGTTGTCTGAAATTCCATTTTATTGGTCTCTATGCTATAATTTATACAAATTAATAATGGCTCATAAATTAATGGAATTAACACAAATTAACAAAGAGTAATACACTGACTCATGGTGATTTATTTTGTCCTTTGCGGAAAAGATTTCCAGCATACAATTCATTCAAATGTTAATGAGAAAATTATTTTCTTGGCAAACCTCTGTTCCAGAAAAATTGCAGTGAAATTCATTGGGGCAATATCTTTCATAAAGAAATACTTTAATATATAGCTAAAGTTCTAATACTACCTATGCAACCAAAAGATCAGAAATAATCCAGCTCAATGTTAGGAGAATGGTTTAACAAAATATTATATATGAATACAATGGATTACTAAGTAGCCATTAAATAATAAAAAAAAATGGTTTTGAGGGTATGTCAGTCATGAGAAAATGTACTAAATACAGATGGTATATGTATTATGTAAAATATATGCAAATATTATATACAAATGTGTGTAAGTCAAGTCATTAGAGAAACTTCTTTTTAATTCTTGGTAATTCTTGCTGCTGTAGGCTAAAAGGATCTATTTGTTCAAGAGGGGAAAGAAATAAGCCATTAAAAATAATAAGACTCAAACAACAATGAGTAAAACAGTAACTCAGCTTTTGACTTCCAAATTAGGATTTCAGGAAACAGTAGGTATGAAAATTTGTCTTTTATATAAAAAAGGAAAGGTTTTTTTTTTTTTTTTTACCTATTATAGGAGAAGAAGATTGAGGATTTATAGCCACAAAACTTGAATTAGTCAGAACCTAGTGTTTTGTTTTGTTTTTTTTTTCACAGGATAATGAACTGGTAGAGTTCAGATTTTTTATGAAGCTAGCTTCATGATAGCAGGGAGAAGATTTAAAAAATAAATAAATACATACATAAAGGCTCCCTGATCTGGGGAAAGGAGTCCATTCAGAAGGTCGGGTATATATAAGCAAGAGAGGGCCTGCGCCTGCAACTGCCTGCTACCCAGGCGGGATGCTGCTGGAAGCGTGCACACTGAGTGGGTGTTTTCCACTGAGCCCTGGAGGATTTAGCAAGAGGTCACGATGAATGAAGTTTTTTAATAATAGAATCTAAATTTAGAAAATTGTAAGTCACCTCTGGGTTGAATGGACTGAGGCTAGTAAGTCTGTAAGTTTGTGAGTGTAATGATACTTCGATGGATCATTTACAGAAGAGATGGTAAAAGAGCATGTCATATAGAGTCTCTTAAGATAAATTTATAAAGCCTGTTCCTTTTGGGACCATGAAATTCTTAGAAGTAAAATGATTGAATAACAACTTTAAGATGATATATTCTTGCAAATAGTATTTTGTCACTTATATAACAGGAGCTAGTGAGTTTTTTCTTCTTGAGCTTCTACTTTTCTCAGCCTCTATTTTCTCATATTCAGTAAAATGGGAATAACCTATTAAATGAGAATAACCTATTAAATGATAGATCAAAACCCAACTTCATGTTATTTCACATACTCAGCAAATACTTATAGAGCAGCTACTATATGCCAGGCACTGTTTTAGACACTTACAATAACTGGGCAATAAAAAGATAAAAAGATCTACCCTGGCAAGAATGTATTTTACAATGGAAGGCCAATAATAAACATACTAAAAATATAAATTATCTGATATATCTGTAAGTGCTTCAGAGGAAAGAAAGAGCTAGGAAGGGGACACCAATTTGAGACAAGTTGAAGAGGCCCTATTACACTTTAAAGTAAGTTCCTCAAGGTAAGCTTTACTGAGAGGAATCCTTACAGATATCTAAAGAAAGATAATTCCAGCAGAGAGAAGGGCCAGTGGAGAGGCCCTAAATCACAAATTCTCCTGGAATATTCAAAGTATAACAGAAGACCAGGGTGGCTGTGATGGAAGCAGGAGCAGGGAATACCAGGAGGAGGGAGAAGGGTAAAAGGGCAGTGATGAGGTTCATGCGGTGACTTATGGTCATTAAAAAGACTATCTTTATTCAGTAAAAAGTATAATCAATGGAGGACTTTTTAATGTAACGATAATGTGATCTGACTTAAGGAGACTAAGTAATCAGACAGAGATGTCTAAGGTTTGTCTCATGCCATAGAGGTCATGAGAATTGGACAGATTATGATATACTAGATTTTAAACATATGCTCCAAGTTTTCTTTTAACCAATAAAGGGGGTGAGTACAAAAGAAGTCAAATATAATACTAGTATTTGGCCCAGGTAAATATAATAATGAGGTAAGGACAAACTGAGATGGAGAACTGGGACAGAACATGTTCTGTGGAAATAACAGAAATTCAGTTTTGTCTTTTCCATGTCCAAGTGGATATATGAATCGAGTTCAATAGAGCAGTATGGTTGGCAGACATAATTTCGAGCTATAAATCGTCACATTGGTGGCATTTAGAAATCTAAAGATGGAAGAAGTCATCAGAGTTTGCATAGAAAGAAGAAAAGAGGCCCAAGGACTCAGGCATGGAGCCCTCCAAAGAGAAGAGGTTTGAGAGGATGAAATTAGCAAAGGTGAGTAAGAGGGTGACTAAATAGCAAAGGAGGAAAAAAACTAACAAAAAGATTAACTGGTAAATTTGGAAGAACACTGAGAGTATGTGTTGTCCTGACAACAAAATAAAGAAAGGTATCAAGAAGGAGCGTGCACAGCCATCAAATGCAGCTGATGCCTAGTGAGAATTGACGACTGGATTAAACAACATGAGGCTTTTCTGAGTTTCTTGAGGGCAGGATTTATGTTCTTATATTTCTGTCCTATAATCCAGCACAGAATTTTAAAAAGTCTAAGTGCAGTGTTGTTTCCATCACAAACACTGACTCTCTAGTTGAAGTACTATCAGAATACAGAGTTCAATTAATTAGTCCGTCCCAATTTTGAATAATAGAAAACAGTAATCAGGTGTTGCATGAAAGTGGGTTGCTGTTTATGGTTCTCTTTTTTTCTTGGCTTTGCTTTGTTTTGTTTAAAGTAAGTATTTCGTTATTCAAGATAGATTAGGAGCCAGTGAAAAAAATAGTGAGAAAGTAATTTAGGTTGACTGTTCAAAGCTGGCAAGTGCCTGAGGTGACACTTTAAGGAAGAAACGATGATGTTATGGAAGAACAGTATGTAAGATGTACATCAGGAAACTGAAAGTTTAATGGTACCAATAATAAATAAAAAGTGCCAAATAAATAAATAAATGCAAGATACGCACGCATGCGCACACACACACACACACACACACATCAGTTATAGTGATGTTGTTAATGACCTCAAGCTATTTTTAAAATTATAAATAAAGATAGATAAAAGAAGACATTTCATTTTTTTACATTAGTTGCCTATGTGGAGAAGTGAAATAAAGGCAGGCAATGTTCAAAACTTCTCCTGTATTCAGGCAGAACCTCATGAATTTACTTGATCTCCTCTGTAGCAGACAGAAAAGAACACATAAGCACTATAAAGATTCTGGCTTTTCTGATACTTCAGAGGAAAGAATTCTCTCCAGCAACACAAAACAAAAAAACAAAAAGACACCCTCTCGGACCTTATCAGAACTCTAATTTTGAGCTTAGCAATGTCTTACCATAAAGCATTATTGAAAATTAAAAGTATAGACATAAGAAGGCAAAATAACACTAATAACCAACCAGAAGAATATAACACTGATGCAAAGAAAAATTAGAAACTGAAATCAAGCTTGAGAAACAAATTGGTTGGAAAGCAACTTTCATGGCACATTAGACTGCACCAAAATAAAATTAATAAAGAGAAAGTATATAAATAGTACTCAAATATTTTTGTAATGAAAAGAAGCACCTCTTTGAATAAAGGAAAACATCCCTGAGAAGCCTGCAACCACCCAGATGCTGAGCACCTACCAAGCAAAGAAGGCAGACTGTAGGACAATAGGAATAATTAATATACCTCATGAGGATCACAGGAGGGAAAAGTCACCTTGTGTTTTTTTAGACAGAGATTTCAAATTTTTACCTAAGATATATGTTTCTCTCTTTCCTTTTAATAGAATCTCAGCTAGAGATTACATTTTCCAGGTTTCTCTGCACATTTATGTGGCCAATGGGTTATGCATAGAAATGATGTTTTTAAGTTTTAACCCTTTTCCATGAAGAAGCTCATGACCTTTCACTCTTTTCCCCCTCCTCTAAGGTTGGGATGTAGTCACACTGCTGGTAGCCAGCTTAAACATGCTAAAAATGTCAATAATTTAAAGGATGATAGTGCAAGATAAGAACTTGACTTCCTAATAGTTCTGGGGAACAAAACTGCCTCCCCAACTCTGGATGGAACACAACACCCAGTTCTGGACTTTTCTGTGAGGGAGAAATAAATTGTTATAGTTGGCCACTGCATTTTTTAAAGAGTTTATTTATTTATTTGAGAGAGAGAAAGCAAGTGAGCACAAGCAGAGGGAGGGGCAGAGGGATAGGGCAAGGCAGGTTCTCTGCTTAGCAGCGAGCCAGATGAAGTACTGGATCCCAGGAGCCTGGAATCATGACCTGAGCTGAAGGCAGACACTTAGCAGACTAAGCCACCCAGGTGCCCCAATGCCACTGGATTTTTGAATATCTTTGCTACTATAAACTTATCATATACCCTAACTAATTCACATATAAGACTCTAGCATAGTTTTTATTTTTAGCATATAAAGTATATTTCTCTTTTCCATTTTATTCTTTATATACTCAATAAATATTTACTATGTACCAGAATACTAGGTGCTTCTACTGGTCCTCATGTTTTTGGACCACTTTTATATATGTATATTTAATTTCTATAAGGGCCACTCTGAATAACAATATTTTCTTAAATAGTCTGCACTACCACATTTCACAAAGGAAGTAAATAAATCTCAACTGAATATTCATCTTTAATGAAAGCCTCGAGAATTCCCAATGACAAATATTTTTAACAGCAGGAGAGTGACTCTTCTAGGGTTCTGTTGGGGTTTTTTGTGCCAAGTTAGTTGCAAACAAATCAAACTGCTTGGCAGTGTGACAGTAAAATTAGTGGACTTGCAAATAATGTTAATAATAGAGGAGTTGACTAAAGATAGTGTTCACTGCAAACATGTATCAATGAGGCCAGCAGTTTTTCCTATGCAGACCCATGATAACAACAACAACAACAACAACAAAAAGGAATTGTAAGGAAACATTAATGATATCATCATGATCAAATTCCTGACATCAGTTCTTCTAAGAATAATTTCCCACAAAGGGCATACATCTCAAATTCCTCCTTTATATCTCAAATTCTTCCTCAGGCATTGCCATTTGTTATATATGTATCTTCCACCTACTAGCCAACTATTTAAACACTTAAAAATATTTGCTTTTTACTATGGTTTAATAAACATACAAATTGTCCCTTTTGTCACCTCATTTGACAGTTAAACTGATAATGTTGTTGCAATATAATGCATTGCTATTTAAATTTGTTCACTTTGTTAAGTGCTATATAATTTATGGATGAGTCATTGCTCTTTCAGTAGAATTGAAATGTCTTTTAACATACTACAATATGTCTTGATTAAATTACATATTTTGAAATCTCTGTAATTGATTACTGTTTTCTTTTCATGTATCATCCAGTGACATTTTGCAGGAGCAGCCTCTCCTGATGCATGGCCGCTGGTGCAAAGGACAGGCTTTTCAGAAGGAAAACAATCTCTGCTCTGCTGCAATTTATGATTAATCCTGAAGAATATTCTTGTTTTACCTCACAACATCTTTATCATCCTATGAGAATGGGCAGACTTCATGTGGGAGCAAATCTGGCGGGGCCTCATACCCAGAAGATCTTTTAACTATCAATACTTGAGCATTACTCGAAGGTAAATAGTTTCAGAAGAGTTCCTCAAGTTTCAGTCCTAGGGTTTATAATATATAGCCTCCACATTAATGCCATAGATGGATAGCAGGTTGATTCATTAAAATCCGAAGATGGCATTAAAAGCAGCACAATTATCATCAGCTTGAAAGGTCAAACAAGAAATTCCAGCATTCTGAACTACTTGGAAAAATATGGTGAGGTCCATGAGTTTAGGCAGCAAAGTTTCACTAACGCTAAAGTTCACTTACAAAGAGAGAGGCTCAGTAACATACTATGGCTATGATCGACTTTTGAGAAATAGTGACATATTCTAAAAGGGTAAAAATCTGTGAAATGTCAAATGATTAACATAACTCAGGAGTATGACTTTTTTCTATCTTTCTCTCTTCCTACACCCCCTAAAAATCACAAAAGTCCTCATAATATACTCTTCTCTTCCTCCCAGCTTTAGGGATACTGGACTTAGATTTATTATCTTTTTCTGACTGTTATGGGTTGAACTGTGTTCCTCTCCCCCAAATTCATATGTTGAAATATTAACCTCTAGAGTCCCTGAATATGAAGCTATTTGAAAATAGGGTCATTGAGAAGTAATTAGTTAAGAAGAGGTCATACTGGAGTAGGATGGGCCCCTCATCCAGTAAGACACTTATCCTTACTAACAAAGGAAAAATTTGGACACACAAATAGAGACAGTGCAAATGTCATGTGAAGATTGGAGTTTATGGTACCACGGGCCAAGGAATACCAAAACTGTTAGCAAACCGCTAGCAGAGAGGTACAGAACAGATTCTCTGTCATAGCTCTCAAAAGGAACTAACTTAGCTGATACCTTAATATTTGAACTTCCGGTGTCCAGAACTGTGAGGCAATAAAATTCCGTTGTTAAATCCCACCCAGTTTATAGTCCTTTGTTACAGCTAATGAACCAACTAATACACTGGTTCCAATTATTTATCTCTAAATTGGGGATAACAGGGTATAATGCTCCAGGTTCTAGTAAAGATTAAATGAGATAATGTTTATATAGATTATAGCATGGTGTGAGACACAAAATAGTTACTCTAAACTATAGGTCTCATTCTCTTAGCTACTTCCTTAATCTTGAACCTAACATTTGGAAAATAATCCAATAATATTTGAAGATAATTAATTCATATTAAAACATAAATTATTAATAATCTGATTAGCAAAATCTGATTTGAGAACTATGACTTATTTAGAAATGTGCAAAATGAGCATAAACTCTGCAGTTTTACACTGAAAACCTCTCTGAATCTTCATTTACCACATCTTCTAGGAGATGTGCACACAAGCACAAACACATCTGCCTTCAACTCAGAGAGTATCAGCCTCCCAAACCCATTTAGAGACTCCAAATTAAGAACCTCTAATACATAAGTTTCAATTTCTGATCTATTCTGTGCTTTCTTCCAATGTTATGGTGCATTTTGTCAGAGTGCCTCTTGTGTTAGTGTAAGTAAAAACTTGATTTGCTTTCAAATTTTTTTTTTTTTTTTTATGTGCTTAGAAGTAAAAATAAATGGGATACTCTGTAGGGTAAAGGAAAGAAAAGTTATACAGCACTCTACATAGAGAAAACAGAAATATGATGAATGAATAAAGATAATTAAAATATATAAAAAAAATCTTGAAATTATATAAAAATGTCCAATATTTAAGCAAATAGTAATTTAAAGTAAGCAAATATGAAAACTATTTTTGCACTTGTTTTAAACCGTCAATAAGTGCATGATATATAATACTATTTAAAAAGAAATTTTAAGAATCCAGTTCCAAAAAAGGCTAAGTAGTCAAATAGCATGAATCTCCTCATTATACCTGTCTTATAACTGTCCTAACAATGACATTTGCAAAATGTCTGCAACCCAAAGTTTGTTGAGTTGAACTGTATTAATATATCATGAATGAATGTACCCTTTAACATTTATTATCTGCTTATTCATCTGGCATTATCTTACTTTTCTTGCTCTCCTGATTCTGATAGAGAAAGATAATTATTTATTGGATAAGAGAAAAATTTTGGAAATTTGGGCATAATGAGGTTTGAATTCTAGTGTTCTGTATATTATCTTTGTGATCTTAGGGAAATTACTTGCTGACTTTTCAGATTTTACAGTTTCCTCCCATGTAAAACAGATAAAATAACTCATAATATTGTTTTGCAAGGTACCTGGATGGCTCAGTCAGCTAAGCATCCGAATCTTGATTCTGGCCTAGGTCATGATCTCAGGATCCTGGGATCTCGCCCCATACTCATCAGGGAATCTGTTTGAGGAGTCTCTCCCCTCCTCTCCCTCTGCCCTTCCCCTTGCTTGCATATGCTCTCTCTAAAATAAATTAAAAAAATCTTTTTTTTTTAAGATTGTTTGATTAAATGAAATATTGCTTAAAACATAACAAGCATGGACTAAAAGTTATTACATAATGTAAATACCTTTTTAAGCAAAACATTTATTATCATTCTTATTTTCCTAACTAAAAAGAAAAGTTGGCCAACAATTATAGTAACTGTGTCATATACATTTGTATGAGTGCAGGAAAATGCACCGTCCTACACTATGCAACTGTGTTTATCTACTTAGAACAGTCATTCCACATCTTATGACTTATACATATATCTAATTTCTGGTTAACTCTATTTTATTTTGTTCTTTGAATTCAGAAAATAAGTTTAGCTCCAAGGGAAGTAGCACTTGCAGAAATAGACAATTCTTTATTTTTTAAAAAATGTCTTGATGCTATAAATTAAATCTAAAATCTGAATTCATGAGTCCAGTTCTATGAACATTGATTTAACTTCACAAAAATGCTTTTCTTTTTGATTGCTTAACCAGTAAACAACAAAAAAAGTTCTTAGTTTTTAATTTAAAAGGGTCAATGTGACATTCCAGAAATTAATACTAGCATTCTTCTAGCTATTGGTTGAGATCCAAAACTATGAACATAAATAATTTTAATGCATTTTTCAGATACTTTGATAAAAAGACCATAATTTAAGTAATTCAAGATGAGATGTACTATGACATGGTTTAAAAATTTGTTCATTTTAGTGAGAGAAAGAGAGAGAGGGAGAACATGTGCACATATGCAAGCAGGAGGAAGGGGCAGTGGTATTAAGGAAGCATAGCAGACTCCCTGCTGAATGCGGACCTCCAACGTGGGGCTTGATCCCTGGACCCTGAGATCATGACCTGAGCTGAAATCAAGAGCTAGACCTTGAACTGACTGAGCCACAAGATGCCCTGTACTTTGACATTTTATTTATTTTTTCCATAAAGAAAAACAGCTATTCTACTGGAATTTTCCATTTCAGGAAGTTTTTTTGAAAGCCTTTAATAAATATTTATTTCTTGCGTCCAGTTTTTACCAAGTTGACATAGCAATACTTTTTAAATTATAACTAATACATTTGTGTCTACAGCATCAAATTAAATTATAAGTTGGGGCACCCAGATGGCTCAGTGGGTTAAATATCTGACTATTGGTCTTATCTCAGGTGATGATCTCAGAATCCTGAGATCGAGGCCCACGATGGGCTCCGAGTTCAATGTGTTGTCTGCTTGACATTCTCTCTCTCCCTCTGCCCCTCCCACTTGTACCTGCATGCAAAGTCTTTCCAAATAAATAAATAAATAAAATCTTTTTAAAAATTATGAGCTAAAGGAGAAATAGTGTTTTGCTGCCTATTTAAGAAAACAAAAAATGACAGTCAATTTTAAAGGGATATTAGTTTCATTTTTCTTTTTTTACTTTTTAAACCACACAGACCCAATACTATACATTAAGAATATTAGGCTATTTTCCACTGAAGAGACTGTCTTTTTTCCACTGAAAGAAATTAAAAATAGAACTTCCTTATAACCCTGCAATTGCACTACTGGGTATTTACCCCAAAGATACAGATGTAGTGAAAAGAAGGGCCATTTGTACCCCAATGTTTATAGCAGCAATGGCCATGGTCGCCAAACTGTGGAAAGAACCAAGATGCCCTTCAACGGATGAATGGATAAGGAAGATGTGGTCCATATACACTACGGAGTATTATGCCTCCATCAGAAAGGATGAATACCCAACTTTTGTAGCAACATGGATGGGACTGGAAGAGATTATGCTGAGTGAAATAAGTCAAGCAGAGAGAGTCAATTATCATATGGTTTCACTTATTTGTGGAGCATAACAAATAATATGGAGGACATGGGGTGATGGAGAGGAGAAGGGAGTTGAGGGAAATTGGAAGGGGAGGTGAACCATGGGAGACTATGGACTCTGAAAAACAACCTAAGGGTTTTGAAGGGGCGGGGGCGGGAGGTTGGGGGAGCCAGGTGGTGGGTATTAAGAAGGGCACGTATTGCATGGAGCATTGGGTGTGGTGCAAAAACAATGAATACTGTTATGCTGAAAAGAAACAAAAAATTAAAAAAAAAAAAGAATATTAGGCTATTTACAAATAAAATTTAAAATTTCCTAAATCCATAGTATAGCCAAGTATTGCAGAAAAACACAAGAAAATAACTTTCCTTTTATGATACTAGTGGAAGCCTTTTAAATAAATCAGACTGAGCCCTTACTTAGTTGAGCAGAACCAGGTAATTTATATAAGAAATGACTGTGAAAGAAAGATGCCTTGAAGGAGTAAAACCACTGAGTCTTCAATTTCACTTCAACACCCCCTGGATAGTAAGAGGAACCTGACAAGAATAAATGACTCAGACACATGTGGAAAAAATCAAATCCCATAAACTTTTCCTGGCATCACTAAGACCAAGAAATTAATACTCATGCTTAAATCAAGAAAGAATTGCTAAACCTGATAATTCAGAAAGAAATGAAATGCTGATAAATGACATCAGTATTATATTTCTTTTATGGTTATGAATGGAGATTACCTTAGTAAGATAAAATTCATTTAATTAAAAAATGTTTACATAAGTATGATAAAATTGTTTATGAATTTAATTAAAGCATCATGATATTTAAATGACTCACTGGAGGGTAGTTAGCCTTCATATCTGGGTTTTTATTAGCATTATTTTTTTTAAGGATTTTTTTTTATTTGACAGAGAGATAGAGAGCACAAATAGGCAGAGTGGCAGGCAGAGGGAGAGGAAGAAGCAGGCTCTCCACCGAGCAGGGAGCCCCATGTGGGGCTCGATCCCAGGAACCTGGGATCATGACCTGAGCTGAAGAAAGCTGCCTAACTGACTGAGCCACCCAGGTGTCCCTTTTATTAGCATTACTATACTAAATATTATTTTGAATTAGTTAAAGTATTATCATCACAAAAATTTAGATAGAAGTTTTACCCTTAAGGCTCAAGCTCTGTGTATATTTTCACATCAAACTTCTCATATATTATGTGATCCTATCATAGCTGTCAGGAAATCCTATAATGTAAAAAAGATATTCATCATAAACCAACTCAAATCAGTCTGTTTCAACCTCAGAAATGCAATATTATACTCCGTTTCCATTTGCTTGCTCACTCTTTACTCCTCCCTTATGGAAAGGGTCATTTTTCTAGCCATTAGAAATATTTTCAGTTATACTTGGACTTAAGCCATCTCATTTTACCCATGATCCTGCCTGATCTATTATTCTTCATTTCATATAATAAAATCTTACTCATTTGTTTAGTATACTAATAAAATACACAGAAAGCAAGTATTATTTGGTAACTACTGTAATGGATTCTGGGGATAAAATGGAAGAAAAATGGACATATTTTCTGCCTTATAGAAATTATATTTTACATGACACAAGATGTATGTTATAGAAAACAGGAATTATAACACTGGTGATGCGCACTGAGAGTTGACATCATGGATGCTATGACGGCACCATTAACTGACACCCAACAAAGTCTTGGTTAGCCAGAGAAGGCTTGGAGGAAAGATGCCCATGCTAGGCCTGAAGACTGAAAAGGAATTAATCAAGTGAAAGGACTAGAATATTCAGTAATTGACAAAGTATACACAAGATCTAGAGGTAAGTAAAACCGAGATGTCTGAGGACCTACAGAAGTGGGATTGGACAGGGAAGGTAAAAGAAAGCGTACTAACAGGTAAAGCTGGGGACATAAGCAGAATCCGATTATAGAGAATCTTGCAGTGATCTTAAGAAGAAGGAATTATTTCACAAGAACAATTAGGAGATAGTGAAGGGTTTTAAAGAGGAAGGTAATAGGATTCCATATTCTTTAGAAATATCAACTACAATATAAAAAATGGAGTCAACAGATTCAAAAAAAAGAAAAACCAGTTAACGGTTTACTGTACTAGAAAGGCAAGAGATGTTGGTGATCCACTGACCAGAGATAGTGAAGCTGAAGAGAAATGAGCCAATGCAACATAGCGTTATGAGATGATCAAGAGTGAAAGAAGAATAGAAAGATCCATATTGATGTTGGATTTCTTGTTTTGGCCAATGGTCTGTCATCATGAAGAGCTGATGGGATTAAGGGGAGTGGATGACAGGTCAGTTTAGATCATTCTGACTCACAGGTGCTCCTGAGACACCCAAGTACAAATGTCAGGTCAGAAGCTCAGTAGAGTAATCATATCTGAAAATAAATCTGGGTGTCACTAGGATATGGAAAGTAACTAAACCCTTAAGACTGGATGAGACAGAATGAATGGATGACTATAAATGCCAAGGATAGTTCCAGCTGAGAATAGGTAAAATAGTTTTACCTATCAAAGAACAAAAATCATAACCTTAAAACAAAAACAAAAAACAAGAATGTCATCATGAAAACTCAGATTGAAAGACATATGGAAATGATTACTAAATCCAATAGACATTTAAATCCTTACATTTCTCAGTTATGGCCAAATTTAATATTTTCTGGCTTCTAAAACAATATTCTTACTTTAGTTTTCTTTCTACTTCTTGGCTTCATTGGAAGCCCCTATTTATTTCTCTATACATCCTCAGGGTTTTGTCTTTGACAATCTCTACCTATCATTTTATGTTCCCTTTCTTGAAGCATTTCTTAGAACTCTGAATTTATCTCCTCCCTATATGTGGACAACTCCAAATTTTTCATCTCTACCCCAGATCTCTCTATTAAGTTAGACTTATTTGGTCTAATTACCTACTGACTCCCTTGACTAAACACTAGTACTTTAGTTCATTATGTCCTACAAACCTGCCATCTCCTTTTCTGTTTCCTATTTTCATTAATACAGTCTAATCACCAGGTCAAGTTAAATGAGTCATAAACCTGAGGCATAGCTTAAACTCCTCACTTTCTTCCCTCTTGCTCTTATCCAGTTGGCCAAGAAATCCTGCTGTTATAGTATCATGACTGATTGATTGATTGATTGATTTGAATTTAAGTACAGTTGGCACACAATGTTAAATTAGTTTCTGGTGTATAATATAGTGATTCCACAACTCTATGCATTATGCTATGTACACCACAAGTGTAGCTACCATCTATCACCATACAATGTTATTACAATACCATTGCTATGTCTTATTTCTTGAAGTCGACTACATTGCCTCATCAATTATCACAGTGCTAGATCAGTAGTAAGCATTCAATAAATGTTTTTTGAATGAATGAATAAATTCCTCTTCCCTCTGCCCCATCTTGAGTTTGTGTTCCTCACTACTCTTTGCCTATATATTAGAACGTATTCTCAAAAAGTTACCTAGTATAAATCGCTTTTCTTCCTCCAACTTATCCTTTAAATTGACACCAAAGTAACTTTTATAAGTTTATATTTAATTGGTTCACTCTCTTAAAATTAATATTTCCCTTCCTCCTACAATACAAATTTCTGCCCTAATACATGCTCTTAAATGTTTCCTAAAATTAGAATCTCGTCTTCTCAGACTGGTGATCTCATCAGAGTCAGCTTAGTTGTCTTCTCCCCTGAGAGATATCCCACTTACCCTTCCACTTACCCTAGAGAGGTGAGCACTCCCTCTTTTGTGATTCTAGAGATTTTTACGGTTAGGTAACCTGTGATTATCTCTCAGTGATATTATGAGATTTATGCAGATTTTTTAAAAAGTGCATTTTCTCATCTTCCAAATTTTTAATACTTTATATAAACCATGTTTGGTACTAAACATATGTTGATATAGTGAAAGAATAAGTATATTACATATTAACATCTTATAATCCAGTTTTACCAAAAATAATACACCAAAAATAAGATAATGATGTTAGAATACAGAAAAAAAAGTAACTTGAAGAATACCACTTCAAAATAGTGGGACCGATTTTAATGAAAGCTTGAAATGAACTAATCAGAAGAAGTCTGTTGAAAGTTACAATAGCAATCCACTTGTGTTAAGGCTTACTACTAATAAATTCTACCTAAGAGCCATCTGAGAACTGCCATTAAGAATGACTTTTCTTCAAGCTCCCTCCATTAGTAATGAGCTCATAAAGTCAAAGAGCAAAAGCTTTTAAGGTTCATATTCTTTTACAAGGAAATAGAGTACTTTAGAAGATATTAGGAATTATCAAGAGGATAAATCACTCCTACTGTACCTTTTTTTCTTTCCTTTCTTTCAGGAAAATCAGATTTCCTAATATAACATAGAAAAGTGAGTCAGTAGAATAAGTAGTTAATATAGTGTTCAATAATTTTGAAGGCCTATTTATTGTGAATATATTCATTATATCAAATTTTTACGTATTTTGTAAAACTACTTATTGGCCAACATTTAATTTAAAGGTATGAAAACAATCCTGAGTACTATTTTTTAAACATAAATATTCAAAACTGTATCACATTAAAACCAATAAGAATTTTATCTTGAGACAAAATTATTTTCATGTAAATTAAATAATTATATTTCTTGAGATAGGGGAAATTCCAAGGAAAATAAGTTCATGTGATTCATGTGATTCTACAGGCCTGAATGGGTACAGCTATTCTCTTTAGAGATCTTGCACTAGAAATTCAGATATTGCCAAAAGAGGACAGAGGATACTTAGAGCAGAAAAGCAATTGCCAAAGGGTGCCTGGGTGGCTCAGTCAATTAAGCACCTACTTCGGCTCAGGTCATGATCCTGGAGTCCAGGGACTGAGCCTAATGTTGGGCTCCCCACTGAGCTGGGAGTACACTTGTCCCTTACCCTCTGACCATAACCCCTGTTGGTGTTCTCTCTTTTTCTCTCAAAGAAATAAAAACTTAAAAAAAAAAAATGGCATAGCACTATTCAAGTTTTTATTCACATTGAGACTAAATCATATATACTCATGTATAACAATGAAATTTTCTTAATAAAATTCTCTATTAAAATATTAATATAAATTTTAAGCAGGTATTACCAGTATTTTTACTACCTAACTTTAAAGAAAGATTAAATTTAAATCAAGGCATTAAGGAACAGGAAATTGGGCAGAATAGTAAAGCAAATTAAAACTGTTTTACACTTGAGTTTTAACTTTTACTTAGAGAATTTCCTGGAGTTCAAAGTCAGCCTGTATCTCCCAACCTGAGAAGCCCTCACTGAGCTCATCCTCTGTCCAGAGGGGTAAGGCTCATCTCATCTCTACTGACCCTTAGAGCCCCTGCAACTTCTGCATCCTTTGAGTGTGCTTGACTACAGATCTCTAGCCCCTGGGACATATGTCATATCTGGATAATACCTGGAAACATGCAGCTAAGAGTCATTACAATATACTTTTCATCACTGCAAGCCATATGAGTAATACTGGTATGAAATCTTGCTCTATGCAATGCAGACAAAATAAATTTGAGAGGTCCTTTAGGAAATTATAAACAGACAAGCATACTCTGTTCCTGTCTTCCCTAATAGTTCAAACTGAACTAAAACTTCCAAAAAGATAGGAGATAGTAGGAGTACAAGGACACTTCCCCAGTCTCTTTCCTCAACCAGTATCAAACTTGTTTTGGTTGCTATGGCAACCATGCTGTCAATTATGTTATGGCTCCATGCTTACACTATTACAGCATTGCTTCAAATCAGTTAAAAACAAAACACACAGGTACACACACACACACACGCACGTCCACACAGTACACACATATAGCACACACATCATGTCTTCAGATTCCAAAATGGCTCCATCATTCAAGCTGCTTCTCGTGTAGATTACATTTTTTTAAAAAAGTATTTTAACATTGTTCTTGTACAAAAAATCAATGTTTGATATCAGAGAATATAGCACTTAGTTTGAAATAAAGAGATAATTTCCTCAGCAGCAGTTTTAGGACGCTACATGTTTAAATGTCAATCCCATGTTTAAAGCACTACTAGTGGTTCCAAGTCAGCAGTCTCAACATTCTGCTTTGTCCTTTGTTAAGAGACAGACAGAAACAATGTTTTGTGTGTGAGGTAATGTCCAAGTATTACCCAGAAATCATCTAATCACAGTCTTCAAAACAACGTATCTCATTTAAAAATACTTAATTTCTTATTCATCCCTGAAGGGTAAAAGAATTACTTCTAAGACAACCTGCTCTATGGAATTTAAATTATATACATTTGAAGAAATTGTAAACCAACTTTCTATAAGCTAGTAAAAATCAGAAGCACTTTTTCCATTCTATACTTCTATGGGAATAAAAAGAATGAGAGTCCGTTTTACTGTTATTCTACTGTCTGTAATTGTTAGTAATGAATAAGCAAAGTACACAGGCTAAGATGATAATGATGCAGAGTTATTTTGAAACAAAAGTTCCTTACTTCCTGAAGATGTATCTCTCCAGGGATGCAGGACCTTGGAAAATGACCTAGACAATCTCCTATTTTACTACTACAAAATACATCCATTTCCAATGATTAATTACTATTTACAGAATGAAAGAAAGAATCATCATACTTTGTACAACCTACCTGGAATATTTGAATAAATACCTAAGTCATGGGCAATGAAAAAGCTTAAATGTGAATATTTCTTGTACTCTGTTAGTATGGGAGTATACTGAAAAAAAATTACATGGAATAAAATCATTAAAAAAATGGAAAAAATAATTGCAACAACACCACTTTTATTTCCATTAGTTGTGCTTACATTAACTGTTACGAAATTATAGAGAAAGCATGTTATATACTTGAGAAATCAAAATGAGTTTTTACTTCCTCACACCTATTAAGAGATGTGAAATCTAAAAGAAAGTTTTAGATTTCACATCATCCATTTTCACAGTCTGTAGACACAGCCCTTTCTTTATTGATGATTAGTTAGATTGTGTTCCCAAAAAAGTGTCATAGAGTTACTAGTTATATCACTTTTCTGCTTCTTCTTTCACCTTAGTTCATCTCTCAGCTAGATGAAAATGCTGTTGATTATTTATAACTTTCCAAGACAGATACTTTTCTTCCAAATGTCATGCTAATTTTCATAAATGGCTCCCTTTTTCTTTTCAAGGCTATTGCCATTTAAAATCAATGTAGACATCAGAGAATTGGTCTTTTAAAATTTTTATTTATTTTTTATTTTTACACAGTTAATTTCATGCCCAGATTTAGAAATGTATCAGTTATAAGGAAATTAACTTAGCATATATAAGAAGACACAGCATGATTTTCTTAAAAAACAAAGGATGATGTATATTACCTTGTAAAGTGTAGAGCAATAAATTGCTTAAAATTATATTATTTAGTATACATTATAAAAGGATAGAGCAAACCTAAAAGGGTAGAGGTTTCTAATTCACTGGTAAATTCCAAGCCTCGGAAAAAAGGCTAAGTGAACTGTACATGGGAAATTCTCAATAATACTTGTTAAATGAATGTATTTTGATTTGGGATTTCTTTTCTATGAAGCAAAGATCTTGTACTAATGCTTTCAATGGAATCCATTCTTATCCTTTCCCCCGTATGCTTCTTCCAAAGAAATAAATTTAAAAAGAAAATGAGCAGCAAAAAAGACCAAGGAAAAACACAGTGGAAAAGGTTAAAAGCTATTCTCAATTAGCATTAACTGAAGATAGAGACTCAATTCCACCATTAGGCTGTTTGGCTTCAAGCATGACAATTCTTGAGCAAGTTTAATGCTGCTAATATTATTTATTTCACTTAACTTTGTCATTCTACCAGAAATGTTGTGTAATAGAGATTTACTTAGATCCATGAATATCATAAAAGCAAATCACTCAAGAAGGTTAAGGGGTAATTAACAAAGATTAATCAGATTACTTGGCACCCAAAATTCATTTGCAATTACTTTATTAGACTAGAAAAAAAATTTTTTTCTTACAAAAGAAATAGCAGTGATTGTGGAATTCTGGTTAGGAAGCCAATCAGGAAAATACATGGTAATCTGGTATAGCTGGATTTTGAGATTGTGGAGAATGCTCTAGGAAATAGAACAGAGGTGCACCTAAAAATTGTGGTAGGTGGGTGGGGCACTTTGTATGTTTTCTCTAGAGCACAACTAGCTCTCTGCTTTCAAAGGAGCATCAAGAGTGGCAGAGCCTTGTTAGAACCAAGATATCTAAAACTGCATAATTTGAGGATGTGCTAATGGCTTTACCACATGATTGTCTGAGAAAGTGTGTATTTGCAATGGAAGGGCCCTTTACAGTACGTCTGTGCTAGGTCATCTCACATGCACACACAAAGAAAACCAGAGTAGAGACATCAGTGACTTCCTGAGTCACACAGCTAGTTAGTAGTCTCTCTTCAGACTTTTCTGTCCAGAGTTAACTTTCCATGATATCTGTTTCAATAGGAAAATGCTTTCTCAAGCCTCAGTGAATTATACAGTGTTCCTTTGGGAACAGCAAAATTCAAGATACTAGATGTCAGTATTGAAATACTCGAGTAACCAAATGCAATATAATATAAAGTATTACAACTTTATATAAAGCCTTACAATAGTATTACAAATATTTTATAGTATAAATATTAAATGGAACATATCTCAAGTAATCAAATTGCAGTAAATAATTCCAAATTTAAGACTAAGTAAAAGGGATTTTAGTGACTAAAACAACTAGAAGAAGCAGAGCTTTATAAACATAAATTGTATGCAATGAGCAGATGGGAAAAACGAAAGGAGAGAGAGAGAGATGAAAATATTATTCAAAAAAAGAGATGCTTAATACATTGCAAGACAAGAATTGTGTGATAATGAAACTGCCTCCAAAATTTTCCCCCCAAAAATACTGATAGATAAATTATATTTAATAGGAACATTACTAATATCTGTTGACAACTAAATTATTCCAAGACACTAAAAAATTAAAGCATGTAAATAACTAAAAGACAAACTGGAGCTGTCTTGAATAATATACTTTCATTTTCTTCTCCTTCAAACAAGTCACATCCTGAAATTGAAATTTGCTTCTCTGATGAGCCACAGAAACCTGCTGATAACACCACAACTTGAAGAATAAATTATGACAGAATTTTAAGTTAACCAAGAGCTAACCAATAAAACTGCAGTTTACAAATTTTAAAATTTAAAAAAATTAGTATTTAAAAAAACAAACAAACAAAAAAGTTAATCTGAATGAAGAAAAATCAATGCCTTTAAAATCTTTAAAAAGAGATTTAATACCTGGTAGTATTTCTACATGTAAGGTCTAGTGAAGCTAACTTGAAATAAAAATGAAAATCCCTTTTTCAGTTACTACTCATCAATATCATCTTAGTCATTATGATGGTTAAAGTTATATGTCAACTTGGCTAGGCCATAGCCCATTATTATTTGGTCAAACAGCGGTCTAGATGTCGCTGTGAAGGTGCTTTTTTCTTTCTTTCTTTCTTTCTTTCTTTTCTTTTCTTTTCTTTCTTTCTTTTTTTTTTTTGGTGCTTTTCTTTTAGATAAGATCTAACATTTATTTATTTTTATTTTTTATTAACATACAATGTATTATTTGTTTCAGGGGTATAAGTCTTAATTCATCAGTCTTACACAATTCACAGTGCTCACCATAGCCTATACTCTCCCCATTGTCCATCACCCAGCCACCCTATCCCTCCCACCCTCCTCCTCTCCAGCAACTCTTAGTTTGTTTCTTGAGAAGATTTAACATTTAAATCAGTTGATTTTGAACAAAGCAGATCACCATTCACAAAATGGTTGGGCCTTATCCAATCAGTTGAAGGCCTTAAGAGCAAAGACTTGAGGTTTCCAAGGAAAAATAAATTTTGCAACAAGACTGCAACAGAGAAATCCTGCTGCCCTGCAGAATTCAGACTCAAGACCACAAAATCAATTTTTACCTAATTTTCAAATCTGCCAAGTTACCTCACAGGTTTTACACATCCCAGCCCCCAAAATCAAAATCATGGCATCCGATTCCTTAAAATCACTCTCCTCTGTTTGTGTGTGTTGATCTCCTATTATTATATGTTATTATGTATTACATATTCTATGCATATGTAATACATATGAACATATTTAAGTATATATTTGCCCTATATTATTTATATAGTAAGATATACAACAAATAAGATATATAGAGAATATACAGTAAGATACATAATGGTCTTAAATAATAAGCATGCATATACATATATATATATACACAATATATATACAATATAATATGACATAGAATAATACATATCATTAGTTCTATATCTCTGGAGAACTCAGACTATAGTTTAAAATCAAGGAATATTATTACAAGGGATGTACTCTTTTTGGTCACTGTCTCTATTCCTATATGCTTCATACATCCTAGCAGACCAGCCAAAAATCAAGGCAAAATTGCAGGTACTAACAGAATAAATTAGAAATTCAAAATTTACTTCTTAGGTAGCTAATAAAACTAGTTCTCCCTGTTGAATGAACTTGCCAGTTCATTCAAATTGGCTGATTTATGTTAGGGAGAAATTAGTCAAATAATTTGATGAACAAGAATACCAGTCATCTTCCCACTTGCTTAGATGCCAACATATTGATATACATAGAAATATAAAATCAATGTATAGGTTACATCAGTGATTAAAAAATATCACAAACAGTATTTCTTAGACTATAGCCAACAGTCCATATATATTTCCACATCAAAATCACCTGAAGTATCTATTAAAAGATAGCTAGACCAAGGTCCCATCCGAGCCTTACTAAATCAAATAATTTGGAAGGAACTGAGGAATTTATTTAACAAACATCACAGGACACTCTTAGATACTCTAAAATTTGAAAACTAGGTGCCTGGGTGGCTCAGCTGGTTAAATGACAACCTTCAGCTCAGGTCATGATCCCAGGATCCTGGAATCAAGTCCCACACTGGGGTCCCCCTGCTCTGTGGGGAGCCTGCTTCTCCCTCTGCCTGCTAATCCCCCTGCTGTGCTCTCTCTATTAAATAAATACATAAACTCTTTGAAAAATAAATAAATAAAATAATATTTGAAAACCACTGATCTTTAAATAGTTCATCAATGTAGTTGAAATTGCAATTTAAACTACAAAATGAGGAAATACATAACTAGAAGATTTTTGAATTGATTATACAACTTGGAGGGGCTGTAAAAATTTTTTTTTAATAGTGAATACGGGTTGTTGAAATTTTCAGTGTGATAAGATATCTTTCTAATTGTAAGTTAGACTTACACTTTAGAAATTATGAAATTTTTTGGTAACTTAAAATACAGTTGGAGACAAATTTATCTTTCTAATATATGCTGTCAATCCCCAAATTTTGATTAAAATTTTGATTAAAATATTTGCATGACTACTTACAAAATTATCTCAATTCTGTATGACTACTTACAAAATTATCATTGATTTTATATATATATACACACATACACATACATATATATAAATCTACTATGAATAAACAGATAAAATAAATTTCTGACATCTCTTTAGCTTTGCTAAGTTGCATTAGCTCCAAACTGATACCTGTCTCTCTCACAATACTTACAGCATCTTTGTATTTGATCTTTCTAGGTGTTCAATCTTTCTTATATCCTACACACACACACACACACACACACACACACACACACACAAACACTCTCTCTCTCTCTCTCTCTCTCTCCCTTAATCTTCTTTAATTTCAGTATTGTGAACTTCTATGTGGTAGGTCCACAAATACTATCTGTTGATTAACTGATATACTGATTGAAAATGCAGGCAAATATAGACATTTAGAACAAATTTCATTTTCTCTGCATTAAGGAAGCATTGTCTTAATCAATTAAACTAAATTGAGATGTTCCATAAGTACTTCATGTAATTATCTTGCTTTTTTCAAACTTCAAATCTTAGTACACACAATTTTATTCCACAAAATTGAGCAAAACTGGAAATTCAGAATCTCAGATCCTGAACAAATTAAAATGTTGCAAATTTTTATAAAATAAAAATATTTTGGGGGTGCCTGGGTAGCTCAGTTGGTTAAGCATATGACTCCTGGTTTCAACTCAGGTAGTGATCTCCTGGTTGTGGGATCAAGCCCCATATGGGGCTCATGCTCAGTACAGTGTCTGCTTTGGATTTCTTCTCCCTGCCCCTCATGCTGCCCCTCCCTGCTGCTCATGGACCCCCCTGTCTCAAATAAATAAATAAAATCTTTTAAAAAATTGTCTAAAATTGGTCTTTGGAAACAGTAGTATTAATATGGAAAAACAGTATTTGTTAAAAATATTGTTTTTATTCACTTATGTATTCAATATTCATTTATTTACCCATTTACCCATTCAGAGCATATATTTTGGTCACCAGCTGTATACCTGGAACAAAAAAATACTAAAGCAAGTAAGACATAGTCACTTTTCTAAAGGAGTCTTCATTCATAATGAGAATAATACTTAGTGAATAAAGAAAAATATTTACATATCTTTAAGACTACAGTTCCAGCTATCTCCAGGGTCTCATTTCTGCAATTAGGCCCAAGGAATTCAGATCAGAGGACTTCCCTGAGGCCCACATACAACTTTAGGCAATTTGGTGGACTATGGCAAAGTCCATTTTATGTCATGACTTCCAGTCCCACATACTCTAACTTTTCTAACATCCCCTTTTGATAGTAATATTCAGAGTATGTTTTCATAGTGTTTACAGAGATATGACTAATGATAATAATCACCTTTTGTGCTAATACCAAAGAAACAGTAGAATTAAAATCCTTTAGCATCTGCCTTCTGTTATAGGACATGTACAACAATTCTCCATCATTAACATTGATATTATTTTGCTAATATCAAAAGGTTGAGAAGATAATAGGCTTTATTACATAACATAAAAATATGTTTATTACATAATATAACATATTCATAAGTTATGAACATTACATATTCATAAAAATATGAATGGGAGAAAAGATGAAGTTAATTATTTTTATTTATTTTGAGACCAGAATTAATTTTACCTATACTTACAGCTGCTTATCAATCTCTTTTGCATATATAAAATGTAACCCCATATATGTTTATATATAGACTACAAAGAGATATATATATAGACTATATATGTGTATAGGCTATATGTATTTTATATAAGCATACATAAAAAGAGACACACACAATACATATATATAGACAAAATTCAGATAATTTTATCAGATGTATAGTCAGCAAATATATTCTTCCTCTCTGTAGACTGGTTTTCATTTTGTTGAGTGTTCTCTTTGCTATACATTTTGTTAAGTTTGATGTAGTTCCACTTAATTTATTTTTGCTTTTGTTGCCTGTGATTTCAGTATCAAATCCAAAAAAATCATTGCCAAGACCAGTGTCAAGTAGCCTTTCCCTATACTTTTTTCTAGGAGTTTTTTTGTTTGTTTGTTTCAGGTCTTATATTTAAGTATTTAAGCTATTTAGAGCTGATTTGGGAGGATGGTATAAAATAAGGTTCCAGTTTCATTCTTTTGCATGTATCTAGCTTTCCCAACACAATGTATCAATTATTATTTCTTCCTGTCTGGAAGGCAGCCTTAATGCCTAGATCTGCAACAGCCCTTATGTGATCCTGAAGCCAAAAGACACATGCTAAAGATGAAAGAACAGAAGAGGGGCGCCTGGGTGTCTCAGTGGGTTCAAACCTCTGCCTTCAGCTCAGGTCATGATCCCAGGGTCCTTGGATTGAGCCCCACATTGGGTTCTCTGCTCAGCAGGGAGTCTGCTTCCCCCTCTCTCTGCTTGCCTCTCTGCCTACTTGTGATCTCTGTCAAATAAATAAATAAAATCTTAAAAAAAAAAAAAGAACAGAAGAAAGATTTATATCTAAGGTATCATCCTTAAGCAATAGTAAGCAACTTTAGACTGCCTACCTCCAGATTGACTGAATATGAAAAATCTTAACTTTTAAACTGTTTGAGTCTCAAGTCTTTAGAATTTTTGTTAATTCCAAAGGAACACAAATCTAATTGCTAAAAATAAAAAAAAATTAATTCTATCAACAAATAGTATTATCTATTCCAATAGAAAATTGCATTTAAATCAATCATTTCATTTGTCAGTTCTTGAAAAAGAGAATAACCATCATTTTAATTCCTAGAAATAGAAAAAAATGAACATAATGTTTTTACTTCATTTATTTTAGATTATGTAAAATATAATTAAAATATAGCTATTTTTTAGTGCGTCACAGCACATCAATCTATTTTAAAATCCAGCTAAATCTATTGTTTGAATAATGTCTTCTAGTAGAAATACATACTGTTTTCAGAATAATTCTGAGAAACTTGTCTTGTAGAAGTTGCACATTTTGAAACAATGCAGGTGCTAATGAAAATCATTCAAACAAAAGATGACCAAACAAACCAGTGAGAAATAGAAGGAAAGACCAGAAATCTAAAAAAGAAAGCAAAGAATATTAATTTTAGTTCAAGTGTATTTTGTGTCTAAAGCACAAAGACATTTTAGATGAGTTCTTCAATCTTCCACCACTAGGAAGGAAAAGTGATATCTATAATGTATCTATACTCAGGCCCTTTAACTCCTATAATATGGTATACCTTTAAAATTAAAAACATAAGACTATCATAGTAATATCACATATGAAAACACATAACATCTTTCTCCTTTGACCAAGAAGAATTTTAAATTATGGCAGTGGAAATTTTGTCTAAAATATGAGAAATATTGCTTCTGTGCAACTTCAAAAGTTGAATCTGAAACATTGCCATATAAAGGTGCATGATAAACCAAAAGTGAGTTTAATAACTATAAATTATGTTTAAGAAGAGTCCTGCATTTCAATAGTAGTTAAAGAAGAATTAAATTTAAATGCTCCACACAGTAGTGTAAATTAAATTTCAGAATACTTGTACAAAATTTTGTTGATCCTTTTACATTAGAAATCAAGGAAAACAGTATAATAACTCTCATTAAAGTCAATCACATTAGTTTACCAGTATATTAAAATAGGGCATTTCACATTGTCTCTGTTCTACCTGAGGCCCTACAACTTAGTGGGGGGAAAGATTTGACGGTCCACATTTTCTTAAAAGATGTGCTTATCTGTTCATCAATATAGTACTTACTAAGGACTGACTCCCCAAATGCTCCAGCCACTCTTAGCTCATCACCACCTACCTTGCCTCAAGGTTTTGGAAGAGTAAGCTTTGAAATTGATGAGTAGAATTTGAATGGGATGGTTTACTTAAAGATAGTTGTCATAGTTCTATGGCATTTCTATTCTGCTATGTGCTTCCTCCTCATCTGCACTTGTGTGTAGGGTGGGAAGCAAGGACTGACATTTCAATGGAGCCATTCTAGAAACTTGTCTATATTTTGTAGGATCTAGTATGATGCAGGCTCTAGATCCTGAGCCCCACCTAAAACAACTCATAATATGAGGCTGTCTAGTACTCCTGATAAGAGATAAAAGATGACCCAAAGCAGATCAAAGTCACATGTCTCCAGTGAGATGGATTTCTGTCCACCTCTAAGAGAAGCCAGCCTAGACAGAGCTTGACTAAAAGATTGTGGGTTAACTCAGAGAAAGTTTGTATGGTTTAAGTCTATTAGAAAGACTGGGTTAAGAGGGATTTATATATGATCAGAGTGTGACATCCTTGCCAGGAAACTGTACTTAGAAACTCCTAGGTGGGGGGAAATCTCTTCAGGAAAGCCCCAAATGTGCCTCACACAAGATTTGGCTTGGCATCCAAGACACAGAAGTATAGTTTACAATTGTACCAGCCCATGTGATTATGTATTATTTTTGTTTTGTCTTATTTTTCCTCATATCCCTCAAAACCATTAGAATTGACACTGATTAGACACTGCAACTAGAAAGGAGGTCAGGAGGTAGAAAGATCAAGTGAGAAGCAGCCGGCTTGTCTCTCTTCATCATTACAGACTTCTGCACAAAGACAGGCTTCACCTAGGACTAGAGAGTAGTTTTAAATGGGATGAGAGTAGCTTTAATAATAGGACTGGAGATTTCATTCCCTAAAAAAGGAGCTTTTGTTATTACCTGAGAGTGATTAGCAAAGCTCTGGGATCTGCCTGAAATATCGCCAGATAAAAGATTTATTATAACAACAAGAAAGAGAGCAATGCAAAGAATGAGGTTTACTGGTTGTACTCTAGAGTCTTGCTCACTAATTATTTCATTTATTATTAGAATTAAAATAAATATCTATATTGTAAAAAATAAAAGAAGATTTTATATGTATTTAAATCTTACTTTTACAATGTATACATGCTAAAGATGAAAAACATTCATAGAGCAGAGAACCTAGAACACATGACTAAATATGAAAAATTTTGTATTTTTCTTGAAGTATAAATTATGAAACCAAATACATTTGATAAATACAGACTTCTGTACTTGGTATGACCTTGTTTACCCATGGAAAATTTGAAGAATTTAAATAAGTAGCAGCCATTCTCCAGTTTTTCCTAGCCAGTAGTAATCATACATATGTTAAAGAATATTATAATTATTAAGAGCTTGCTATTGTCTATATTTGAATATAAGCTATGTATGAGATGAACAAAATGTCAATCAGAAAAAAAATAGGTTTCTCTGAAAAATGTAATTCCCATTATGCAAGAACAGGCAGAATTTATGAAACATTATGAGGACATATTTAGGCAATGTTTTTAACATGTTATTTCCTCTTATTCTCAAATCTTATTTCTCTGTTGGCAGAGTAGGAACTTAATATGAGCACCCATAAAATCACAGTATATTAAAGGAAATTTTAATTCATGTTATTCTTATTTTCTGATCAATACTTCCCAAAACAATACAGAGTGGTATAAAGCTAAGGCCTTTAAGTCTTGATGAGTTAGTTGATTATCATCCCTCTTTTACCTTTCTTTTTTCTAAGCCTTTTTTTTTTGTTCCCACATACACCCATACATACCCAGAATCAGCAATTTTTATGTATAGATGCTGTATATATTTTTTTTCCTGGATAATTATTCTCCTTTTTTTGAACCCTAAATTAGATAAATGTTGTTAGCCTTTTATTTTAGCCATCTTTGTTCTAGAACTTTAAAACCTATATTTTTACCATATTGATGCCTGTTTTTCCACCCTATTAGAGATGTCCACCCATTGTCCCTCAAATCATCTTTGAATATTTCTCTGAAGTATATTTTCAGATAACTGAGTCAGTAATGTTCGGTGGTGGGGGAAGCATATTTGTCTTAAAGATGGAAAGCCTCTATATAACCTCTATACAAGCCCTAGCTCTCCCCATTACCAGATGTGTCTCCTGTAACCATGGGAAAGTCACTGAAATTCTCTGTGATTTAGTTCTTCTGTAATGAAAATAGTGTAACACGAAATGCTCTTGTGATCTCACAGATGAGAGAAATAGATGAGTTACAGTATGGGATGTTAAGTAGTGAACAAAAGATGAGTTAATGTATGAGAAAACATTCTGAAATAATGCATATGCATACATAATAATGATATTTAAAATAATAAATGTGAAGACAATAATGCTCTTATAAGTTATTAGGTATTTTCTATTCAATTATATATTTTTTACAATAACTGGAGCTGTGGGAATAATGAGTTAATTATATGCATGTAGAACCACAATTTGTTCAGTGAATTCTGAATTGGGAATTTTGCCCCATAAGCATATGGAAACTCTGCTAAAATATGTTTACCTTTTAGGAAACAACCATTTTGACCTAATAAAAGTCCAAAATTTAATGTCATTTTCTGTCACAAATAATTGGGTATAATAATAATTAATGATGGGCGCCTGGAAGGCTCAATGGGATAAACCTCTACCTTCGGCTCAGGTCATGCATGGTCTCAGGGTCCTGGAATTGAACCCCATCGGGCTCTCTGCTCTGCAGGGAGCCTGCTTCCCCCCTATCTCTCTCTCTGCCTGCCTCCCTGCCTACTTGTGATCTCTCTCTCTCTCTGTCAAATAAATAAATAAAATCTTAAAAAAAAAAAAAGAAAATACCTACATTACCTATCATAGAGGAAAGTTTTTGAATATGGATCATGTAAATGAAGATACTATCAAGTGGTTTCAAATACAATCAATTATTATTGTAAATTTCAAAAGAACAATAGTTTATTGGGAGCAAATACATAAACAGAAAACAAAAACTGCTGTCTCTTTAATCTAAAATTAATATTTTAAAATATTCTTTTAACCCACATGGTAGGGACAGTTATTGCTCACTCTCTGCTCCTTTTCTCACTCTATTATTATAGTTAGTTTGAGGTCATTTTATTAGTCTGGCCAAAGAAATGTGAAGGAAAGTGAGATGTGTCAGTTTTCGTTTGAGGCAATTATAAGCCAATCTGTCTCAACACCAATCTGTCTTCCCTCCAGTGACAGACATGGAACCCATGTGTTTCAGATAGTATAGTTAGAAAATGCATGAAAGAAATGCCTGAACCACGTAGACTTTATTGAGTATAAATTAAACCTTTTGTTGTGTTTAACCCTGATATTTTTAATTTCTTTATGACTACAACACAGCTTAGCCTATCTTTATCAATACACATAAGCTCCCAAAATTATTCAATGGCACTTTATATCTATTAATAATTTTAGAAAACCAAAACCCTTTATCTCTAAGTATCTAGCCAATATACATCTTTCTTGGCATTATTCTCACACATAAACGTCACTGAGATTCTATTCTACTATTTCCATCTGTAGACACTATGTTGGCTCTGAGCAACATCACTTTGCCATTGCCTCCCTGGAATAACAAGACCCAGAGTAAACCAGATTTTGTATACAGTATGATTTGCAATGCATGGTAAAAAATTTCTATTCCAAGTAACAAAATAAAAATCTCAGTTTATCTGAAAAATCTCTATCACGTAAAAAAAAAAAAAAAAAAAAAAAAGTACTTTTCAGAGACCCTGATTCCTAATACTGCTTTTAAAATTCTATTACCTGTGAAAACTGAGTAAATATTTCACTCATTCAAGCCTAGATTTTTGTTTTGTACGCAGGAGATAGGACTAAAAGCTTCCATTTCTATGCTCAATTGAATTCTGACAGGGTGACCATTTAGGCTAATGCACAATATTATATTTGCAAATTTTCCAATAACACAATAATGGCAGCCATTTTAGTTTAATCTCAATAACTTCTGCATATAGGATAAAAATCTACTAAAATCAAAGTACCCCATTATATTGATTCTAAAGTAAGTAAATCACTAAAAAGTACTAAATGGGCAGCATGTAGTGATTTATACACAGGGGGAATAAAAGGATATCCACTACATGGAATGTTCAGGAGTGATATATGGGTGAGAATTCCAGTACTACCGTTTATTATTGATGTTACCTTGGGCAACCTCATCCAGGCTGGTCCCCATGCCTCATTTCATCTATCTATCAAGTGAGGAAGATGAGGATAATGATGATAATAGCAATAATAATACCTATTTATTGGGTTTGCTGTGAGAAGTATTAAAATATTTAAATCTCTTAAAAAAGTGACAGTATGTAGTGAGCATCCAATAAATACTGGTTATTACTACTTTTGCTATCATTTCTTCTGCTACCACCTCTATTACTGCTACAATCATATCAAGCATTAAGTTTATATCCCAGGAAATCTTTTTTTAAAGCTATTTTTGTCAATTCTGTCATACTATGATGCTGGTCAAGCTATTTGTAAAAAGCCATTTACATTTTTAGGAAGGAAATAAAGGAGATATGGCAGGTAAAGCTCTCAGCACGTTATCTGCCATAGAGTAAGTGTTCTATAAATATTAAAGTTATCTGTATTACTATTTTTGAAGAAACATTTTCCTTGTAGTTAAATTCATACTATTTTTAGCTGAAAATTTCTATATCCTCTTAATCATCTATATAGTATTTAGTACAACCAAGGAAAATAGAAGCTGTGTGTTTACTTCCTTCTTCCATTATTTCAATGTCTATGTACAAATTTTTACCAGCTAACACTAAAAGATGGCAGAAATCTTATGTTCATTCTGAAACTAAATTAAAATTTCAAAAATTAATATTGTGTAAACAGTATTTGCAATGAAAGAGATATGTTTTCTACTGAGTTTTTAGAGACTCTAAGCTTCACAAATGCAAATAATTTAATAGAAAGGGCTTTTGAGAGAAAGACATACACAACAGTCCTACCTCCTGGGACAGCATGTGACATTTGCAACATTAGGCCCTGAGACATATGCATGGATAATAAATTGATCCTGCATGTTCCTTCTCAACTTTTAAACATTACCCTGCATGTCTGAAATAATCACGTGGCTTCCATATTTTGGCTAACATAAATAACCCTGCAATAAGCATAGAGGTACATATATCTTTTTCAAATAGTGTTTTTGATAGATGAATGGATAAGGAAGATGGGGTATATGTACACAATGGGATATTACTCAGCCATTAAAAGAAATAAAATCTTGCCATTTGCAACAACATGAATGGATCTAGAGGATATTACTCTAAGTGAAATAAGCCAGACAAAGACAAATAGCATATAATTTCACTTACATTTGTAATCTAACAAAACAAAACAAATGCCAAATAAACTACAACATCAAAGAGAGAAACAGGGTCAAATACAGAAAACAGACTGGTGATTTCCAAAGGATAAGGGGATAGAAGATGGGCAAAATAGGTGAAGAAGATTAAGAGGTGCAAACTTACAATTAGAAAATAAATAAACCACGGGGATGAAAATACAGCACAGAAAATATAGTCAATAATATTATAATACACTCACCATGGTAAGCATGCCATATATAACTGATAAATCACTAAGTTGTACTCCTGAAATGAATTTAATATTATATGTCAACTATACTTCAATTAAAAATAAAATTTTTAGGGGTGCCTGGGTGGCTCAGTCAGTTAAACATCTGACTCTTGCTTTTGGCTCAGTTCATGATTTCAAGGGTGGTTAAGACTGGGCCCCAAGTTGGGCTCCATGCTCAACAGGGAGTCTGCTTAAAGATTCTCTCCCTGTGGCTTTCCCCCTGCTCTCATTCTCCCTCTCTCTCAAAAAAAAATAAATAAAGAAATAAAATAAAATAATTTTCTTTTAATTTTAAAAATCTTAAAAAAATTTTAAAAATGAAATTTTTTTTTTAAAGATTTTATTTATTCATTTGACAGACAGATCACAAGTAGGCAGAGAGGCAGGCAGAGAGAGAGAGGAGGAAGCAGGCTCCCCGCTGAGCAGAGATCCCGATGCGGGGCTCGATCCCAGGACCCTGAGATCACGACCCGAGCTGAAGGCAGAGGCTTTAAACCACTGAGCCACCCAGGTGCCCCTAAAAATGAAATTTTTAAAAAATAAAGATTTTAAAGTAATTAATAATCACATGGCTTCTAATATTTCTGCCAAGCATCTACCTGCCTTTCAAATGTCCTAACAAATACTTCCATTGTACCCAAATCCCATGAAATATCCCATTACTGAAGTGTTTGTAAGGCATATAAGAAATAACAGCAACATGGGAAATAATATTTACCCTCCCCCTTGTTAGTAATTTCCATACTTCTGTTTTTAATCAGTTACAATCAGGGGCCTATGGTATAGCAGGACTCAAATATAAGATCCTTAAAAACCTGTCTTTCAAATAAACTTTATATATATAGATATATAGATAGATAGATAGATAATGATAATTGGTGAAGAAGAAAAATGTTAGTGTCCTTTCAACATAACAATCTTTTGCTGCTTAACAAACAGGCTGCAGGCTATAAGAGCAAATAAATAGTATGTCAATAGTACTATCAGCACACAGATAATAATCAACTATTTTTGCTTGGCTTTTCCTGTACATAAGCAAAATATATTTATCAGAGTTTGGAATTGGGAAAGAGAGTGCAAGTTATTTTCTTAATATCTTGATAGGGAGATCAGTTCATATTTTTTGCTTCTAAAATTTGTAGAAAAGAATTGAAGTATAAGTTTCTAAGAAAAAAAGACAACAAAACTAGGGTACATTTAAGCATTCTTTTATCTTGCTGAGAGAAATAATATCTGGCATCACTTTGCTTGTATCTGAAAATTTGGGGGGTTGGGTTATTAGTCCTTCAACTTTATTAAAAAACAGAGCTATTTGATTCCATCTAAGTAAGTACAAAGATACTGTACAGAAGGATAAACTCTACTAAGAGAGACAGACAGACAGGTAGAGATGTTGCAGTATTAACTTTAATACTCAATTTGCCTAAAAGCAGGCATGATGTAAATGAAAATTTGAAAGGCTCTAAGAACTCAAACTGTTTTTCTGGATGGAAGAAGAGCTAAGAGTAATCCAAAATGTTTGAAGAGTTCACCAGTTCCTTAGCTAACCTTACAGAATCCATCCGCCATGTATAATTCATGAATAAGTCTATTACACAAAATCAGAAAAATCATTTGGACACTAGAGGTATAAATTGACAAACTGCACTAGTAAGGTGTTTTTGTAGCATACTTTTCAAAGTATCATGTTGTGATTCATCACATGGCACGTTAGGAACCAAAAATATATAATATCACAGCCACCATAGCACCTGACTTTACATTATCATGAAAACTCTTTTTTTACCAGATCCCATAAACTTTCAGTGAAATGTATCTGAACTGCTATTTTTAAAAAGAGATATTAACAAAATAGTCTTATTCTATATTTGAAGTGCTGAACACTAGCAAAAATATATAATTCTCCTTTTCTGACACTACATTGAATACTGTGCATTTACATGCAGTTTAGACCACAAAAATACAAAAAGTCTAAAATTTTTCTAGAATAGTAAAATTACAGTATTTTGAATTATCATAACTATTGAACATTTGTTGATTTTCATTATGCTCAGAGCATTCTGTTGTTATTTTAGAATAAAACATGGAATCAAAGGGCTGGTGATTGAGACAATCATAACAATTTAAAAAGATGATAATAAAAAGGAATGAAAATATAATTGTTAAAATAAATAATTTTTCCTACATATGAGAAGCTCAGCTCCCTTAAGGATACTAAAAGGAGAGTTCACATATACTTCTTCAAGGACAATGAGAACTATGATCCACTAAACAGCCTGGATTCGTTTTCTAATAAATTTAATTCATGCTCATAGGCAAAAATTTTTGTTATGATCATATCCAACACTTGAATATATAATGTTTTCTGCCTAATCACACTTGACTTTAGACTCTACTTGGTTTGCTTGCTTAAAAAAAAAAAAAAAAAAAAAAAAAAGACCTCGGGTTGTTTCAATCTCTGAGGTATAAAAAAAAAGTCATGATAAATTGGGCTGTTGCTTTAGTAGATAAATTTAAAACCTGAAACTCTACCTAGATTTATAAGCAGGAATTCACACTTAGCTCTGTTTTAAACTTCATAACTTATTTTAAAATCTAAGTTTTGACTACACTTTCGTCTATATGTCTTATAAAAAATAGCCTTTGTCCAAAAGCAATAAATTCTGGTATGACCCTAGGCTGAAGCTGTAAGGAAATATGGACACACTGTTCTGTCATAGAACAGCAAAAAGGCTAACCAGGAAGGATTTATATGAGGGGTGTGAAGGAAAATGCCAACATCATGCAGTCTCATTATCATTGCATTCTTTTTTAATCCACATAGAAAGCCAAAAAGAACAGAAGATGCAGGTATGGGGAGAGATTCTTCCCCTTGTTACTCATTAAACAACACACACAAGTTCACTATGATATTCTAGAAGCAATAAGAAAGTTTATGTCTTTGTTAGCTAAAACAGTTTGTCAAAACAAGTCAAATTCATCCTGAGGTTCATCCACTCCAGTAAGAACTTAAAAAGCTGTTCTGTCTTTGGCAGTTTTGTTAAAGTAATCACTGTGTTCACGGATCTCTAAGAATTGCTACAGCAGTTCTGTTCAGGTTTTAGAATTAGGGCAATGAGAAGCTATGTTTCCAAACATGCTGAAAATGTGAAGTTTTTCTCCTGTAGCTGTAATGCATCCATCGTGTTTGGTAATTTAAATACACTGGTTTTTACAGTAAGTAATTATTTACAATTCTCCCCCAAATCGGAACAAAACAGTCTGCACTTCAATTTGTATCTTCATTGCACTGCAGACTATTACCATCAGCTCATCATTAGCCCCTCAAAGCTGTATCTTTCTATTTACCTGGAAGAGTAAATAATTATTTGTAATGAGAGAGTTAAAGTATTTTCGTGTGTCTTTTAGTCTTTAAATGTGCTAACAATCTCCAATGAGAATAGCAATGATTAGTTAGATTGAGATTAACAAATTACCAACAGATGTAAATTACTAAAAGTGCTTATACCTGAGGGAAATGATCTAACTAATATAATTGAATTGGGAACATTCTGTAATAAGAGCAATAACACAACAAAAATCAGTGCTCTGAATCTTCCAAACCCTGTTCTAAGTTCCTTGCATATTTTGACATGTTTACTAGCTAAACACGTCCGTCATTTTAAAAAGGAAACCGAGGTTCAAGGAGTTTAATAATTTAGCAAATTTACACAACTAGCAAATGTCAAAGCGGACCTTCAAGCCCAGACAACCTGGCTGCGTAGTACACACTCTTAGTTGACTGCACTTAATTTTAAGAGCTAGGTTGGAACCAATAACGAGAATGGCTGAAGGGCAAGACCTGGTTGGTGAGTGTGTGTGTGTAAAGAAGCAACATTCCTAGAGCTCAGCCTTCTGTGCCTGGCCGGGCCAAAGAAAGCAGTAGCCAGAGAGCACTCCCCTACCTCTTCATTAATTTGCCTGAATTTATACAAGTCATAAGTTCTCTGCCCTTGAGATTCAGAGACATGAAGGACTGATCATTCATCTTTAGAACTAATTTCTTCAGTGACCTCTCAAACTATTTGAAAATGTGCCAGTGAAGGTGTATGATGGGACCCACAATGATATAATGTGACTGGGATCCGCGTGACCTCTTCTGCTTGCCCCTGCTCTGGTATTGCATAATTGGGCTTCAACTCTGAGGAACTCATCTACTTAGTAAGAGTTCCTTCTCAGGTGTTAAAGTAAAACTTTTTTATTAATAGATGGGATGACATCATTTAATTTAAATTTTTATCCAGGAAAAGGAAAAGCCAAGTTTGAAAAATTTTACACATTCAGCACTGCCTATTTTAACTGATGGTCATGCAATTCTTTGGAAAGGTGTAATTATAGGTTAGCACAAACACAATTAAATTTCCTCAAGAAGGACTTATTGTGTAACTTTCTATTACAAACTTCACTTCAAAGTGTCCAGCTGAGATAAGGGCAAGAATTATAAAGACTATGATTAAGAAAGTAAAAAAAGAAAACTCATAAATTAAGCATGAGTAGTTTATATCCTTAATACTCAGTGAAAATACTCATTTTTCACTTCTAAGCCATATTACTGCTGATAAATATTTGTATGTAACAGTAGGGATAATAATATGAATAATTTCAAAGAGAAATCAGAAACAAAAGAAAAAAAAAACTCCCCCAAATGAATGTTTTAACTCTACTAATTATTAATATATATTGGAGGCCTTTCCTCCAGCCTAGTTGTGGAATACATCTTTTCCAAATATAAATATGCTAATATAATTAATTATTAATTATGCTAATATTTTTGCCAGTCTTTTCTTAACCTCATAAGACAGCATTTCTAAAACCTGAACATAGTTACACTGGAAACACAAACTATTATTTTTTTGAATAACTATTACAAATTCTAACTGCAGGCCCAGAAGTTATTTTGACTCCTTTCCTTTTGGAAATAGACTATCAGTGAGAACAGAAAATACAGTAGGAATTTTAAAAGGCACTAGGAGTTCTCTGTATCTTCTTAAATCCCTTGAGAAGGTTTATTTGGCAGTTATTTATAAATTCATTTTGAAAGTTACTTCATTAAGCTATTTAAAATATGAAACTATTAAACTTTTAAGTAGATAATTTCCTTGAAGTGTGTGATTTCAAATCATCTAACACCCTATGTGTATACTCTATACTTGAGAGACTAACTGTAAACATTTGTTGATTGGTCAGATGTGTTATCTGAAGAACATTGTTGCATGAAACTTCATGATACATTTGAATTATAAGGTGGCTGTTAATTTTTCTTTTTTTATTCCACCCACATATGTAATCAACAATCATCACCAAAGAGTTACTGTATGTTATTACTACGGTACTAAAGAATGCTTCCCGGGTCACAAAACATATCTTAACAAATAACAGAATAGATCACATGGAGTGAAATCAGCAAAATGTCAGTACAGGAATTTTTAAGACCCATTCCCTCCCAGAAACCTTAATTTGAACTATCCATGCATAGAAATACACTTATAAGAGTTAAAGATTACAGGCGAGGGATTAAAAGCACCAAAGTGAAGCACAGAAAAAAAGAAAAAATGAACTGAGAAGAGTAGAAAATACAGACTCACATTACTGCCATCATTTGTCCCTCAAGCCTAGGCAGATCAGCATTGAGAGAAATTCTCTCCACACTAGAGAAGAAGAATGAAATGAGTGCCCAACTTCACTACAGACCCCAGTGTTGGCCTGCTCCATAACCAGGACAACTTCTACAGTATTAATCACAAATCTAGTATAAAGGTTAAATGACAAAAGTATTAAAAAGAACTACAGTTACAATAATTTGTTAATGGATACACAATATAAAAACAGATAAATTGTAACATCAAAAGCATAACATATGAGAAGAGAGTATAAAGGTAGAATATTTGTATGTGATCCAAGAAAGTTGTTTATCAGCTTAAAATAGACTGTTATGTATCTAAGACAATTTATGTAAGCTTCATGATAACCACAAAGCAGAACCTTAAATTCACAAAAGATAAAGGAATCAAAGCATATAACTACAAGAATAATTAATTCACAAAGAAAGACAGCAAAAGAGGAAGAAAGAAAAAAGGGAACAACAAAAGAGCAAGAAAACAAGTAACAAGGTGGTACTAGTTAGTACTTCCCTATCAACAACTGCTTTAAATATAAGTGGATTAAATTCTCCTATCCAAAGGCACAGAGTGGATGAATGGATTGAAAATCAAGACCCAACTATATGCTACCTACAAAAGACTTAACTTCAGCTTTAAGGACACATAGAGGCTCAAAGTGAAAGGATGGAGACAGTTACTCCATGCAAAGAAATGGGTGCACCAAATAGATGTACCAAACAAAAGAAAGCAGAATAGCAATACTCATATCCACAGAAGATGTTCAATTGGTGTATATTACATGGAGTGAGTGAATATGGTAATATGCTGAGAAAGTGCTGCTATCCTCCATCACAATTTGGAATTGTTTAACTTTAAGGTAACCATATACAAATGTCATGGCCATGAGTTAAAGATACATGAGTGACTTCACTCTCAGCAATATACCTTGACAACTAGTTGTTTTGTTACTAAGCAATATTTTTACTATAATATATAAACATTGTTTAGATGTTATTTTCTTAAAAAATACTTCTAAAAATATTTCTAAATTTTCCCACAAATGATGATGAAATTTGGTTTTGATACTATATCCTCAATGCATTATTACTTTCAATATTAAATGTTTCCATTTTTCATATATTTAAATAGAAACCTAAAAATTCTTAAATGATACCAACTAAACTCATTAGTCATATAAAGATTAGAAATATTATATTATTATCAGCACACCAGCTTCCTTATTCGTGAATACCTTATAATAATTTTTAAGTTATTTAAATTTGTATTTGCATATTTTATTTTAATGACTCAGTAGTTCATTTACTGAATTATATTTTGTATTTAGAAAACAAACTTTTTCTGGATCAAAAACTATCTATAAAACATCACAACAAATAAATGGGTAAAAAAAGAAAATTTCTTAAATTTAATGTAAACAATGTAATTGTCAGGTTGAAATTTTTTCAAATACCCTTTTTCCCCCCTTGAAACAGTTTATCAGAAACCACAATATATATGAAGGCACTGTCAAGAAATATTCTCTTCAAAAAGAAAAATTTCCATAATGTTTTATACCTTTTGGCAGCTGATCCTTGTCATTTCGATAGATAGCTTAACATTTTATTGAAACATGTGTGTGGAGGAAGGTGTTCTATTATCTGTGTGAGCTGTAATGCCTGGTCATCTGTTTGAATATGCAGTGGCATTTCTAATGTAATTAAATTTTTAGCTGTACATCCAAACTTCATTTATGTATTGGCATGTATAATAAGTTATGATTTATAATTGTTAAGAGCCATTAATTTAAAATCTGTAGGGCAAGTCTTCAGCATCTTGACTGTACTATAAGACTCATTTCTTTTAGAAATTACTTGAAAACATATTAATTGAACTTAAGTTTAAATATAAAATTGATAGTGTTAGAGGAGAAAACTGAATCTTAAAGTTATATTTATACTGGGCTATTTTTACATTCTCTGTAAAGGCAGTTATTTTTACCAAGAATAATTAAAATAATAAATGCACATGTATAAATGAAAGTTTCTAATTATGTAGTGTTTCGAGAAGATAATTTCCAATTAAGAGTAAGAAGGATAAAAAACATTTGAAATCACTGTTGAGAATTGGATAGTTAAAAGTTTAGCTTGAACTATTAAGGCATGTTTAAAGTATATCTAAAATTGAAAAGACATTTATTTTCCTAAATTAACAACTTTTAACCTTTTTAGTCCCATAATTTATGGTACTGGCAGAACCCTATTATATGAACATCTTAACTTACAGAATACTTAAAACCATATCTATAGTGAACAGCAGTGCTATTCACTATTGCTCCAGTAAGACCATACACATTTTTAATTTTTAAGGGCTGACACTGACTGATGGGTTATGGCATTATTCTACTTAATCACTTCCAATATAGTATGAGCTATTAAATATTTCAGATATCGCTCATATCTATATATGTCAATATGGATGTCTACTGCAGGTATGGGTAGAAAATACAATTAAAATCAGTAATTTATAATTTATAGAAATTTTATTTTAAATATTATAGATTATCAGATATTTTCTTCAAAAATGACTAAGATAAAGCAATACTTCCAATAAATATTCCTTAAACAATTAGCAGAGCATTCATTAATGTAAAAGGCATATTCACCTAGTTTACCACCCAAAATCCATGTATTTGAATTCATAGCAGCAAACCTTGGGGATCACCAATATACCTACCAACCTTGTATTTACTGAGCCTCAATTTAGTGGCCTAAAACAGAAATTATAGAAGCCCATATTTCTCTTAATGACTAAGTACTAATTTCTTATAAACTGTGTCTTTCTTCTCAACCAAGACTTTAATGTCAACCAGAGGAGGTAACTGTTATTTATAAATTGTTATAAATTTTCTGAACAGCAATTTTGAAATGGATACAATAGAAAAACTGAGCACACAACTCACCTATTAAGTCTACTAGCAGTTCTATTTTGTTAAAAATATCTACAAAGATGTTTCTGGGGGCGCCTGGGTGGCTCAGTGGGTTAAGCCTCTGCCTTCAGCTCAGGTCATGATCTCAGAGTCCTGGGATCGAGCCCTGCATCGGGCTCTTTGCTCAGGGGGGAGCCTGCTTCCCCCTCTCTCTCTGCCTTCCTCTCTGCCTACTTATGACCTCTCTCTCTGTCAAATAAAATAAATAAAATCTTAAAAAAAAATGTTTCTGGAACAACGAAAACCTTTTAAAAATTAAATTTGTACCAGTAGTAAAAAGTTTATATCTTGACAAGATATAAACAAAACAACTTGGAGAGGGAAAAACAAAATTAAATCCTATATTTTCTTCCATACTTTGCAGCTTTAACCCACTGAGCCACGCAGGTGCCCCATATTTTGTAGCTTTAAAAAGAAATTGTGAATCTGCAGAATTAATAAAGTAAAATATTTTGCTTAATCACAAATTTATTTTCAATCTACAATAAAATCAAATCTGGAACATCTTTTTAAAAAATCTAACATATCCTATAACTCCTAATAGGTATAAAATATCTTAAATGTGATATATCTTGAAAATTTACAAATGTTTTACTTCATTTAGAGGTTTTAGTATTTATTATCAAGAGGATAGAAAAAAGACAAATTATATGCTAAGATTGAAACAATTATTTTTATTTCCCATTTTGCTAATACTAACCAATACACATGACCCCAGAAATAGGACTATGATAGATAATTTACAATTTCATTCCATAAGGAACATTTCTAATAATAATTCATTTGTTTTACAGTAGTTATTTTGATAGAAAGGCTAATATAGTTGGAATTTTTTTTACACACTAAGGGCTTTGTTATTGCTAGCATAATCAAATTCCAGATTTAGTGAATTGTATTATATACAAAAGTACACCTCCTTACCAGTGGGAGTAATTTGCCCTAAAGAAATCTGTTATAATATTTAAATGAAATTGTTAATCAGGGACTATTTACAACTGCACCTGCTCTTATTTGTAGCATGAAACTGTATAATCACTGTCAGTTCATCCAGATCCAGGCAAAAGATAACCATTACTACGACAGAAGTATAATTAAAGAGAATCCCCATCTGCTGTATTATTCTGACTTTGTTAAAGAGTGAGCAACATGGGTGCAAAAAGCACCGAGGAGAAACAAAGGGAGGAGAGAAGGTGTTTATAAGAATGCCACCTATTTCCTACCCAGAAAACCAAAGGAATTGCCCCAGAAAGTTCAGTGATGAAATGATAAAGTTAGAAAAACGTTTAAAAACACAGACTATGGTGGGACTTCTTATTTTTAAAGGAATATTTTAGAATAGAATAGAATAGAAATTTGAGACGAAATAAAAACCCACACATATTTCAAAGTCAATCATGTGGTTTTTGTCCTTGTTTTTTTTTTTTAAGTCTGTGAGTTTGACAAAGGTTATTTTTTAGCACCTAATGTATGTATGTACTACAACAAGTGCGTTAAATGCTTTCAAAGGAAGAGTTATATTACGGTCTGAAAATTATTCATGTAACTTACCTTGAAGTGATTTTTCATCCTTGTTTGAATAGTTCCACAATTTTAAGGGTTAATCCAAATGGATATTGTACCCAAGGAATATGGATCTGTTTATTCAAGATCAAATATATACAAGTATATGTAAGTCACTGTGTTAAGTGTCACGAGGTTTAAAGTTAGGGATGTAATATAAGGACTGCACTTAAAGGATTTCAGATTATAAAGCATTAGGAACAATATGCCTTGGCAAACATAAGCTTAGAATTGGACTAATATTCTGTAAGAGAAATATGTGAAAGAATCAAGAAGTTAACATGAGTCTTACTGTATCACTTTTTAAAATCTTATGACTTTACCTAATTATTATTTTTATTATTGGTCTCTGCACTAAAACTGAAGGTCATAAAATGTCACTTTCTTCAGTTATAGAGGAATAATACTTGGGTGAGCCACTCAGTATCTGTTGAATGAGTGAATGGTCTACATCTGAAAAATAGAAAATAAATAAATACTTGAGCAATTGCGTGCGTTTTATTTTTTTTTAAAGATTTTATTTATTTATTTGACAGAGAGAATAAGCATGCAGAGAGGCAGGCAGAGAGAAAGAGGAAAGCAGGCTCCCTGCTGAGCAGAAGCCTGATGCAGGACTTGATCCCAGGACCCTGAGATCATGATCTGAACCCAAGGCAGAGGCTTTAACCCACCAAGCCACGCAGGCACCCCAACTGCTTGCATTTTAAATGGAATGTTACAGTAGTTATCTTAGATAGTTAAAAAAAATCTAAATATCTCCATAAATACGTTGAGGTGGCAGAGAATGTAAAATATATGTCAACTAATGAATGACCAAATGAGTTGTGAAATCAAACACACACACACACACACACACACACACACACACAAAACGAAGATCAAATTTGGACAATTTGAAGGATTGCTTAATTCCTACGTTTAGTAATCCAATTTACATGATTGCAGAAGAGAGAGAATTCCAAATAGAACCATAAATATATTTATAATATAAATTGATATTTATACATTGATAAGCACAAGTGCCTCTCGAAAAAGATGAACTAATCCTAAATATCACAGGTATGAATAACATCACCTGAAAAGAGAATATTTGATTCTTATAATGAAAACAGTCCCCTAAATAAAAAGCAGCACCAATATAAGCATAAGATTTATACTGGATAAATTTATCTACCATTCTTGAAAATTACGTCCATATATGAAACACAAAATAGCCAATAGCGGACAAGTCAAAATGTGGCTGTGAGTAATTCTTATTGTAATATTACAGAGGTAAAATTAGAAGTCCAAATTAATGTAAGAAATCAAAGTAAAAATGTTATCCTAAGAGAATACTTTTTAAATTATTTAGTGAGAAAATAAACCACTAATTTAGTTTATATATATATATATATATATCTATCTCACCTTGTGTTTTGTCAATGAATATTTTATTTACTAAATATCCATAATATATATATAAAATGTTAGTAAAATATCTCACCCACAATTTTATCATTTTATTGAAAAGTTAATATCTAATCTTATTTTAAGATCTCTTAAATATACTAACAATGTATCCAATTATTCTCACTCAGGATTGTTTTGTAGTAAAGTATAATTAGGTACAATGAAATCCAGGCTGTACCTATTCATTGATTTTTTTTTTGAATACTTAAACTACATACTTAAATTGATGTTATAGCAGAATGACTACTTTTTATGAATTTCAAAACTTAAATCATTAAGATTAATGATATATCAGAATAAAATCATGGATGGGAAATGATCAAATGAGCAGGGAGGGAAGCATCACTGTAGACATAACTTAGGAAGCATCCATTAAAAAGGTGATTTACAATTAATCTATCTGCTAAGATGGTCCCACTGATATGACTAGAATTATTGTCAGGGAATTTTATTTTGTATCATCAATAGCATCAATAGTAGCTGTATAGGAATATTATTTTAATTTATGATTTTTAATATTAAAATTATTGTCACAAACATTCACTTTATTTTTCAGGCATATTTTCATCCAATCTTAACCAAATGTTTTAGAGCATATATGCATAAATTAACTGATTTTGGGAAAAATACACTTTGCTATCTAATACAGAAATTTTTAATTTTTATTTACTGCTATTTGGGACAAACTAAACATAGCTTGTTCATAAAACTATGCCCAAACTATTGGAATTCTTTTATACCTACCTTGAAAAAATTCACCTGAATTCTTTATTTCAGAGTTTAGAGTTAGTAAATATGGCAAGTGTTTCAATCTTTGATGGAAAATTGTCTGGGAAATGAAGTCGTCAATGTTCTGATATCACTGGGTGTGATTACTCAGATGCAGAAACACATAATAATTCTCAACCTTAATGGAAAGGATATTGGCTGTGGTTTTCACCCAGGAGTGACCACAGACTAAAATATTCCCAGAGCTCCCTGTAAAACTTTAAAGGAGGGTAATTAAGTTAAAATTGTGGTTCCAACACTGATTTTCCTATTTATACAATTCAGGCACAGTAAAATGGATGATAAAAATTCAGGAGACGGGGCACCTGGGTGGCTCAGTGGGTTAAAGCCTCTGCCTTTGGCTCAGGTCATGATCCCAGGGTTATGGAATCGAGCCCCACATCGGGCTCTCTGCTCAGTGGGAAACCTGCTTCTCTTCCTCTCTCTCTCTGCCTACTTGTGATCTCTGTCTGTCAAGTAAATAAATAAAATCTTTAAAAAAAAAAATTCAGGAGACAGCTATTAGTAAAGATTACCTAGACTGAGTACATTGTTAGCTCCATATTACATGTATAAATAAATATTCTCCCAATGCTAACTTGAACAATAACTGAAGTATCTATTGATTGACTATTCTAATATGTTAAAATGTCTGCAATAATTTCATTCCTTAATAACTACACTTTCATTATAAGAAGAAAAGGTTAATTTAATATCTTAATATTTGGGGGTTATATACTATCACTATGTAAGACTATAGGTCAAGTGTTCCCTAAATACTTGTGGTAGGGGAAGGCAAGTGATTACCAATGAAAAGGATGAGCAGCAAGCACCAAACACACCCGAAATAAATAACTTGTGAATAGTATGCTTAAGAGAGTTGTCTATGATAGTATCAGTGTATAGCTATAGGTCAGCAGTTCTTAACTTTGAGAATCATATGACAGCTCTGACCCACCCATCTCTTCATGGACATGTGCTCATATATGTAAAGTTTTCCTTCTATTTCCAGAGGTTTCAAGAACTCCTTCCCAATAGTATCAACTAAAACATCTAATCTATGCAAGGCCAGGCTGCACAACCTGTTCAACTGTGAGATTCATCCAATCTCAGCCAGATTAAACGTAAGACATGATGTTATTTTATGTATCACTAAGAAAGTAAAACTGCAGCCAATTCATTGCTAACACAATGCTTTCTTACTACTTTGATTACTTATTGAAAGGGCACTTAAGGCATATTTAGATGTGGATTTTTAGCCTATAATGCAGTTTTTTTTTTTTTGCCTTTCTATGGGTACTCTATATTTTTTTTTTTTAAGACTTTATTTATTTGACAGAGAGAGATCACAAGTAGACAGAGAGGCAGGCAGAGAGAGAGAAAGAGAGAGAGAGAGAGAAGCAGGCTCCCCGCTGAGCAGAGAGCCCGATGCGGGACTCGATCCCAGGACCCTGAGATCATGACCTGAGCCGAAGGCAGCGGCTTAACCCACTGAGCCACCCAGGCGCCCCGGGTACTCTATATTTTAATGTCAAATCACAGTGTTAATCTTTTTGAAGATTTTTAAATATCTTCAAACTATCTTAAAAGATATTTTAAATAGCAATTAATTTCCATTCACACAGCACTATTAACACATCATGCAACCGAACACCAGCTTGGTACATTTGCAAGCAATGGCAACTACACTGTGACTCCTGCCTGGCTGATAGCAAATTTTAAGGCATTAAACTACAAAACATAGAATAAATTCACAGATGATAACATATGGAGAAAGCACATCATAAAATTAATGAAATATGATACACAGGAAAAATAGACAGAGGGTAAATAATAACCTTTAGTGCACATTAACTATAGTGCAGGCAAAAGAAAACCTTCCAACAACAGTGACCCTTGTTTCAAGGGCAAGGCTGTCTGTATGGACCTATTTTAACTGGAAAGCTTATTATAAAATGATATAAATTAAGTTTTCTTTTTTTCTGTTCTTACAAAAGTGCTCTTTGAAATGCTGATTGTCCTTTGATACAGAGAGAATCTCCTGATCTGGGATATTTGCATATTCAAATTCTTCTTACAATTAATTCTAATTGCATATTAATTATGGCATTCTGAAGATTACTTCAGTCATTGTCTATTTTAATTGTCATGAATCAGTCCCTTGGAGCTTGGATCACCCTGTAATCTTAATAAGTAAGTATAGGTATTACAGTCTTCAGAATGGAAAATCTAATTCTAGAACTCAATAAACTAGGTGAAGATTTGACTACCTCTGGCCTTCCCATATAGATTCCGATTTCCATGGGGACAGGGCCTGTGAATTTCTTTTTCACCCTGAACACCTCAACATTTAACTGAGTGTCAGGCTCAATAAATTTTCGTTGAATAAGCCTTATTGCCATTTCAATAAAGAGTTTCTTACAGAGTCATGGTTACTTAAATGAAAGATCTCAAACTGATTCTTATAAATTATTTTCTTTGAATCAAAAAAATTCTCATTGAAGAAGACTGCTGGGTTAATGATTTACTTGTTCAATTCCTTCCAGAAAAAAAAAAAAAATCATTAGTATTTCTCTCCAAAATTCATCCCAAATTTAGATTCAAAATACAGTATTTAATATAAAGAGAAGAGAAAAACATGATTTCAAAAAGATACCTTACAGAAGGGCCTTTTTATACATATTTACATGAACCAGGACAAGAAATAAATGAGAAGGAACTTTCAATGCTTTGGAAAACACTTGCCTTGCCTGGAAAAGAAAAAAAAGTGGCTTATATCTAAAGAAAATTGATGTCTACAGACGGTTTCGGTAAAGGGAAGTTTTTCTTTTATGAAGATTTTTTTTATGATGGTAATGATGAGTATATTAATGATACATTGCCATTAGAGACTATGTATAACTGTTTTATGAAGAGCTATTTTTCAGATCAATAACCTAGAACAATAAAGTTAAAAAACAAACCCTTAAAAGGAATACACAATTTATCACGACTATGAAAACAGTAGAAGAAATAATAGTAAATGTACATGAAATAAAGATAACTAGCAATATTCCAAAGAATTTATCTTGTGTCCAAAAGTAGCAAGTAAGATGATACATATGACATTTGCTGTAGCAAAACAGAGTGGGATGCAACCTGGATGTCATCCCCAGGTGATTAAATAAGTAGAATGTGGCACTTCATTGGACATCTTATGCAGTGATCAGATTTAATGATCTTAATTTACATATAGAAACATGAGTAGATATTTTAATTTTAAAGAATAAAAGAAACAGCCTAAAATCTACATAACACAATATCGTTTATAAAAATTAGATACACACATATACAAATTTTGTATGTGTGTGTGTGTGTGTGTGTGTGTGTATATATATATATATATATATATATATATATGGTGGATTATATTGGGTAGTGGAAGCAGGAGACAAAAGGTGTATCAGGTCCCCCTATGCTGTTACAAACTAAATATAGTTTTCAAAGATATATTCATATCTAAGGACATAAATTCACTGGCATGGTTGCCCACAAAGATAATGGGAATGGGAGAGGACCTAGAATGGTGGGAAATATAATAAACCAAAACAAAGGCATTACCAGATCAATAAAGAACTGAGGAGCATGAGTACTTCAAATGTATGCCACCAAGATGAAAAATAAATATTAAAAAAAATTAAAACCCTCCCAATTTGCTTTCTATACTAACAACAGTATCAAAGGAATTTATAAGATAACAGTTTCCTTATTTATTTTGCCCTACTTCTACAAAGAGTTCACATGGCAATTAACAGTGGTTTTATAGAAACAGTTGATTCATACAGTTGTATTTTGGTTGCTTTTTTCAGGTTATAGGAAATTGTGTTTTCCTAAAATGTATTTTCCATTAATGCCTTCATTGTATATAGGTTGACACTGTATCACATTTGTAAAAGTGAAACAGACGTTTAATATTCCTTTAATCTAAAATCCCTCTAAACTGTGTGATTTAATTAACAGATAATTAAATACCAAATATGAGAACTTTAGGGACTAAGGCACTGAGGCTGTATCAGGATGAAAGATGTTTACACTAAATGCAAAGATTCTCCCCTGACTGAGTAAGGCTGGGAATTGCAAGCAAGGCAGAGCTAGAGCCAGCTGATAACAAGCTGTTCATTAAATCATTAGCCTCCCTGAGCTTAAAGAATGTCAAAGCCTCTTCTTCTTACACATCCATAGGAAAGTAATTATAGAGCAAAAAGAATGGTGCTTTGCATTTGTAATAAGAGTCAAAAATTTTTTTATAGATTAGATTCAAATTTCTTTCTAAAAATACTCATTCCCAATAGTTTCTCTTCTGATAGCCCTTTATTTTCAAGATTTGTCATTATGACCCTATCCCATTCAATCTCTTTTCCACTCTTCTGTCTTTCCTCTTCTGCACTGTAAATTTGCTTTTTGATTAATTTATTGTCCCATTTTATCTTGCATATTATATACTGGGTTCAACAGAAATAAATCATGGAATTCATAGATGTATGTTTGCTAAGAGGAGGATGTATCCTAGACTACAATGGGAAAGTCAAGAACACAAAAAAGATATTTATCCCAAATAGTTATAGTGGAAATTAATTTAGAAATTTAACATTGGTAAAGTAAAATAAACAAAAAACTTTGAACAATATTTGGAAATGAGCTTAGTGTAGTCTTACATTAGATATTGGGAAACATAGACCCCAACATTTATGGGAATTGTCCAGTACTAGAGATTGAAATTCACACCCCAACCTCCCCCCATTTCTGTGATATAACAAGCTTAATATATTGAAGACACATTAATAGATGTAGACTCATTCCACTCAGTTCTTAAAGTGGCCAGGAGGTGGTGGTTAGGAGAAAGGGGTCTGGAGTTAGAATATCTGGATCCAAATTCTAGCTTGACTACCCATTAAAACAAGTATCTTTCAGCAAATTTCCCTTAGCCTTAGATTCCCTATATGCACAATGGCAAAAATAATCATGGTTATCTCCTAGCCATGGAGGACTGAGAGGACTATATGAGTTTATCCAAATAGAGTGTTCAGTGCAGTGCCAGGTGCATAACACATTTTAATGTATTACTTATATTAAAAAAATATATTAATTCCTCCATTCACAAAACATTTGAATACCAAACCCTATGCTAAATGCTGATAGCTACATGCAAGGTGCAATCCCTACAGTTAAGAAGTGTAGTCTGGTTCTGTTGGTTATATGATTCTTTAGTCAATTCAACAATGAACTCCTCTTTCTTTTCATCTTGCCCCATGTATAATATTGATTAGATTCAATAAATCACCAATAAACCTATCCAAAATGTGTTTGAGAATCTCTACCTTCTCAATGCCAATTACCTCCATCTTCTCACAAGACATCCACTAAAAAGCCAGCACTCTGGCTCTTACCATATCTTAAATAGCTTTACCTTTAAAAGTTCAACATTAAAATCTTATTTTATATTCAAAACAACAGTCTCTCTAGACATCTTATGCCTTCACTCCTCAAAGTGTCCTCTTTCTTATCACTGACTCTGAAATCTTGATTGCTTTTTATCTCCCTCCATTGTCAATTGTCCCTATCTGAATCTAGTTAGAAATTCCAAACATGTTTTAATCATTCCAGTACTTGTTGGATGTTCAATCAGCTTTGCAGTATTATCTTCATTTTTAAAAAAATGTATTCATTTATTTGACAGAGAACGAGCACATAAGTGGGGGCAGGGGCAGAGGCAGAGGGACAAGCAGACTCCCCACTGTGCAGGGTATACAACAAGGGGCTCCATCATAAGACCATGAGAACATGACCTGAGCCCAAGGCAGACACTTAGCCCACTAAGCCACCCAGGCGCCTCATATTATCTACATTTTAAAAGACCAATATTTAAGTTTTAGTCATTTAAACATTGGAGTTAAAAGGATCTCTTCTTATTTAATAACTACTCATCACTCCAATAATCATCTTTTAGAGGTCAAACAAAATATGAACATGTTTCTTTTCCTAGAAAAATTAAATGCTATACTGCTTGGGTTTTTGTTGATGTTGTTGTTTAGTACCAATAACCTAAGAAAATGTGCTTCTGTGTGAAATATTATTGAAGACCTTCAAAAAGTACCTCTTGGCTCCCAATATACTGATAACATTGAACACTGGTCTTGGGAGAATGGCAAAAATTTTGTAGATTGCTGGACAAAGTTTTTCGGGTATCTAAAGTTGCTATACTTTAACTGCAAATTAAATTTTTGAATTTAAGCAGTCATAATATTATGAGAGTCAAGGGGTAATAAAAAATATAGGTCATGAATTTTAGTAAAGGTCATTTCATTAAACTGTAAAACACTCAAGCATTATATCTAATTATAACTTGAATACTATTAATTATAGAAATTTAGCACCAGTTATAATATTTTCCAGAAAAGTAGCTAATTACTAAGTAAACTTGTTATTAACAAACTGAATGCTTTTTGCATTCAGCATATATATTAAATTATATATATATATATACATAATTTTATTTATATATATGTATATATAACTGTTTGCTCCATGACATTTTATTTCCTAATCTCTAAATAGCACCAGATAATCCTCAGTTTCAGCAACCCATTGCTCTCAGTGAGGGTGAGAATGTTGTGTGTGCACTAAGGCTGAGCTAATGGATACTCACTAAGTCACCCAGAAAGCGGATATCACCATGTAATTGACATCTTATGTTTGAAAATAATGAGATACAATGAGGCAAACTGAGTTACATTCCTAGAAATGAGAGTAGTATAACCAATATAAACATGTGTTCTTACCCACTATGGGGGAGAAAATTAAACCAGGGGCAGGTCAACTATCAGGGTGATCCTGAAAACCTTGAAGGAGTGGGTTCTCAACCACAACAGAGCCTGAGGTCAAAAGTATATAAAAGGAGATGAAATAAAATGTGGTAATAAAGTGTGAGAAAAAGTTAACAAATTAAATAAGGAAAAATAAATCAATTTTATGAGAAGCACTTAAATACTGTGAGCTTTACATTTTGTTTTGTTTTGTTTTGTTTTGTTTTGTTTTGTTTTGAGAGAGAGCTAGAGAGAAAGCATGAGTGGGGTGAGGGGCAGAGGGAGAAGCACACTGCCCGCTCTATACTGGGACTCCTGGATCATGACCTGAGCCAAAGGCAGAGGCTTAACCACCCAGGTACCTCCACTGTGAGCTTTAATTTATACAAATGCAGAGGTGAGAAGATCCCTCCCAGCTTTGAATTTCATGATACTAAGAGTACTAAATAACAACAAAATACATGTAAGTAATACCTAGATTTTCCATTATTTTGACCATTTGCTGAACACGATGTTACTGAATATTTATAAATTTTTTGTTTGTGTTTTATATTTTCTTATGTCAAATATAAGTGTAATGTTCACAATCTTGCATAATCATTTATTATAGAACACATACACCAATAAGTGTGGTATAATAGAAGTATATTCATGGCATTGCAATATACTCTCTAGGAGTCCACAAACTAGTGATTTAGTTTCCATTAGCCTCTGTTTTTTCTTCTACGAACATGAGCAATGTCATCCATAACAGTTTTTTTCTGTAAGTGTTAAATTAAAATATAAACTCATAATGCTGTAGATAGCAGGTAATCAGTAATTAGAAATTGTTACTAATTGTTACTAATTTGTTACTAATTGTTAACCCTTAAACAGCTAATACTTCTTTTTAATAAAAGGCTACTTTCCACCACAAAAGGACAGTGGTAGAAGAAAAGGCTTATCAGAGAGTAAGTAATAGGAGGAAAATATAAAAAGTTTTTATATTAGCAAGAAGGAATGAAACAAGAATAGTAGATAAGTGGGGGGGCATGTTAAGAGGCTCATACGAAAGTGAAGTCAATCCTTTATTAAAGTATTTTAATTTTATTGGTTTATAAAATTTTAGTGAAAGAAAGACAACTTAAAAATATGTAAAAGGAGAAGACAGAAACATACAACATCCAGAACAAATTTCTTAATACGGGACTTATCTCAAAAGAAAAGAACACTCTGAGAAAAACCTGAATCCAAATCAAATGTTAGAATAAATATATATTACTAAGGCAAATTGCAACATAGGATTGTTCAAAAATTCATCTTTTGCAGGATACTAGCAAGCTTTTAACTCTCTTTTCTATCATACAAACTCTATGGCAAGAAATTATTCTACTTATTGTAAAGATTAACAGTATTTTTATTGACAGAAGTACCTCTCTTTCCTTTAAGATAAAAATACTATGACCACTAAATAAAACACTCACTGGTCATAATTTTTATTTTCTTTATGTACTCATATAAAATAAAGCCTCAACCTTGTTTCAATCAACCCAATTCTATTCTCCTGTGCACCAACTGCCAAGCAGGAGCAAATGAATATGGTTAGAGGCAAACAGCCATTGAGGCTTCCTGGTTGCATCATTTTAAATTTAATACCACACATTTTATGGATCTTCAATGCTGCCTCAAAATGCTACTACATTTCCTTTGTCAATGAATTCTCCCACTCTCCAAACCACCTACTCCAGACATTCTCATTGCTCTTCCAACTTCCTCTTCTTTCCTCATGTTCAGTTAACTATCTTGTTCTTATTTCAGTGAGATTATAGACACAATCATAAGAGAAATTCTTTCTCTTACTACCCCCAAATCCATCATCCTTCCTGCCTTCATTTCTGGAAAGTCTGTCTCATTACCATCATAACTCTGTGTGGTCCCGACCTAACATGAGCTCCCTCTGTGATGCACTGGATTCTATCCATTCTCAACTACTCATCCACTCAGCTCCTCAATAAACCTCTGCCTCTCTTTCATTATTATTTCCCCCTCTCTTTAATAGTCATTCTCATTAGCTTAGAATATGTGGAAATATCTCTCATCTTTAAAACACATCTCTCTTCTACATTTTCCTCTAGCTATGTCCTCATTGTGTCCTCCTATTAATGGTTAAACTCCTTAAAAGTTATTATAATCACTACTTCTACTTTTTGTCCTATTCCCTCTTAAAAATTCTACAAATGGTCCTTGCCCTCCCCATTCAACCAAACTGTTCTTAACAACTCCACTAATCACCCTCACTTCATCAAATCCAGTGATGAAGTCTCAGTCCTCATATTACTTAACCTCTTAAAAGTAATGATACAGTTCATCACCTGCTCTTTGTTGAATTACTCTCTTGACTTAGTTTCTATGTTTCCACATAGAAATCTCTTTAGATTTTCTTCCCACATTAACAACTGCTTCTTCCCTTTGTGTCTTCGCTTTGCTGTTTTTTCTTTGTCTGATCTTTAATATAAGAAAGCTCAAGGGCTCAGTTTTCTGTCTACACACCCTTCTTAGACAACAATTTGGCACTTCTGAGTGTCCTCTATAGTATAATCTATATTAACTACACTGCTGACTATGAAACACACCCCTCGAGTTCCACTGTACCAATCCTGATCTCCAAATTCTTATACCCAGATTCCCACAGGACATTCTACAGGACTAAGTGGAAACTTAGACTTACTGTCCGAAATATAAAATTACTAATGTAAACTCCCACAACTTCAGCAGTCTGCATCTTAACAAGGGACACCACTATTTACCCAGTTAACTGTTCAAGTCAAATACCTCAGAGTCACTGATGACTTTTTCGTAAACACTATATTATATAGCTAGCTGTAAATTTTCCCGGCTCCAGAATTTATGTATATTCTTCATTTGACCAATCCTCACCTCCTCCCTCACTATCACTCTGGTATGAGTTTCTATTTCTCCCTGGACTGATGCAACAGGCTTATAACTTCTCTTCAGTAGTATATTTTAAGAACCACCAATGCATTCCCTTAACATTAAATCTGATCATATTAGCACTTGAATCAGAACATTCTATGTCTTCTCATTAAAATCAGAACTCAAGATATTTACCTTGGCCTCTGAGGCACTACCTGAATCTGACACTAGCTACATTTTTTTTTTTTTAATTTCATCTCCTATTATTCACTCCTTTGTTCATTCTCCTTGGCCATACCTGGCCTCCTATTGGTCCTTAAAAACAGCAGGCACTCTCTTCTCTTAGAGATTTTGCATTTGTTCCCCCTCTTTACCTGAGTGGTCTTATTCCAGATATTTACATGAATTATTTTCATTGGGATATCTGCTCAAGTATTATGTCATCTGAAAGCTTTTCCTGTTTATGCAATTTAATGTATCATCCTCAACACTCCATTTCCTTATACTGTTCTACTTTTTCTCATAATATCTAATACCTTGTACATTTTTTATGTAAGTTCCATGAGGGCAGAAACTCTGTTCTGCTCTGATATATAGAGGATACTCAAGGTATATGGAATAAGCACATAAATCTATGGCATTCCTTGAAGCCATAAATTTGTATATAGTTTTGAAAGATTTGTGGACAGCAGCTAGGAAACAATGTTTCCTGAAATATTGCTCTTCACTTGATTATATAAAATGGCTTTAGTGGCTGTGGTCTCTTAATAACACTAAGTTTGATTGAAGAGCCATGTCAAGCAATTTAGGTTTTTAGTTATTAATCTCAAAACTGAGAATGAAAGAGAAGTTGATGAATCATACCAGTTATAGAAAATTGCTAATTTAATAAGCAACTCATTAGAATTTTGCTATGGTGGCTCTGAAGTTTAATGAGCAGAAATTTTCCCTCTAATTTTTCTGAAACAGTAAGATGCCAGGGAACTGAATTGATGCTTTAATGATAGTGATTTCTCTTCTACTTTCTTCTTCATGTGAAATTAACCCACATATCCTCTAAGTCATACTCACATTATCAGTTGTACCAATGTGAGAAATCAGAAATCAGATGATTTAAACTATTAAAATACATTACACAGCATGTACTTTAATACCCCAGATTTAGCTTTGTGGTTAACTCACCCATGGTTACAGTAATGCATATTCATGTATTTTTCTAATATATTTGTCTAAGACAGTAAGCTAATAATAATAGCAGTAACTATTGCCAAGACTTTTAATGAGCACCCTGAATACTTTCTTTAATTCTTTTTAACATAGCTCCTTTTATTATCATCTAGAGAGGAAGACCAAATCCATGTAACCATTCTTTAATTTTATAACTAATTCACACATACATGTTCACTTAATATTGCTTTTTTAAAATCATGCTGCTTTTATACTCCAAATTAAATCTTGCTAGGCCTTTTTAAAGCCCAATATTCTTCCTTCTTCCACATGTTGTCAAATTTTATAGACCCTTTAGAAAGTCACCTTCATGATGATCATGGCAGAGAAAAGTGTGTTTCTCAAAATCATGTACTTTGAAGTAGGACAGAATTGAATTTAATACCAGATCAGTTATTTAGTAACTGTGACCTTGAGCAGTTAGCTTAATCTCTCAAAGGCTCAATTTCTCAATCTTTAAAATAAGGGTAAGTTTTTAATGGAGAATTGCTACGGGCTTACTGCATACACTTTTGTAAAATGCTGACACATAATAGGCATTTAGGAAGTGTTCTTTTCTATTCTACCACTCCTCCTAAAATATGGGCCCATTCATTCTGCCATTAAAAGAAAAAAATTTCTGAGATTATAAACTAAATGCCAGACATAACAAACATAACAAGCCAAACTCCCTTAATTCAAAGACACTACAAGAACTACAGCAACTGTCAATCAATTGTTCATTGCTTCTGGTACAAAACGAACAAACAGACAAACAAAAAGGTCTCCCAAACCCCGATTATGAATTCAAGAAACTGAAATTTACATTTAGTAGATAATGTTGATATGTTTTAAGGACCACTACCAAAACAATGTTTATTGTTATTATATTTCATTTAAAAGGCTGGGTTTTCTTCCAGTTCTAAAGTTTAAAACTGTACAAATGGAGACTACCTGTAACTAAATAAGCATTTCAGGGTAAAGTCAATATTGATTCATTCAGAAACATTTTTTAGAGCTTATGGTCCTCTTGACAAATACACAAGCATATTCTAATCATTTGGTTAAATAGCACTGTCAGTCGCTGAGTAACTCAGGTGGGGAGTATGGAATACATGGCTTCTCAGATCAATTATTATAGGCATACATGTTTTTTGTCTATTTATTAATATTATGAAGTACAGTTACTTGGAAGTTGACAGCCATGATTTTTCATCCTGATCTATCCAATCAGAACTGATCTGTGGACCACGTATGTGAGTTTAATCAAATTACTTAATCTCTCTAAGCTCCAGTTCTTCATCTATAAAGTGTTTGAGTATCAGAAGTTATGAAAAGCAAAATGCCTGACACATAATAAAAAGTATTAACGTGTCCCAGACCTTGTCTCAAATTACTTTCTTAGTTTACTTCACTATAGTTTTTAAGTACCTTAATAGATAGAAAAATGTCTATTTTCCTAGAAAACTATTATGCATTTGTTTTTCAAATGAACAGAGTGTTTTATATCCCTAGTTGCCATATAAGTGCATCCAAGAGTCACTGATGTCTTTAGATTACACGGAATTCTGGGAAGCAGAGTACTGAAATAGAAGATAGTAGTTTGGTGGTACTGTACCATGTATTTCAACAACTGGGACATTTTCCCAGGAGTGAATAATCTCATACAGGTAGCTCAAAGATATTTTCTCTTGAGCATTGACTCCATCCCACCTGATTTCTAAGGAAATAGGAGGCCTGTTTCTGAGAATAGCTGAAATCAATGGCTGTACATTCCTGATCTAAAGCTCTTTTCTTTTGGTGTGAGCATTACTAATTCTGAAATATTTTGAACACAGGGGTCTCTGAAACTACTAGGTTTCTAGAACTGCAATTGTAAAAGGAACATGTTTGCAGCTTTAACAATTAGAAAATATTCCCAGGGGCGCCTGGGTGGCTCAGTGGGTTAAACCCTCTGCCTTCAGTTCAGGTCATGATCCCAAGGTCCCGGGATCAAGCCCCACATGGGGCTCCCTGCTCAGCAGTGAGCCTGCTTTCCCCTCTCACTCTCTGCCTGCCTCTCTGCCTACTTGTGATCTCTGTCTGTCAAATAAATAAATAAAATCTTTAAAAAAAAAAAAAAAAGAAAGAAAGAAAGAAAGAAAAGAAAATATTCCCAGGGCACCTAGGTGGCTAGCTGGTTAATCAACTGCCTTTGGCTCAGGTCATGACCCTGGAGTTCCAGGGATCAAGTCCAAGGCTCCCAGCTCAATTGGGAACCTGCTTCTCCCTCTGACCTTCTCCCCTCTCATGCTCTCACTCTCTCTCAAATAAATAAATATAATTTAAAAATAAATAAATAAAAAAGAAAATATTCCCAAATAAACTTGTGTGAAAAAAAATAAAAGTGGTTTGGAAAAACAATATTAACAAGTGATTGACCTGGCATCAGGTCAATCTTTTATGCACTCTTCTTCAATCCATAAAACTCTGAACAAATCTTATATTTACCAGGGCTTTCTGAGCACTGTATTACTATTATTTTAGACCAAGTCTCTCTTCACAACCAGAGTGAATTCTTTAAGGGTATGGGTTCACTTACAACCCTTGGTTTTCCCTAATTATATGCTGAATTAATACCTTAGAATCATAATAAATAAAGAATAGTCTAGGAATTTAAGATAATAAAGGATATTCATTTCCCTCTTAAAAGGCATCATGATGGGTGCCTGGGTGGCTCAGTGGGTTAAAGCCTCTGCCTTCGGCTCAGGTCATGGTCTCAGGGTCCTGGGATCGAGTCCCGTATCGGGCTCTCTGCTCAGCAGGGAGCCTGCTTCCTCCTCTCTCTCCACCTGCCTCTCTGCCTGCTTGTGATCTCTGTCTGTCAGATAAATAAATAAAATCTTAAAAAAAAAAAAAAAAAGGCATCATGATTCCTTATTCAAGAATCCTTCCTGGGCGCCTGGGTGGCTCAGTGCTTAGGTGGCTGCCTTCAGCTCAGGTCATGATCCCTGAGTCCCAGGATAGTCTCAGGATCAAGCCCCAAATCCGACTCCCTGCTCAATGGGAGTCTGCTTCTCCCTCATGCCTTTCGTGCTCTCTCCCAAATAAATAAAATCTTTTAACAACAACAACAAAAATCCTTTCCTCCAGAATCTGGATTTTTTTTTAATGGCCAAATGTCTAGTCTCTACTGAGATCTTAGCTGTAAAGTAGAAACACTATCATCTGTCATAAATGAGTTTCTGAATTAAAAAATTAGATGAACCCATGTACATGTTATTTTTTAAATGAGAATAAAACAGACTTATTCAGTCTCTTTAGAGTAATCAAGATTCTAACTCACTATGAGGATTCTTTCTTGATAAATATGTTTTATATGAAATCTATGAGATGTTCATAAGCTAACATTTTATCAAATGTCATAAGAAAACTCACTTAAGGATATTCTTAAGCTCTGTGGAAATTAAATTATATTCAGAAATTCTATTCTTTTTGCCTTCATGGCAATAGGCATATCTATAAATCTTTTCCAAGTATTCCCTGAGTTGGTCCCTTTCATATTCTTAATAACCAAAGTTGAATAAAATCTAGCAATTCCAAATGGGACTTTGAAGCTCTAACTCCCTCCCACAGCCTGAGTCAGCTTATGGGCCTATTCTGTTAGAAAAGAGGCTGTAGTGAATAGTGGTAAAAGTAAATCTACTGATTAGTCAAAATAAATTATTTATAATACTAATGAAAATGTATTCAGAATTTTTAAGTTATTTAAAATATAGGCCATTATTAAAATATATATTATATGTAAGATATATATAAATACATACCATTATTAATATCACAATATTATCCCTTTTTACAAAAGTATTTATTTGAGAGTGAGAGCATGCACAGGAGGGCCAAAGGGAGAGGGAGAGAAGTAGTCTCCTTGCTGAGCATAGAGCTCTATCTCAGATCACAACCTTAGCTGAAATAGTCTGATGCTTAACCCACTGAGCCACCGAGGCATCACACAATATTATACTTTTACCAGCATGTAATACTCATGTGCTTCTGTTACAGAGCTAACACCTAGTTTGACGCAAATATTTTCCTAAGTTTATAAAAGTTAGTTTCATTATTAATATAATCTACAACCAGAAATCCTTATCTAGGGGAAAGTTTTTAAGATCATTTATAAAGGTCTATTTTGTCATTTGCTCAAGATTTTTTAAATAACAGGTTTTGCTTTGTCCATATTATGTCTTCAGTGATTAGAAGAATCACTTAGCAAGATGAATAATGGCAAATATATTAGTAATGGTTATAAAACCTATAAACAAAATTAACATTTCCCAGAACCCAAAGAAAAACCGAACTGTTGTCCACATTTCTAGTTTCAGTGCCATTTACTGCTCCGCAGTCTATCAGGATAAAAGACTAGAGAACCCGGAAAATTCCTATAAAAGATTAAAATGTTAGATAATACACAAGTACCATTCTTTGTGTTTTTTTTTTAATCTTAGGAATAAGGACAGAAGATTGCTTCCTAGTCTGTTAGAATTTTCTTATTTCAAATAATAGAAACATTTCTAAAACTCTAACCATTAGCACATTTACTTGATAGCAAACTAAAATGAACAATTGTTAGAATGCATGCTGAAGTAACAAACCAGTCTATCTGACTAGCCTTAGATCCCAAAGAAGAGTTCCACAATGTTTCTTTCCTATTGTCATTTGCCTGAGGCAAAATAAATCACAATTAAGGTTTGTTGCAACTAGATTTAACCGCAGCTTTTAACTCTAAATTAAAATATATTAACAGTGGTGGGGCACCTGGGTGGTTCAGTGGGTTAAAGCCTCTGCCTTCGGCTCGGGTCACCATCTCAAGGTCCTGGGATCGAGCCCCCACATCAGGCTCTCTGCTCGGCAGGGAGCCTGCTTCCTCCTCTCTCTCTGCCTGCCTCTCTGCCTACTTGTGATCTCTCTCTATCAAATACATAAATAAAATCTTTAAAATAAATGAATAAATAAAATAAAATGTACGAACAGTGGTATGCAGCCATATGAATAGAAAATGATTTTGATGTAGTGTTAAGTAGATAAAAACACAAATATGCATGCTATTATAGCCAACAATGAATGTAAAGATGAGAAGAAAAAGTAGTGGGAGTAAATGTAACAAGATAACATTTATTATGTGCATGAAGAATGAGCACTTTTAAAGACCCAAACGTCCAAATTCTCTATAATTTTTTTACAATAATTTACTTTTAAATTTTCTATTACTTTACATTAAGTTTAAATGGTGGTGCGTATTACGGAGGGCACGTATTGTATGCAGCACTGGGTGTGGTGCATAAACAATGGATTTTGGAACACTGAAAAAAATTTAATTTAATTTAATTTTTTAAAAATTAACCAAAATATTTAAGTTATATTAAATTTTAACTTACTTGTTCTATATTTTAAGAATTACAAAATGGAATTATGAAACCACAAAGCACCCTATCTCAGCAAAACAAGAGCACATTCCATTTATTTTAGTTATGCAATTGTATTTCATAGAAATTATTTTATGCAGCAAAAATCTTTTGAAGCTTTAACTACCTATAAATTTGATCAGCAGAAATATTTTACATATATGAGATAAACATTTAAGGCAACAGCAAGTGAAGATATTTTAAAAACAAGTAATTATTCCTATTATTTTTATATGCTTAGGTTTTAACTCATCGCAATAAACATTTAAATAATAATTATTAGCTATTGATTATTGATTATTCTGTACATAGAATATGTGAGCATTCTGACAATACTGAGCCTGCACCTAACCAACTTCTTGACAAGGTATCGAACAGAAATTTTGTTTTTTTATCAGTGAGGTTATTAGAAAACACAGAGGTATCACACAAACATCTTAAATCCAAGTATTTATAAACATTCACTTCTTAAAAACATGTTAGATTTCTATAACAATGTAAGATTATTGGGTTAATCATTTTTTTAAAAATGGAGAAAGGTCCTATAAAGATATGACTTTTATAAAGGTAAATTTGGAATGATGTTTTCTAATTATTTTTTTAATCAGCTTTACAGTCCTACAATATTTTTCTCACATCTAAGATTCTCACATTCTTCTCACTTGGGGCCTAGTCACTGCTTAATAACCTGTTTCACAAGTTTCTACAAAAACAAATTTAATACTTCAAATATTATGAATCATGACCTGATTCATAGGCCATTAACTCTTGCTAAACTCTAATCCAACAAATGGCTAAATATTTAAACCAAATTGTCATAACTGCACAGAAGAACAGAAAGTCATATTTAATTCCCTTTCTCTTTTGTGTGTGTGTGTTTTCATCATATAATATAAATATTATGTCATGATCTAAAAGCATTTTATCCAAAACCATACTGATATATTATCAATTAACTACAAAGTTATCTGTACACTGATTTGAACAGATCTAGTTTCTATCAAACTCTCAGATAAGAAATTTGATGAAATTTGGTGAAATGTTGAATGTCTTAAAAAATTCATTACTCGTACCTCCAACCAAGTAAAAGCTATATGCTACACCTCATTACTTTAGCTTAAATAATTAACTATAAGTGAAATGCATATTGTTTTTGTATAGTAGCACAGCAAACATGTAATTTAATCATTGACTGAAAGCTCAATTATTCTTAGGGTATGAATTAAAGGGAGGAAGAATAGGGAGGCACATCAATCACTAAAACCAGCTCCTTATGAAAATTTGCCCTTTTCAATTGTGCAGACTTCAATAAACAATTTTGCTAATTCATGGTCTCACTGCATAAGCAGGAATGCAGTTAGAGCTCTGTTAAATCTTTCACAGTGACTTTAAAAATCAAATTCACAATGATATAAAACACAATTTCATTAACTGTGACCCAGGTTTGCAACAAGGAAAAAAAAAAGATAATTTGGAACTAACTCCTAATGAACTAAAAATGACAATTCTAGAATAATCAATGCAATGGATTGGAAATTCCTACATTGGGAGATACCCAAATGCCACTAACATTTATTGATGAGCTACTAGGTACAAGCAACTTTCCCATGGGTGTCTGAAATAATCCAAATTAGGCTTTTATGAAGTAGGTACTATGTCCATGTTATGATTAGACAAGTGCCATTCTTAGTATTATATACTTGGTGAAGTTTATATAACAAAATATTAGAGGAACTAGGACTCAAACTAATGCATATGTTCAGTATTTATTCTGGAATTTTGTTCTGCTACCAAGTATTATAGCCAGTAAGTAATTATTGCATTTGAAGAAACTTCTTTAAAATAAATTAGTGGTCCCTGTCTTTGGAGTAGAGCTTAGAATTAACTGAGAAAATTAGAATTTATATTTTAGGAAAATCTTGAGATTCTGATGCAAAGAAACTTTGGTCTGTGGTCAAGAATTTAGAAAATGCTATCTTTACAAAGTTTTCGCTTAATGATTGACAAAATTATTTTAGTTAGCATATTATGTGCTCTGACTTATTTATGGAAAAATCTCTTAAAATAGGAATAAGACATCTTACAGATATTTAATTTCCATCAAAATGAAAACACTATTTTCAAACATTTTGAAAATTAACTACGAAAATCTATTTCCATAAAACTAAAACAAGAATCCTAATTATAAACAATTCTAATTTATCTATTTTTAAAATTTTAATTCCAGTATAGTTAACATAAAATGTTCTATTAGTTTCAGGTGTACAATATAGTGATTTAACAATTCTATGTGCTCATCATTATAAGTGTCCTCATAATCCCCTTCACCTATTCCACCTATTTCCCCAACCCACCTCCCCTAAAGCAGCTGTTAAGCTTGTTCTCCATAGTTAAGAGACTGTCTTGGAATTTGTCCCTTTTTCCTTTGTTCATTTGTTTTGTTTCTTAAATTCCACATAAAAGTGAAATCATGTGCTATTTGTTTTTCTCTGACTTATTTCACTTAGCATTATATGCTCTACAACCTTCCATGTTGTTGAAATGGCACAATATCATTCTTTCTATGGCTGAGTAATATTCCACTATATATACTATATGGAATATATTCTACTATATACATATATGTATAATATATTCTGCTATTTATACAAAATAATATTATGTATAAAATAATAAAATAATATATAATAAATTTCCACTATATATAGTGGTATATATATGCATGTATGTGTGTGTATGTGTGTGTGTGTGTGTGTGTATATATATATATATATATATATATATATATATCTTCTTTATGAATATATATATATCTCTTCTTTAAAAATTCATCTATTGGCAGACATCAGGGATGCTTCCATAATTTGGCTATCATAAATAATGCTCCAATAAACTAAAGGGTGCATATATCCTTTCGACTTACTGTTTTAATATCCTTTAGGCAAACATTCAGTAGTAGAATTACTAGATCATATGGTAATCCTATTTTTAATTTTTTGAGGAACCTCCACACTATTTTCCACAATGGCTGCATGCCTACCAACTGAAATAAGAAGGTTCCTTTTTCTCCACACCCTCACCAGCACTTGTTTCTTATGTTTTTGGTCTTAGCCATTCTGATAGGTGAGAGGTGATATCTCACTATGGTTTTGATTTGCATTTCCCTGATGATGAGTGTGTTAAGCATCTTTGCAGGTGTCTCTTGGCCATCTGAATGTCTTCTTTGGAGAAATTACTGTTCATGTTTTCTGTCCATTTTTAATTGGATTATTTAGGGGGTTTTTTGTGTTAATTCTAACTTACTTTTCTATGTAAAATAGTGTTTGCACCAGAAATATATTTTTTTAAACTCAACTCTATTTAAAAAAAAAACAACTCATTCAAAATTTGCACTTATTGAGAGGTTAATATTTTTTTTTAAAGATTTTATTTATTTATTTGACAGAGAGAGATCACAAGTAGACAGAGAGGCAGGCAGAGAGAGAGAGGGAAGCAAGCTCCCCGCCGAGCAGAGAGCCCGATGCGGGACTTGATCCCAGGACCCTGAGATCATGACCTGAGCCGAAGGCAGCAGCTTAACCCACTGAGCCACCCAGGCGCCCGAGAGGTTAATATTTTTTTAAAGATACTCAGTGAAGGCCCCATACACACTTAAAAGATGTCAATAAACTAAGCAACAGTTTCTATAATTGCTGGCCAAATGACTAAATATTAAAACAGTACAAAATATGTACAAATATAACATGATTATAGAAATTAATTTTCCTTAAATTCAACTTTTCCATCTTAATTCATTCCAATATCTAATCCCTTTCATCATTATATTAGTACTTATGTCATATGACAATGCTAGAGGAGAACAATGGCAATACATATAATGAGTAATATTTACATGTAGCATTAATGTTCATAAGCCTTTATTATATTCACTTCATTTACTAATTCAGAACACCATACAGAGTAATACTAGTTGATCTTCTTTGGTGTGTTCAAAGGAATGATTACATTTGTTGAAGAAAATTATACTAATATTCTTTCATTTACATCTCATAGCAACATTTTTTTATCCAAGCATGATTACAGTCATTTAATTTACTTCCAGGCTGTTTGTAAAGGTACAAATACAGAGCAGGCAAAATTATGTAGGATTGTTGGTACCTTAGAGGGAGCCTACTTACAGACTTCTAAGATTGCCTTATTTGGACAGAAATATTAGAAAAATATCTTCCTTCTGGAGAGACAAATGGTATCTGAAACAGAACTTAGCATGAGAAGTATCTTCTCATGCTACAACTTAGCATGAGAAGTATCTTCAGGATTCCAGTCCTCACTCATCTCCTTAGCTGGGGGCCTCTGAACAATGTACATACTGTATAACCATATGAGGTAACCCTGAGGATACTTTTATTTATCTGATTATTTACTTCATTACATATCATGCATGGTTTTTTGTTTTACATTTTACAAATACTCTAAACTTAGACTCAGCATTTATTTCTACAAACTCTAGAAACCATATTTAAACATAACTTTATTTTGACTTTTATAATGGGAATGAGCCCCTGGGATTTCTACTGTGTTGCCAATAGAGCATATATAAGAATGGTGGTTCCAAATTATGACCTGGTTCCTTAAAAATAAACTAATTAGGAGACTGACCACCACTACCAAGACATAAAACACTTTCTCCTCAAGACTAGGACATCTAGATGACAAATGTATTCATTTGCTAAACTACTGTGTGAGCCGCTAGTTGCTCATTTTTACTAAAAAAGTAATTAAGCATAATATAAGAGTTCAAGTCTAGTAGGAAAGTTTCTTGAGAATGTAAATAAATTAGCTATGATTAGAACTAATGAAATCTGTAAGACTACCAGATTTAATTGCAAAAGTTATTCAGATAAGATACCTAATAATTTTTATAAGAAATCAGGAGAAAGTTAAATAAATGTCCAAGGGTATCAAAGTCAGGATTAAATTAAATTCCAAAAATACCAACAATGCAAATAGACCTAAATTTTTAAATATTTTGATCCATTGTTTAAAATAAAGTGTTACTGTGTATATATATATATATATATATATATACACAGTAACACTTTATTTTATATATATATATAGCAATATATATAAATATATATATATATAGCAATATCACTACTGCTATAATTTGGGAATAGGTTACAGACAAAAGGAGAAGGGATAAGTATTAAATCAGAACAGGAGAATAATAAATTATTAATATAGAACAATCAAAATATGAAAATACTGGGATAAAGTTGACCAAATGACACACTTTAAAGTAAACATGGTATCTAAAGGCAAATGAAAGTTAACTAATCTGGTAGCATAGATTTTTTTGTTGATGTGATTACAAAGAATCATAGCCATTTATGATCAATGACATATTTTAAAGAACAGAATTGACCAAGAAAAAGAAACCCAAAACTTGAAGAGTAATAATATTAAAAAAATTCTAAAGGACAGTAAAATCAATTCAAAAATATTTACCACTCCCATTCATTATGGTAATGTTATTTGCGTTGTTATAGTCACTAATTTTTTTTGTGTAAATTGATAGAAAAATACTCTTTTAATTGGTGCATCTAGTTAATTTTGGATGCCTACTTTTATGATATAAGTAAAACAACTGACATTTTCTTTACCATTTGCTGAGGTTTAAGGAAAAATACTTTTAAAAGTTTATCAAAGTTAAAGAAAGGAAACAGTGCCACAGTGCAGCTTAAGTACAATAGTCCACTGGAGTCAAAGACTTAATAACAAATTTATTCTCATATGACATAAACTAATATTAAAATTGAATGTATCTCTTTAAAAAGCAAAATATGTATTTTTTGCAATAAGTAAAATGTCTTATATCCAGAAATATTTTCTACAACATTTCCTTTGAAGCCACTCCATTTGTCTTGGCCAATTTCAATTTTTCACGACATACATATTTTTGCTTTATTTTATAGTGTGGCTCAAACTGCATAGGATTAGAAAAGACTGAACATGAAAACACTTAGAATAACATTGGAATTAAGAACCAAACTATTAAGATTAGGAAAATGAATCCAGAAATAAAAATGAAATACTAAGAAAAAAGATAAAAAATAAGCAAATCATAGGACCTATATATTTAAGAATAGCTGAATTGCAAATGGAATTGAGCTTCCTAGCAGGCAGGCAGGCAGTTTCATAATCCTTACTGTCAGAAATTGCAAAACTCACCAGGGAATACAGAGGGTTTTCTTAGTGATAAATTTTAAAATTAAGTCAATGTGAGGTTTTATATTAGAGAAGTGAGAGACAGAGACAAGAGGCAAATGTCCTTAGTGATATTACTTTATCAAATGTAGTGGTTTAATGTGGTTGAACTTTGTAGCTTCCAGTATTAAGTCAAGGATATAAATAAGGCTATTACTTTTCAAAGGCTGTTGTAATGTGCTTCTAGTTTGTAGTCTTCTAATAGTCTAGTGTGGCATAAAGATAACATTTGTGAACATGGATTTATTTTTTTTAATGCATATGCTTCAGGCAGTTTTCTAAAACTAAAAGAGAAAAAGAAAAGAAAAGAAAAAAAAAAAACTTCTCTGTGTTGTATATTCAAGGAATCTGGAAAGTAAATAGAGAGCCTATAAGCGCAAAAGTATTTTGAGCTTTTGGTTAAGGTAAATACATAACAATAGAAATAAAATCATATATATGGTTGGATCTTTCTCAAAATGTTTAGAGAAACTGCCTCCCAGTAGTACAAGCCAAAAATTCTGGAACACACACACATACACATACACACACACCCCACACACAATCATCTTTTACTGCATGGATCAACAAAAGAAAGAGTAAGGTAAATCCTTGGAGTCCAAAAAGAGTAAGTGCTGACCTAAACAAGGCTTGCAGTATATAAATTCTCTATGGTACCTCCTTGCTCAACCATCTTTGCCTTAAAGTCTGCATTAAGAAAACTTTAACAGAAACAGGGGCTAAGCATGGGAAGGTTAGAAAGATATGTTCTACCACCAAAAGCCCAGGAACTCTGCAAGAGAATATGATCAATAGTGGGTAAGGAAGAAAATACAAAAATTATCTCCTGATAATTCTTTTTTTTTAAGTTTTTTTTTGTTTGTTTTTTTGTTTTTTTGTTTTTTTACTTGAAGAGCCAGAGAGGGAACACAAGCAGAGGGAGTGGGAGAGGGAGAAGCAGGCTTCCCACTGAGCAGGAAGCCCAATGCAGGGCTCAATCCCAAGACCCTGGGATCATGACCTGAGCTGAAGGTAGCACTTAAAGACTGAGCCTCCCAGGTGCTTCTTTCCTGATAATTCTTCAAGATAAAACTACTACTCCTACAACATCCTATGTACCTGGGGGTGGGGAATAAGGGAGATGTTGTTTAAAGGTACAAACTTGCAACAAGTCGATTAAGAAGTTCTGGAGAGCTAATACACAACACAGTGGTAATGGTTAACAATATTGCATTATACAACTCAAAGTTTCTAAGAGACTACAACTTAACTGCTCTTAACACAAAAAAAGATAATTATGAGACATGACAAAGATGTTAGCTAATGCTCCTATAATAATCATATTGCTATGTATAAATGTATCAAACTAATGCACTGTCTCCCAAACTTACACAATATTTCTACGTCAATTATATCTCAATGAAAAAAAAGAAGAAAAAGAAAAAGAAAAAAGCCCAGCAGAAAGTTTAGATTAATGTCATCTTGTTTTGACAGTGTCTATGGATATCTGGCAAAGGCAAATAAAAAGCTATTCTGTAAGTTTATACTATTAAAAAATGCTTTCTAATAATTTTTGCAGGAAAAATGTAATCAAGAGTTCATAATTTAAAAAAAAATCACAAAATATGAGGAAACAAATCATTATCCGTGAGAGCTGGCATGAACACTTAAGTTGGATAAACATGAAGATGCTGTAAGATATTCAACTTGTCAGGAAGGATACCAATTCTAAAGTTAATACCCCCCAATTATACAGCTTCAAAATCCAAATTGATGAAGCTACAGAAGAAAGTTAGCTAGTCTCCCCTCACAGTAGTATATTTTAAACATTTCTCTCCAAAATTCAGATGTCAACAAAAAAGTCAAGATGGATATTTAAGGTGTGAAAAAGATATTGTAAAAATAACATAACAGATATACAGAGGCTGTTGTCTATATATTAAAATATTGGAAAAATGATAGCAATCAGCAATAAAGTAAATGTCATATTTATATTTACATAAAATATTATGAGGGAGATCTCATGCTTTGTATATAACACAAATCAGAAAACAGTATCAAAGGATATGAAAATATAATTTAAACATATTTCTCAATCTTTTATAAATGCTAAGGAAAATATAATAGCGATATATAAGAGGCACATAAAGTAGTCTGTAAAGAGAAATGTACCCTTTCTTATGTTAGAAAAGTAGAAAGAATGAAGTAATTGAGCAGAATATCCAAATTTAGAATGCAATAAAAATACAAAAGAATGAGCATAGAAGTTAAAAGAAGTGGCAGAGTTGAGAATAAAATTAAACAAAACAGAAAACAAACTTAGACTAGAAAAATAAGAGCCCAGAATTTTCTTCTTAAACAGCTGAGAGAAAAATCATGAATTAAAAAAAAAAGTTTTGTACTGTTCTGTATATATTTTTAGAACAGTCAAGTGTTATGTTTAAAGTGATATTATATAGTAAACTGACTATTCATAGTGTAATGACTTACACTTTCCAAAATTTAATACAAAATTATAGTTACCTTGGGGGATCCTCAGAAGTGAGTCTATATTATATTATACTGGATTCATAATTTAAAATTATGTCATTTACATATGCCACAGGAAACTAAAACTTGAATTTATTCTGAGTAATTTCTATAATCTATATCCACTGTCCTCTGTTTAACTGAAAAATTAAAACCAAACCACTTTGTATTTCTCTTTTCACCCATTTTTGTAACACAGCATTACAAATGGGAAAAGTAGTAAAAACATTATTAACTCATTACAAGTCTTTATCTGCACACAGGTCGTTAAGGAAAATACAGCTTTATATCTTTGATATTTTACCTTTAATTCCATTTGCTTTCTGGCACTTGAGATGCTAGGAGAAGCAGATATTATGACCATTTCACTCTGCATTCCTCCTATATTTATATTTAATGCTTTCACGCTTTTTATAAAGCCTATTTTTTCTAATACTGTGTTATTTTTAAAGGTCCGCCTTATATAAGAACAGTTACATTCCACCTCTTCAGTAATGTAGGAGAAGATGTCATCAAAACGGAGTGAATGATGTGGAGGGAGAACCACCTAGAAGCTAAGTTTTCGGATAATGACAAAGCAATTCCTTTTCAGTGAATTTCATATTTTATAGTTAAAAGTTAATCAGTATAAAGAGAGAATTAGGATAATTAGATTATTTATTTTAGTTTTATCATTCAGGAAAAACATTATATTTAACCTAACAAGGTTTAGTATGAAATATCCAATCATAACAATATTTTTTTATATATTTAATAATTAAGTAAATAATTATGGACAGGAAACAACTTATAATGAATTTATGTTTTCTTTCCTATATTAAGGAACAAAAACTAAAAGTTATTAAAAAACACATACTTCCTTCACTTTCTGAGATTTATTATAACTCCTTAACAAAAAGATGCAGGTTTGCTTAAATCATCATTAAAATCTAGACAGTTTATACTCTCCAAAGAAAGATAGCATTACAAAATATTTTTCCATCCCAAAAAACTCAAGAGATAGCAGCCAGGAGACTTCCCCTGGTAAAAATGACTTGAAGAGAGGGGAGTTTTAAAAAGCCAGATTAAAAAGCCAGCCTTAGGGCCAGCTACCTGGAGGGCAATCTATGCCGAGCACAGGGCCAAGTACTTGGGACTCTGCACTTGTTAGTGTTTTGCTATGACAGTCCTAAAATTTTGGGTTTTGTTTTTTGTTTTTTTGAAAAAGAGGAGGATCTTTTTTTTTTTTTTAATTAACATATAATGTATTATTAGCCCCAGGAGTACAGGTCTGTGAATCATCAGGCTTACACACTTCACAGCACTCACCATAGCATATACCCTCCCCAATGTCCATAACCCAACCACCCTCTCCCAGCCCCCTCCCCCTGGCAACCCTCAGTTTGTTTTGTGAGATTAAGAGTCTCTTATGGTTTGTCTCCCTCCTGATCCCATCTTGTTTCCTTTTTCCCTTCCCTACCCCCCAAACCCCCACATTGCCTCTCAAATTTCTCTTATCAGGGAGATCATATGATAATTGTCTTTCTCTGATTGACTTATTTTCCTCAGCGTAATACCCTCTAGTTTCATCCATGTCGTTGCAAATGGCAAGATTTCATTTCTTTTGATGGCTGCATAGTATTCCATTTTATATATATACAGATGAATGGATAAAGAAGATGTGGATAAAGAAGATGTATAAGATATATAAGATATATAAGAGGATATATATATATGTCCCACATCTTCTTCATCTGTGTGTATATATATATACAGATGAATGGATAAAGAAGATGTGGATAAAGAAGATATATAAGATATATAAGAGGATATATATATATATATATATATATATATATATCCCACATCTTCTTTATCCATTCATCTGTTGATGGACATCTAGGTTCATAGTTTGGCTATTGTGGACATTGTTGCTATAAACATTCAGGTGCATATGCCCCTTCAGATCACTATGTTTGTATCTTTAGGGTAAATACCCAGTAGTGCAATTGCTGCCTCATAAGGTAGCTCTATTTTCAACTTTTTGAGGAACCTCCATGCTGTTTTCCAGAGTGGTTGCACCAGTTTGCATTCCCACCAATAGTGTAGGAAGGTTCCCCTTTCTCCGCATCCTCACCAGCATCTGTCATTTCCTGACTTGTTAATTTTAGCCATTCTGACTGGTGTGATATCTCATTGTGGTTTTGATTTGTATTTCCCTGATGCTGAGTGATGTGGAGTGATGTGGATACTTTTTCATATATATGTTGGCCATCTGGATGACTTCTTTGCAGAAATGTCGTTCATGTCCTCTGCCAATTAAAGAGGAGGGTCTTAATAGGCTTTTCAGATGATGATGGATATTTTTGGATATTACACCAAAACTTGACAAGTTGTAGTTTCTTTCAGAAAGTGGTCAAGTGCCTGTTTCTAGAATTGCTGCTCTTCTTCTCTTCGATCTCCTGCTGGATTTGTAGATGTTTGTAATGGTTTGATAAACTATCTAGCTGATCTTCTGCTACCTGATGTCATTTCAGTCTGCTACTCCTCTGCCATCCTGACTCCTCCCCCTGGCAGTCCTACAATTTTTAATCATTTTTTAAAGGGCCTCAAATTTTCATTTTGCACCAAGCCCCACAATTTCTACAGCCAGTTTTGGTTGGACTTCATGCATGATCACAATTCCCCTACAATTTTGGGTAAAAAGGAGGTAAGTTGGTTGCATTCTTGGCTTCTCAGTGTAATCACTTATACGTGACCTAAATCCATTCTAGTAACTTACTAAAGTCCTTTGTCCCTGATTCTCCAAGGTGATTTTATGGACATAAAATTTGTGTCAATTTTATTTCACTCCTCTGTTAATAATGTAGGTATTTTATCAACATGTCAGCAGAATTTGGATAAATTCCAAAGAATGTTATAAATAGTTCTCAATCGGTATTTTTTTAAAGGATTTTATTTATTTATTTGACAGAGAGGGATCACAAGTAGGCAGAGAGGCAGGCAGAGAGAGAGAGGGGGAAGCAGGCTCCCTGCTGAGCAGAAAGCCTGATGCGGGGCTCAATCCCAGGACCCCGGGATGATGACCTGAGCCGAAGGCAGAGGCTTTAACACACTGAGCCACCCAGGTGCCCCTCTCAATCGGTATTTTTAAAAAAGCTATAAAATGACAAAGTATTTTCCTATTTTACCTAATCATCTTTCTATACATTTCTTTTCCTGGCTTTGTTTGTCATCACTTTTTTGGAACTGAGTAATTCTATCCCTATACTAAATGCTAAGCATACCTTTAAAATATTAATATACACATACACAACACACAAAAAAATACACATACATAGATACACACACACAACTGTGGTTCCTTTAAAACATGTTTGTTCTATTGAAAGTGAAGTTTCTAAGTGTCAGTCTTTTGCTAAGTTTTTGTTTTATTTTGTTTTGTTCTCTGCATTGAGTGGATAGTGGAATAATGGGACGACTTAGAAACTGACTCATAGCCTGAAATACATAAAATTATCCAAAGCTTACTGTTGGTGAGTATAAAGCAGACTGATAACAAAAAAAACCCTAAAGAAAAAAAAAGACTAACATGTATTATCAGAATTTGATTAATCATGCAATACCCTTTTAAAATTATCACTACAAAAATAAAGGAATGTTAACAGGGTAAATGTCTTGAGTCAGTGGCAATTGCAGAGGAAACTTCAGATTAAGTATTCAAAAGCTAAAATGACTGTGGACACAAGCCCCCCAAATTTCAATTAATGTTATATACATAAGCAATTCATCCATGTTTAGAATTGTCATAGGAAATTCTTAAGAATTTGGTAAAATGAAAAGCTGTCCTACTTAAATTGTATTCAAATGATAATGTTGCAAACCTTGATTCATGATAAAATTTGTCTGCTTTATGTTGCCCTAAGGCTTTTGTCAATGAAGCAACCACACGGATAATAAAACAATTACCAATTTTATAATTTCTTCTCTTTACTTCAACTCTTTCTCCCTTTCTTCTTTCTTCCTTATTTTTTCTTTCCAGCCTGTCTGATCATGTCTGATCTTGACCACAAATCTATATTCTTTGAAAAAACCCTAACTGGTGGGGCACCTGGGTAGCTCAGTCAGTTAAGCATCCAACTCTTAGTTTCAGGTCAAGTCATGATCTCAGGATCCTGAGATCAAGCCCACTGTCAAGCCCCACAGCAGGCTCCATGCTCAGCAGGGAGTCTGCTTGAGATTCTCTCTCCCTCACCCTCTCCCTACCCCCATGTGCTCTTACTTTCTCATGCTCTCTCTCTCTCTCTCAAACAAAAAATGAATCTTCAAAAAGACCCTAAATGGTCAATAAAAAACCTTACAAGTACTTAAATGTTAAAAAATAGTTACTAGGGGCACCTAGGTAGCTCAGTGGGTTAAGCCTCTGCCTTCGGCTCAGGTCATGATCTCAGGGTCCTGGGATCAAGCCCCACATCAGGCTCTCTGCTCAGTGGGGAGTCTGCTTCCCACCTCTCTCTCTACTTGCCTCCACCTACTTGTGATCTCTGTCAAATAAATAAATAAAATCTTTAAAAAATAGTTACTATAATATAAAACATGCACAATAAATACCCATTTAAGAATTCATAATTTGCTTCCCTCTTTATACTCCTTAAAAATCCTAATTTTCAAGTAGCTAGCATTGATTATAACTTAATTTTAGAACAACAACAATAGTAGAAATAGTAATAATAATAATATTAAAAGTAAGAGCCCAAGTTCTTACTACAACCAAAACAAACAAAACCTTGTAATATCTAGCCACAGGTTATTATCTGATCTTATCTCCTATTCTCCCTGTATTCAGGGAGAATCTCCCTGCCTATTCCTTGGAAAAGTCAGATTTGGCCACATCTCAGGTCTCTCTACCTAAAATGTTCTCCCTCAGATGTTTCCATAATTCTCTCCTTTACTTCCTTCTTATCTTTTCTCAATAATCATTTTCTCAGTAATCTTCCCTGGTCAATCTATCTAAAATTTCAACTTTCTCACTTTTTTCTTATTTCTCTTTCCTTCTCTTTTTCTTAACACTTATAAATATTTAACATGTATTTCACTTATTTTTCTATCTTTCTCAACCTCAAGAATTAAGTGCTGTGAGGGCACATATTTATATTCATTTTGTTAACCATTGTAAAGTAATAAAATAATAAATTACACAGTTAGAATTTTGTCAATGTTAACACAGTTTTACACGTTTATTTATGATTACTGCATATGTATTCATGGGTGCATATTAGATTATATTATGTATCCTCTCACAGAAATGGAAATTCTATCTATGTGGGGCACCTGGGTGGCTCAGTGAGTTAAGCCTCTGCTTTTGGCTCAGGTCATGATCTCAGGGTCCTGGGATTGAGCCCCACTTCGGGCTCTCTGCTTAGTGGGGAGCCTGCTTCTCCCTCTCTGCCTGCCTCTCTGCCTACTTGTGATCTCTCTCTCTCTGTGTCAAATAAATAAAATCTTAAAAAAAAAAGAAATTCTATATATGTATTTACATGTGTGTATGTTTATTTATATGAGCCTATACACACATGTATAAAGCAGGAACAAAAATTTATTGCATTTCTACAATGCTAAACACAGAATAAGCTATGATTTAAGCTATGAACAGTCCAAGTACAATTCAAGAGAAAGCAAAACCTGTATTAAATTCATCATAGAGCCTCCAAATTTCAAGCTTCTAATCTTTATTCTATCGTTTCTTTTGTGTATCTATTTTGCCTGCTAGGTTTTGAAGAAATCCCTAAGTGTTAATTCAAAACTAGTATCACCAGAATGAGGCATGATTTCTTTGAAGATGTATGATTACATTATCTTTTTTAAAAATAATTTAACTCCAAACTAATACAATAAAGTTAGAAATGATACTGAAAAAATGTAGTCATGTTCTCATCCTATCAGCAAGAATTATGAAAAGGAAAGAAGAAACAGTTGCAGAAGAGTGAATGTAATTACTGGGTTTTTCCCTCCTCATTCTAAAACAGCTTCTGAAAAATGTGTGTCATATTTCAGACATCTACTTTATTGAAGACAAAGTTAGTGATGTGATAGTGGTTCATAAGATGCTCAGCAGCACAGAGGTACACTGCTATAATGGTGATGATGATGGTCGTTGTTGCAGGAAAATGACAGCATATGAAGAACAAGTAGATACAGCTTAAAAAAAAAAAAGTTATCCTACTTCTAAGGTACCATGTTTCCCAAAGAGCCTGACTGTGATTCTGAAAACACATGGCTAAAACAATTAATCTGATGAGTCAACAAAGATGAATTCTTTATTCCTACTAAAATAAAGCATAGAACTAGAAATTTAGAATCAGATGTTCATTTCATTCAAATACATTAAATGATTTATAACAGGAAAACAGTTTAAATGATATGAAACCACATATGTTTTATATATGTGTGTGTGTATCTATAAATATATATAAACAGTGTACCTCAGTATGTGCCACATATAAATGACATGTATATACCTGTACGTATATTATACATATATACATAATAATTAACTTTCTAAAAACAACAAAAAATTCTCAGTAAAAGACTCTCCAAAATGTTACATTAAAACATTTTAGTGGTTCTTTCTTCTCTTTTTATTTTAAACTTTTAAAATTTATGATGAAAATTCTTTTTTTTTTTAAGTTTTTATTTAAATTCCAGTTCGTTAACATACAGAGTAATAGTAGTTTCAGGTGTACAGTATAGTAATTCAGCACTTTCTTTTTTTTTTTCTTGTTAATATTTTATTTTCTTTAAGGAATTCAGCACTTTCATAGAGTACCCGGTGCTTATCACAAGTGCCTTTCTTAATCCCCATTGCCTATTTCACCCATCCCCCATCCACCTCCCTTCTGGTAACCATCAGTTTGTTCTCCATAGTTAAGAGTCTGTTTCTGGGTTTGCCGATCACACTCTTTTTTTCCCCTTGCTTGTTTGTTTTGTATCTTAAATTTCCATGAAGTCATATATTATTTGTCTTTCTCTGACTTATTTCACTTAGCATTATACTCTCCAGTTCCATCCACGTCATTACACATGGCAAGTTTCATTCTTTTTTGATGGCTGTGTAATATTCCAGTGTGTGTGTGTGTGTGTGTGTGTGTGTGTGTGTGTGTGACAGACACACACACACACACACACACACAAAATCTCCTTTATCCATTCATCAGTACACAGTCACCTGGGCGATTTTCATAATTTGACTATAGATAATGCTGCTATAAATATGGGAAACATGTATGCCTTCCAATTAGAATTTTTGTATTCTTTGCACAAATACCTTGTAGTGCAACTGCTGGGTCACATGGTAGTTCTATTTTTAATTTTTTTAGGAACCTCCATACTGTTTTCCACAGTGGCTGCACCAGTTTGTATTCCCACCAGTAGTGCAAGAGGGTTCCCCTTTCTCTACATCCCCACCAACACCTACTGTTTTTTGTTTTATTGATTTTAGCCATTCTGATAGGTGAGAGGTGATATTTCATTGTAATTTTAATTTGTATTTCCCTAATGATCAGTGATGCCAAACATCTTTTCAAATATCTACAGACAACCTATATGTCTTCATTGGAAAAATGTCTATTCACTTCCTCGGCCCATGTTATAATTGGATTATTTACTTTGGAGCTGTTCAGTTTTATAAATTCATTATATATTTTGGATACTAACCTTTTTTTTTTTTTTTAGGTTTTATTTATTTATTTGAGAGAGAGGCAGTGAGAGAGAGCATGAGCGAGGAGAAGGTCAGAGGGAGAAGCAGACTCCCCGTGGAGCTGGGAGCCCAATGCGGGACTCGATCCCGGGACTCCGGGATCATGGCCCAAGCAGAAAGCAGTCGTCCAACCAACTGAGCCACCCAGGTGTCCCTGGATACTAACCTTTTATCAGATGCGTCATTTGCAAATATCTTCTCCCATTCCAAAGGTTGCCTTATAGTTTCCTTGACTGTATTCTTTACTGTGCAGAAGCTTTGTATTCTGATGCAGTCCCAATAGTTTGTTTTTGCTTTTGTTTCCCTTGCCTCAGGAACGTATCTGGAAAGAAACTGGTAGGTCAGTGTACAGTCAGTGTCAAAGAAGATACTGCCTATGTTCTCCTCTAGGACGTTTATGTTTCCAGGTCTCATAGTTAGGTCTTTAATCCATTTTGAATTTATTTTTGTCTTTGGTATAAGAAAGTGGTCCGGTTTCATTCTTTTGCATATTGCTGTCCGTTATCCCAACATCATTTGTTGAAGAGACTGTCTTTTTCCCCTTGGATATTTTTTCCTGCTTTGTCAAAGATTAATTGACCATATAGCTGTGGGTTCTTTTCTGGGTTTCTATTCTGTTATATTGATCTCTGTGTCTACTTTTGTGCCACTGCCATACTGTTGTAATTATTACAGTTTTGTAGTATATTTTTGTATCTGGGATTATGATACTTCCAGTTTTGCTCTTCTTCCCAGGATTGTTTTGACTATTTGGGGTCTTTTGTGATTTCATGAAAATTTTAGGATTATGTGTTATAGTTCTGTGAAAAATGCTGTTGGTATTTTTTTTTTTTTAAAGATTTTATTTATTTATTTGAGAGCGAGACAGTGAGAGAGAGCATGAGCGAGGAGAAGGTCAGAGGGAGAAGCAGACTCCCCATGGAGCTGGGAGCCCGATGTGGGACTCGATCCCGGGATTCCGGGATCATGACCTGAGCTGAAGGCAGTCGTCCAACCAACTGAGCCACCCAGGCGTCCCTGCTGTTGGTATTTTGATAGGGATTGCATTATATCTGTTTTTTGCTTTGGTTAGTATGGACATTTTAACAATATTTATTCTTCTAATTTGTCCAAGTTTTCTATTTCTTCCTGTTTCAGTTTTGGTAGCTTATATGCTTCTAGGAATTTAAAAATTTCTTCTAGGCAGTCTAATTTGTTGGCATATAGTTTTTCATTATACTCTCTTATAATTATATTTCTGTGGTGTTGGTTATTATTTCTACTCTCTCACTTGTGATTTTATTTATTTGGGTACTTTCTCTCTCTCTCTCTTTTTTTTTTAGTAAGTTTAATTAGATGTTTATCAATTACATTAATTAAAAAAAACAGCTTCTGCTTTCATCAATCTGTTCTACAGGGTTTTTGTTTTGTTTTGTTAATTTCTATATCATTTAGTGCTGCTTTAATCTTTAGGTTTTCCTCCCTTCTCCTGGCTTTTTAGACATTGTTGTTTATCTTTTTCTAGCTCCTTTAGGTGTAAGGTTAGGTTGAGATTTTCTTGCTTCTTCAGTTAGGCCTGTATTGCTGTACACTTCCATTTTAGGACTGCTTTTTGGTATTCCAAAGGTGTTCAAATGTTGTGTTTTCATTTTCATTTGTTTCTGCATATTTTTTAATTTCTTCTTTTATTTCCTGGTTGACTAATTCATTGTTTAGTAGCATGTTGTTTAACCTACATTTATTTGTGGTTTTTCCAAACCATCCAACCTTTTGGGGCATGGTATGATTACAATCTTTCTGTATTTGTTGAGGACTCTTTTGTGACCTAATGTGTGCTCTATTCTGGAGAATGTTACATGTGCACTTGAAGGAATGTGCATTCTGCTATTTTAGGGTGGAATGTTTTGAATATATCTGTTAAGTCCTTCTGGTCCAGTGTGTCATTCAAAGCCATTTTTCCTTTGTTAATTTTTTATTTAGATTCTCTCTCTAGTGATGTGAGTGGGCTATTGAAGTTTCTTACTATTATTGTGTTATTATCCATTAGTTCTTTATGTTTCTTATTAGCTGTTTTATATATTTGGGTGCTTCCATGTTGAGTGCATAAATATTTACAACTGTTATATCTTCTTGTTAGCTTGTCCCCTTTATGATTATATAATTCCCTTTTTTGTCTCCTTTTATACTTTTTGTTTTAAAGTCTAGTTTATATAAGTATTACTATTCTGGCTACTTTTGACATCCATTTGCACAATAAATTTTCTTTTACCCCCTCACTTTCAAACTGCAGGTGTCTTTAGGTCTACAATGAGTCTCATATAGGCAGTATATAGTTGATTCTTGGTTTTATCCATCTGACACCATATGTCTCTTAACTGGACCATTTGGTCCATTTACATTCCAGTAATTATTGATAGATGTGCTTTTATTGTCACTTTATTACTTGTTTTGTTGTTTCTGGAGATTTTTCTCTGATCTTTTCTTGTCTTTTTCACTTTTGGTTTCACCTCTGCACTGGGTTCCCTTTAATATTTCTTGCAGAACTGGCTTAGTGGTCACAAACTCCTTTAGTTTTTGTCTAGAAAACTCTATTTCCTTCCATTCTGAATGACAGCTTTGGTAGATAGAGTATTCTTGGTGGCAGATTTTTCCCATTCATCACTTTAACTATTATCACCCTACTTCCTTTGGTTTGCCAAGTTTCTGTTGAGAAATCTCCAGCTAGTCTTATGGTTTTTCTCTTGTAAGTTAAGGACTTACTTTTAAGATGTTTCCTTTATCACTTTTTACAAATTTACTTACAATATGTCTTGATGCTAGCCTGCTTTTAATGATTTTGATGGCAGTTCTCTGTGGAACCTGGATCTGATGCCTGTATTCATCCCCAGATTAAGGAAGTTTTCTGCTCTTATTTCCTGAAATAAGTTTTCTGCCTGCTTTTCTCTCTCTTCTTCTGGGACTCTCAAAATATGAATAGTATTACATTTGAGGGAGTCACTGAGTTCCCTAAATCTATTCTTGTGTTGCATAAGTCTTTTTTCACTCTTTTGCTCACCATTATCTTCCATTATTTTGTCTTCTATTTCACTAATTTGTTACCCTGCTTCTTCCAGCTTGCTTTTCATTGCATTAAGTCTGTTTCCAATCTCGTTCATTGTATTCATCATCTCTGACAGATCCTTTTTTAACTCTTTTATCTCTGTGGTAAGGGTCTCCCTGATGTCTTCTATTCTTTTCGCAAGCCCAGTGAGCATCATTATGACTGTTGTTTTAACTTCTCCATCGGCATTTCACTTATATCTCTTTTGCTTAGGTCTCTGGCCATGGCCTTACTTTGTTCTTTCATTCAGGATAAATTCCTCCAACTTGGCATTTTGTCTAAGTCTCTGCCTTATTTTGTATTAGAAAAACCAATTATTTCTCCTGTTTCTGAAAATAATGGCCTTATGAAGACGAGGTCATATAGTTCCCAAGGCCTGGTACCTTGGGGAGTGTCTCTGGTGTGTGCTCCTTGCACTCTGCTGTTGTGTTCTGGCTGCTTTACCCTTCAGGCCAGTTGTCTGCAGAGGCTCTCCTTTCCTACTGTGGGCAGTGGTTGCACCTCGGCCTAAATGTGTCGAGTTTTAACTAGGTGTGCTCTGGTCTGCTTGTGAAATGAGACATGACACCAAACCCACCAGCAGTGAGGCACTGCAGAACTCTAATTGGGAGACATGCGTGGACAAGGGTTTTTGTGCTGATCTTCTTGGGGAGGGTCTGCCACACTGGGTCTGAGGCAAGGGTGAGAAGGGCAGGACTACCAGAGCCTGGGGGATGGGGCAGGGGGTGGGGGGTGATGCTTGGTATAAGCAAAGTTAGCATCCAATGTCAGTGCTACACTGCTTCTTCAAGGTGACTGTGTTTATGCTGAGGGGGCCAGGGACAGAAATGGCATCAACCAGCTCCTTTGTTTTTGGAGAGGCATTTCCTTGAATGCTGTGATTAAGGAATGTTCTCCAAAAAAGAGCAAATAATCTTCATCTGTGTGTCCCAGGTATTCTTCATATCCCTGTTGCCATGCTGTCTACCTCCAGGTTGTTTCTCTGCCTTCTCTTTAGGAATTGTGCAGTGCCCTCTGACTCTATCCCAGCCAAGCCTGTGACCTTGAAAACTCAAGGCTTTAAGCCCTACTGGATGCAAAACACAAATTTGAGGCCTTAATTTTCCAAGCCAATGGTTTTGGGGAAACATTCCCCTTGTGCATTTTCCTCTGTATTCCTCTCTTTTGCCCTTCTCTATGACCACGGCTCCTTCCCCTCCATAGCATATGATCTGTTTCTCTCCTAAACAACATCTCTGCACTTCCTACCTTCTTCATTGTAGCCTCTTCTCTCCCTTTACTTTGGAGTTTGTTCTATCTTCAGGTCGATTTCTGGGGTACTTAGGATAATTTGATAGTTATATAATTGTGTTCATGGGACGAGATGAGCCTAGAGTCCTCCTACTTCGCCAACATCTTCCTCTCCCACCTCTTTCATTATAAAAAGGTTTTTCCTTGCCTTTATAGCAACACACAGGTCACTGAAGCATAATATGACAGGGACAAGTTCTGACTGTATTAATGGAATAAACCTTAAGAAAAATGGACAGCCTAAGTGCAATAAATATTTTATTCATACTCTTGGTATTAAAGAACAATTGTTTGAAGTATATCTTAATTTGAAGTAGTTTAGTTTGAAGTAAATCTTAACATAACTACATTACAACTAAATTATGACATAAAAAAGAGAGATTGAGAAAAATGTACCTCATCTTGTTATCATTCTAAGGCTAAAAGTGTGCATGGTAAAGGCTTTGTAGTGTTTGACCCTAAATATTTTCTCCTGCTCTACCCTATTTTCATATAAGGTAATGGAAACAGTACTGAAGAGATGGCAGAGTAGAAATATATATATATATTTACTTTATTTTCCTTTTTCTTCTAGAAGATCCTTCATATATAAAAATTCAGAACATGTACCCTCTATAATTTACTTAACAAAAAGTTGTTAATTGGTATTTATGCAAAAAAGGAACAAATTTAAGACAATGTTTCATGAGAGAAAAGCAATGCAACGGTTCACCAAGAAAATATAACAATTATGTGCCTCCTACCCTGTCACCACAAACTGAGATATTTAAAAAAGAAAAAAATAACATATTCACAGTACTGATGAGAGATGTTAATATACATCTATCAGAAATTGAGAGATAAGGGATGCCTGGGTGGCTCAGTTAGCTGGGCATCTGCCTTTGGCTCAGGTCATGATCCCGGGGTGCTAGGATCAAGTTCTACACTGGGCTCTCAACTCAGTGGGGAGCCTGCTTCTCCCTCTCTCTCTGCCCCTCCCCCAATCATTCTCACACACACACTCTTGCTCTGTCAAATAAATCAATCTTTAAAAAAAAAAGAAATTGAGAGATTAAACAAACAATGAGGGTATAGAAGATATGGACAATAATACAGTTATGTATGTTTGATATGTAAGTCTTAACTAATATTATTTTTTGCATGAAATAAACTAATTCACAGTCAACAGTAAAAAATATAATAACAAACAGCAAATATGTTTGTTGTAAACTAAAAAATATACTGTCACCTGATGAAAAAGGAAAAAAAGGGAAAGGTGAATATTATAAATAATAACAAATACATGTTTATTTCTTACTTCAGTCTTCCTATATACAGTTTTAATGACATATTTCTATTGTATATCTTAAGTTTAAAAATATGATCTCATCATTTCTTAGATTAATAAGTAAAAATTTTAAAATATGTATTTTTAAATTTCTATATTTTTCCTTTGATGGTTTTGAAGCTATACTAGATGATATTTCCAAGTTTTCAGCAAATACATAGTAAATTCTGAAGCAACAGAACATGGTTCAAATTTGAGTCATGATAATTTTTAGAACTAATTTTATATAAAGTATTTGAATGCAACCTATCACATAAAACTGCTTGATAAAGGGTATCATTCATATTAAGTCAATTCTCCTTAGATATGTAGTTTATAAACTATACAATTTGGTCACTAGGCAAATCAAAGTTTCAGGAAGAAACCTAATATTTAAATTCTTATTATATGACTCATTAATCTCCCACTTGAAGCTCATTCTATCACATGGGTTCTTTGTAATATAAACCAATACCATAAGTCTAACTGTTCATGCACCAATACCATCAAATCAGCACCCATCTTCCAAAGTTTTATTTTAATCCAGTATCCCCAGTACATAAAATGGCCTATGCCAAATCAACATAATGCCCAGTCATTGGCCCACAAAGCCTTGGCTGACAAACATGTATGGACCAGGTAAATGAACCTTTCAGTATTTACTCTATTCTTCAGTTTGTATGGTAATGTTTTAGACTGAACTATGTATCCTCAGAATTTGTGTGTTGAAGCTCTAACCCCCAGGGTGACTAACCTGGTGACAGGGCCTTAAAGGGGTAATTAAGGTTAAATAAAGTCATAAGACTAAGTACCTAATCCAATATGATTCATGGCTTTTTAAGAAGAGGAACAGACACCAGGGATGAACATACAGAGAGAAGGCCATGTGAGGACAGAGAAAGTGACTATCTGCAAGCCAAGAAGAAAGGCTTCTAAAGAAATCAAGCCTGTAGGCAAAACACCTTGATTTTGGACTTCCAACTTTAAGAAAAGAAAATAAATTCCTGTTGTGTAACGCATATATTCTTTGGTATTTTGTTACAGCAAACAAAACATTGCTATAAAACCTGCCTTTCTGGTTGAAATAAATGGTGCCTCTTTAGTTTTTCATACATGTTTGCCTCCTTGATCAGCATCAAATGAAGAAAGTCTTATTTGACATCTCTTTGGATGAAAGATCTGCAGTGCCCAGAGGTTTATGCTCTGAAAGGCATTTTCTTTCATATGTTAATACATTAATGTACACTCATTTAAGGAAAAAAATGTAAACAAATGGAGGAAAATATGTAATAAGTTTAGGCTGATGAGATCATCTAGGTCAAAATGGTAGAAACAGAGTTCTACAAAAAAAGGTGGCATATATATGTTTGTGTGTGTATAGGGATAGTAAGAGGAGAGAACAAATATAAGAATAAGCAAAACAATGTAATCAACTGGAATGCTAACATACAACTTCTTGCATATTTTGACTTATTTGTTCTTCCCCCCCATACTGAAATTGATGCTTGATGATACCTCAAACCCTGGCTAATTATTTTAGAACATATGATCGTGAACTCAGAGTGAGGGAGTCAAAAACAACTACAGTCCTGAAACAATCCTAATGATTTTATCTGCTGACATGATGTTCTAGATAGTGTCACTAGACTCCTTTTCCAATCATCATTATGACACCAGGAACTGGCCCAACATGTTCATGACTGCATCTCCATGACCTAGGACTTACGCTTATTTCAAGAATAAAGGTCATCAAATATTTGTTGAATTTGAACATAACATATGCTAAAAACAATCAATCAACAATGACATTTGCCTGTTAATAAAATGGATAAGTATGTTTTTCCTGCTCAATTCAACAATCCTGTAAAAAGGGAACTTCACTTTTTTTTTCATCATTTTTTTAACAATTCTTTTCTATTTTCTCTTCATTCTTTTTGGATGACTCCTTCTATCTTTATTTCTTCAGTATTCCATTTTAGTGTACATATGACATATTTTAAGTACCAAATATCTCCATGTTCTTTCACTTCTGGGTCAATCTGTTATTAAATTCTACTTCCCATGAAATCTCTAATATTATTTAATAAAAAACTAAAAAGGGGCGCCTGGGTGGCTCAGGGGGTTAAAGCCTCTGCCTTTGGCTCGGGTCATGATCCCAGGGTCCTGGGATCGAGCCCCACATTGGGCTCTCTGCTCAGCGGGGAGCCTGCTTCCCTTCCTCTCTCTCTGCCTGCCTCTCTGCCTACTTGTGATCTCTGTCTGTCAAATAAATAAATAAAATCTTTAAAAAAAAAAAAAAAAACTAAAAAACTAAAATGTTTAGCTATCTGAGTACTGTTTTTTCTAGAATGTACTCTTCCACCACATAGTCTTTGGAATCTTTTCCTCAAAAATCTAGATCTCTGACTCATTATTATGTTAATATTAATAACTTTATAGAACTATTGTACTAAATTTCATGACTGTACCACTCTTAATACTATTAACATGAAATAGGACTAAAATGGAGTAAGTTGCACAACGAAACCAAAAATTAGAATTAATCTCAAGCGTAACTGTGATTCAAGTAAAACTTGTTAGGTCTTTTCTTTACAAGTATTGTTCCTCCTGATCTTGGCCTTAATGTCAGTAGAACCCCCGTATACTCTGGTTATTTGAGCAATAAATGAATCTAGGTTCTTTCTTCACTGTTCTCTCCTTCCTTTTAACTCCCTCCTACAGTCTTAAAGCCCATCCTTGCTTGTAGCCCTCACTCTAATCAAGTAAAGATGGGATATTGCCAGTCTTGCTGAGAGCAGCATTGTCTCAGTGTAGACTCTACCCTCAGTACCAATTTCATTACCCCCATTCATTCCTACCTCAGTATAGCAGCTAGGGAAAAAAAAAAAAATATTCAAAATGGATGTCTAATGTTCTAAGGAAGAGATAGAAGAACAGTGAAAAAAAAAAAAAAGGTTAAAAATGGCCTCAACTTCTCTAAGCCCTCTGCATGATCAGGAAGCTGATAAAGCTCAGCCACAGTTGGTAGCTGCCAAAACCTGTCTGTGAAACCCCTTACACTTCAGCAGAGAAACAGTCAGCAGGGCCAAGGAAGACAATGAGATTTAGATGTAGATGGTTGAGCTTCTATTACTACTCACTGATAGAGTGATTCTGGTAAGTTACTCAACCTCTTTAAATGTGTATCTTCCTCTCTGTAATGGGGAAACACACACACACACACACACACATGCAAGATTGTGGGCAAGACAAAGTATTCTCTGTAACAGTCTTTATTAACTATAACTCACTCTAAACTCTAACTGTATTTTTTTATACTCCAGGCGCAAGAAACTAAGTACCCTATTGTCCCTTATACTGGCAATATAATTAATAGTCTAACAACGACATCTTAGGTAATATACTTTAAAATACATTTTAAAAATGTATCCACAGATGTGATTCCCACCAATTGTACAAAGGTTTACAATTTAAGAAGTGTATTTACTATGTGTTTCTGATGTTTTAATATCTGAAAACTTGCTGGCCCTAGAGAGACTGCCCTTCCCAAGGCTAGCCAATTCCTAGAGACAGTAAACAACACACCTGGTAGCATGCTTTTGCTATATAAACCAATTGATCCAGAGCCCATCTCTCCAACAGATCCTTTGTCTGGCTATCACAGGGTCAGCACTCTACAACAATCTATCTGCCACTGTCTTCACAAGGACAAAAAACAGCCAATAAGGGATGGCTCTTACTCTCCAGAGCCTGCTGAAATTATTCAAACTATCCAATCCTAAATCTGTTTAGCCAGCTTCCCTTGCCTTACCCATTCCTTCCCATGATAACAACAATATAGGCGCTTACCCATGTTTTCCCTCATTGTCTGCCTCCTGACTGACCCTGGTGCTTCTCTGCATGGCCTAGATTGGCATATCTTGACCCTATTTCTACGTTTCTATGAAAAGAAAAGCTTCTTCATTCATGACAGTTATTTCCATGCCTTCATGGTTTACCCTATCTGTTTTCAAACAATTGTGGTACTCTTAAAATAAGAAAATAATCTACTAATATTAATTTTAGATGAGTAATTATCCTCTGATCATTTTCTGGTGAATATTTTGTTTTATTAGATTTTAATTCTTAAAATATGCAATATTGAACACTTCCTCTGTAATTACAACTTGTTTAGAAAAAAGTCTTAAAAACATTTATACAAATGCAGATATGCTAACATGAGGGAAAGATGGAGAATTTAAATAATAATCATACCTTTAAAATGCTTCTATAAGAAGCCAAAGACCTCAGGGTTAATTTTAACTTAGTTCTAACAACTTGCCACAAAGTGGAATGAAATAAAAGCAATTTCAAAGCTTTGGAATCAAATCTGTTAATCATAAACCCATGAATTTCATATGTTTCTCCTCTTTCACTAGAGACTTGTTTGGAGAGAGTGAATCAAAACAGAGAATAAACCTGCCGTGAAAAGATTTTTTTATCCTCTCCTATCTTCAGTCCATAAATCAGTTAATGGAGAAGCTGAACTAGTTTTCTAAGCCATTGTATTTAGCATTTATGTACCTTGAAAAGGCTTCGACATAATAACAGAAGCAGCAATCATGGAAGCTGTTACAGATCAAGAAGTCAGAGGAGAGTATGACATAAATTTATGGAGTAAAACAGCAAAAGTCAAAATGCACTGTGACTGTGGTATTGGCTAAAAAAAGGGTATGGCAAGGTTATGTTGTGTTACCTAGATTGAATTCCTAAGATTGGGAGTTAAGGCAGAAAATGAGAGGAACAGAAGACAAGGCATCTGTAAAAACAAAATAACAGGAATCAACCACTGAATAATAAATGGTTAAAAAAAAATCTCCAGCAACAAGAAATCAGAGTATTTGAATCTCTAAATTTAAATGCAGTACAAACAAATGCAATAATAAGAGAATATACGTGCATTTGCCCTGAAACTTTTACACAAAATGTAACTTTTTATATGTTCAAAGAGGCATAATAAGAACCCAACAGTCTCAAAAACTTAGTGTTGTCATATTCCGTAATTATTTACCCAATGTATCTTTTTTTAAGTACCTCATGTACAGACAGGATATTGAAAGAATAACAATCACATCCACTCACACTGATATATGAAATAAAGAGACAGTTGAAATGTGTTTTGTCTACATCACCACTTTCTCCAAACATCCTCCTGCACAACATAAAATGTTTTGGAATTTAGAATATTTAACAAGAAAAACGTTTATTATTCTATTTAATGGTAATAAATAGTTCTGTTCGAAGTACAGTAATTTTTCAACATTCACTGTTATATCAAAAACTATGTGTATTTTACCATGACTATAAATTTGAAAACATTAAATAAAATATATAAAATAAAGTTACTTTTATCTTGTTTAACTTGGGATGAAATGGAAGTTCTAATTCATCAATTAATATCGTTATGAATATGGTAAATAGAGTATGAGTTTTAGAATAGTAAGCCTACAAAAAAACAAACTTAGTTTATCCTACTAATCATTAGGCAGAGGAGATATAAAGACTGAGAGCAAGGATATAAAGTTCCTACCATGAAGGAGTTCACAAAAAGATGATGAGATGAAATGAAGGTGAAACACTGATTCTGTTTCTTTCCCAGAAACAGAACTAGTGCCTGCACAGTACCTAACCCAAAGTAGATGACCCAAAATTCTTTCTGAATTATTAAATGATGTTAATATAAATACATCAGTAGAACATGTTATGGAAACACAAATGGTGGGAAATTTTCGTGCTCTTAAAGAGGCCTGACAAGATGAGGAGTCAAGATGGCGGAGAAGTAGCAGGCTGAGACTACTTCAGGTAGCGGGAGATCAGCTAGATAGCTTATCTAAAGATTGCAAACACCTACAAATCCAACGGGAGATCGAAGAGAAGAAGAACAGCAACTCTAGAAACAGAAAATCAACCACTTTCTGAAAGGTAGGACTGGCGGAGAAGTGAATCCAAAGCGACGGGAAGATAGACCGCGGGGGGAGGGGCCGGCTCCCGGCAAGCGGCGGAGCAACGGAGCACAAAATCGGGACTTTTAAAAGTCTGTTCCGCTGAGGGACATCGCCCCAGAGGCTTAACCGGGGTGAAGCCCATGCGGGGTCAGCATGGCCTCAGGTCCCACAGGGTCACAGAAGGATCGGGGGTGTCTGAGTGTCGCAGAGCTTGCAGGTATTAGAACGGGGAAGCTGGCTACAGAGACAGAGCAAGGAGTGACTCTCAGCTTGGGGTTACCTTGAACCGGTCACAGGCTCGGTCAGCTCGGAGCACGGCCGGAGGCCAGGGTGACGGGAGAAATTGGGCGCTGTTCTCTGAGGGCGCACTGAGGAGTGGGGCCCCGGGCTCTCAGCTCCTCCGGGCCGGAGACTGGGAGGCCGCCATCTTCATTCCCGTCCTCCGGGACTCTACGGAAAGCGCTCAGGGAACAAAAGTTCCCGAAAGCAAACCCGAGTGGATTACTCAGCTGGGCCCCGGGTAAGGGCAGTGCAACTCTGCCGGGGGCAAAGACACTTGAGAATCACTACAACAGGCCCTTCCCCCAGAAGATCAACAAGAAACCCAGCCAGGACCAAGTTCACTTACGAGGACTGCAGTTTCAATACCAAGGAGAGCCTCGGAATTCCAGAGGAGGAGAAAGCAAAGCACGGAACTCATGGCTTTCTCCCCATGATTCTTTAGCCTTGCAGTTAATTTAATATTTTTTTTTCTTTTTTAATTTTTTTCTCTTCCTCTGCTAAATTTTTTTAACTTTTACCCTTTTCTCTTTTAACGTTTTTTAACTAGTTTATCTAATATATATATATTTTTTCCTTTTTATATTTTTTCATTATTGGTTTTCTTTTTTTATTTGTTTCTTTTTTCTTTTTTCTTTCTTTTTTTTTCTTCCTGAACCTCTTTTTATCCCTTCCCCCCACCTCATGATTTGGGATCTCTTCTGAGTGGCTAAAGCATATTTTCCTGGGGTTGTTGCCACCCTTTTAGTATTTTACTTGCTCCTTTATATACTCTTATCTGGACAAAATGACAAGGCGGAAAAATTCACCACAAAAAAAAGAACAAGAGGCAGTACCAAAGGCTAGGGACCTAATCAATACAGACATTGGTAATATGTCAGATCTAGAGTTCAGAATGACGATTCTCAAGGTTCTAGCTGGGCTCGAAAAAGGCATGGAAGATATTAGAGAAACCATCTCAGGAGATATAAAAGCCCTTTCTGGAGAAATAAAAGAACTAAAATCTAATCAAGTTGAAATAAAAAAAGCTATTAATGAGGTGCAATCAAAAATGGAGGTTCTCACTGCTAGGATAAATAAGGCAGAAGAAAGAATTAGCGATATAGAAGACCAAATGACAGAGAATAAAGAAGCTGAGCAAAAGAGGGACAAACAGCTACTGGACCACGAGGGCAGAATTCGAGAGATAAGTGACACCATAAGACGAAACAACATTAGAATAATTGGGATTCCAGAAGAAGAAGAAAGAGAGAGGGGAGCAGAAGGTATATTGGAGAGAATTATTGGAGAGAATTTCCCCAATATGGCAAAGGGAAAAAGCATCAAAATCCAGGAGGTTCAGAGAACCCCCTCAAAATCAATAAGAATAGGTCCACACCCCGTCACCTAATAGTAAAATTTACAAGTCTTAGTGACAAAGAGAAAATCCTGAAAGCAGCCCGGGAGAAGAAGTCTGTAACATACAATGGTAAAAATATTAGATTGGCAGCAGACTTATCCACAGAGACCTGGCAGGCCAGAAAGAGCTGGCAAGATATATTCAGAGTACTAAATGAGAAAAACATGCAGCCAAGAATACTATATCCAGCTAGGCTATCATTGAAAATAGAAGGAGAGATTAAAAGCTTCCAGGACAAACAAAAACTGAAAGAATTGGCAAACACCAAGCCAGCTCTACAGAAAATATTGAAAGGGGTCCTCTAAGCAAAGAGAGAGCCTAAAAGTAGTAGATCAGAAAGGAACAGAAACAATATACAATAACAGTCACCTTACAGGCAATACAATGGCACTAAATTCATATCTCTCAATAGTTACCCTGAATGTTAATGGGCTAAATGCCCCAATCAAAAGACACAGGGTATCAGAATGAATAAAAAAACAAAACCCATCTATATGTTGCCTACAAGAAACTCATTTTAAACCCGAAGACACCTTCAGATTTAAAGTGAGGGGGTGGAAAAGAATTTACCATGCTAATGGACATCAAAAGAAAGCAGAGTGGCAATCCTTATATCAGATAAATTAGACTTTAAGACAAAGACTATAGTAAGAGATGAGGAAGGACACTATATCATACTCAAAGGGTCTGTCCAACAAGAAGATCTAACAATTTTAAATATCTATGCCCCTAACATGGGGACAGCCAACTATATAAACCAATTAATAACAAAATCAAAGAAACACAATGACAATAATACAATAATAGTAGGGCACTTTAACACCCCCCTCACTGAAATGGACAGATCATCCAAGCAAAAGATCTACAAGGAAATAAAGGCCTTAAATGACACACTGGACCAGATGGATATCACAGATATATTCAGAACATTTCATCCCAAAGCAACAGAATACACATTCTTCTCTAGTGCACATGGAACATTCTCCAGAATAGATCACATCCTCGGTCCTAAATCAGGTCTCAACCGGTATCAAAAGATTGGGATCATTCCCTGCATATTTTCAGACCACAATGCTCTGAAGCTAGAACTCAATCACAAGAGGAAATTTGGAAAGAACCCAAATACATGGAGACTAAACAGCATCCTTCTAAAGAATGAATGGGTCAACCAGGAAATTAAAGAAGAATTGAAAAAATTCATGGAAACAAATGATAATGAAAACACAACGGTTCAAAATCTGTGGGACACAACAAAGGCAGTCCTGAGAGGAAAATATATAGTGGTACAAGCCTTTCTCAAGAAACAAGAAAGGTCTCAGGTACACAACCTAACCCTACACCTAAAGGAGCTGGAGAAAGAACAAGAAAGAAACCCTAAACCCAGCAGGAGAAGAGAAATCATAAAGATCAGAACAGAAATCAATGAAATAGAAACCAAAAAAAACAATAGAACAAATAACGAAACTAGGAGCTGGTTCTTTGAAAGAATTAATAAGATTGATAAACCCCTGGCCAGACTTATCAAAAAGAAAAGAGAAAGGACCCAAATAAATAAAATCATGAATGAAAGAGGAGAGATCACAACTAACACCAAAGAAATACAGACAATTATAAGAACATATTATGAGCAACTCTATGCCAACAAATTTGACAATCTGGAAGAAATGGATGCATTCCTAGAGACATATAAACTACCACAACTGAACCTGGAAGAAATAGAAAGCCTGAACAGACCCATAACCAGTAAGGAGATTGAAACAGTCATCAAAAATCTCCAAACAAACAAAAGCCCAGGGCCAGATGGCTTCCCAGGGGAATTCTACCAAACATTTAAAGAAGAACTAATTCCTATTCTTCTGAAACTGTTCCAAAAAATAGAAATGGAAGGAAAACTTCCAAACTCATTTTATGAGGCCAGCATCACCTTGATCCCAAAACCAGACAAGGATCCCATCAAAAAAGAGAACTACAGACCAATATCCTTGATGAACACAGATGCAAAAATTCTCACCAAAATACTAGCCAATAGGATTCAACAGTACATTAAAAGGATTATTCACCACGACCAAGTGGGATTTATTCCAGGGCTGCAAGGTTGGTTCAACATCCGCAAATCAATCAATGTGATAAAACACATTAATAAAAGGAAGAACAGGAACCATATGATACTCTCAATAGATGCTGAAAAAGCATTTGACAAAGTACAGCATCCCTTCCTGATCAAAACTCTTCAAAGTGTAGGGATAGAGGGCACATACCTCAATATTATCAAAGCCATCTATGAAAAACCCATCGCAAATATCATTCTCAATGGAGAAAAACTGAAAGCTTTTCCTCTAAGGTCAGGAACACGGCAGGGATGTCCGTTATCACCACTGCTATTCAACATAGTACTAGAAGTCCTAGCCTCAGCAATCAGACAACAAAAGGAAATTAAAGACATCCAAATCGGCAAAGAAGAAGTCAAACTATCACTCTTCTCAGATGATATGATACTATATGTGGAAAACCCGAAAGACTCCACTCCAAATCTGCTAGAACTTGTACAGGAATTCAGTAAAGTGTCAGGATATAAAATCAATGCACAGAAATCAGTCGCATTTCTCTACACCAACAACAAGACAGAAGAAAGAGAAATTAAGGAGTCAATCCCATTTACAATTGCACCCAAAACTATAAGATACCTAGGAATAAACCTAACCAAAGAGACTAAGAATCTATACTCAGAAAACTATAAAGTACTCATGAAAGAAATTGAGGAAGACACAAAGAAATGGAAAAATGTTCCATGCTCCTGGATTGGAAGAATAAATATTGTGAAAATGTCTATGCTACCTAAAGCAATCTACACATTTAATGCAATTCCTATCAAAGTACCATCCATTTTTTTCAAAGAAATGGAACAAATAATCCTAAAATTTATATGGAACCAGAAAAGACCGCTAATAGCCAAAGGAATATTGAAAAAGAAAGCCAAAGTTGGTGGCATCACAATTCCGGACTTCAAGCTCTATTACAAAGCTGTCATCATCAAGACAGCATGGTACTGGCACAAAAACAGACACATAGATCAATGGAACAGAATAGAGAGCCCAGAAATAGACCCTCAACTCTATGGTCAACTAATCTTCGACAAAGCAGGAAAGAATGTCCAATGGAAAAAAGACAGCCTCTTCAATAAATGGTATTGGGAAAATTGGATAGCCACATCAGAAAAATGAAATTGAATCATTTCCTTACACCACACACGAAAATAGACTCAAAATGGATGAAGGACCTCAATGTGAGAAAGGAATCCATCAAAATCCTTGAAGAGAACACAGGCAGCAACATCTTCCTAGGAACATCGCCAAAGGCAAGGGAAGCAAGGGGAAAAATGAACTATTGGGATTTTATCAAGATCAAAAGCTTTTGCACAGCAAAGGAAACAGTTAACAAAACCAAAAGACAACTGACAGAATGGGAGAAGATATTTGCAAACGACATATCAGATAAAGGGCTAGTGTCCAGAATCTATAAAGAACTTAGCTAACTCAACACCCAAAGAACAAATAATCCAATCAAGAAATGGGCAGAAGACATGAACAGACATTTCTGCAAAGAAGACATCCAGATGGCCAACAGACACATGAGAAAGTGCTCCATATCACTCGGCATCAGGGAAATACAAATCAAAACCACAATGAGATATCACCTCACACCAGTCAGAATGGCTAAAATTAACAAGTTAGGAAATGACAGATGCTGGCGAGGATGCGGAGAAAGGGGAAGCCCTCTACACTGTTGGTGGGAATGCAAGCTGGTGCAACCACTCTGCAAAACAGCATGGAGGTTCCTCAAAATGTTGAAAATAGAACTACCCTATGACCCAGCAATTGCACTGCTATGTATTTACCCTAAAGATACAAACGTAGTGATCTGAAGGGGCACGTGCACCCGAATGTTTATAGCAGCAATGTCTACAATAGCCAAACTATGGAAAGAACCTAGATGTCCATCAACAGACGAATGGATAAAGAAGATGTGGTATATATACACAATGGAATACTATGCAGCCATCTTAAGAAATGAAATCTTGCCATTTGCGACGTGGATGGAACTAGAGGGTATCATGCTTAGCGAAATAAGTCAATCAGAGAAAGACAACTATCATATGATCTCCCTGATATGAGGGAGAGGAGATGCAACATGGGGGGGTTAAGGGGGTAGGAGAAAAGTAAATGAAGCAAGATGGGATTGGGAGGGAGATAAACCATAAGTGACTCTTAATCTCACAAATCAAACTGAGGGTTGCTGGGGGGAGGGGGGTTGGGGGGGTGTGGGGTTATGGACATTGGGGAGGGTATGTGCTATGGTAAGTGCTGTGAAGTGTGTAAACCTGGCGATTCACAGACCTGTACCCCTGGGGAAAAAAATATACATTTATAAAAAATTAAAAAAAGAGGCCTGACAAATTGATGACAACCAACCTGCGTATGAGTAGGGAATTATCAGGGGTGGATGCAGGAAGAATGAATGAAACCATTCCAGATTGAGTGAACAGCATGAGCAGAAGCATCAAGGCATGCATGAAAAGTCCATTTTATATTCTGGAACTTCTGATAAATGTGGATGAATAAGGAGTTTGAAAGCTGAGAACATCCCATCTCAAGATGCAATTTTTATAAACATTTCTAGATCCCAAACTATAATTCTAAGTGCCTTTAGCTCTTTTGTTTCCAAACCATGCTCCCCTGATTGAACCCACCACACGCCAATAATGTGACAATATGATGGGCCATGATATGTGGGAATTCAAGTAAACAACTGCTTATTCTTCTGGCTTGAAGTTCTCCTAAGTCTCAGTTTCAATATAGTGCAAATTTATTAATTGGATTATCACTAAAATAACTAAGACATAAATTCCCTGTAAATAGTGTGTTACATTTTTCTTAGTCTTTATTTGCTGTATTAAACACTAAATTAAACAAAGTAACTTGCCTCAAAACATTCCAATGGCAAAGTAGCTACAAAAGCAAAATGAATAGATGGTAGGTATTTTTCTTTCACAGTAAAAGGCTGCAGAATCCTCTACTGTTGTTCAGTAGAAATACAGAGTAATGTTAATTTGTAAAAAGTTATTGCTAAAAGATCTTACAAAGCCCAAACCTTCAGAATTATGGACAGTCAACTGGAAGCGAGTGAATGTGGCTCCTTTTCATAAAGCCTAGTTGAAAGTAACTTAGTGAAGCTGTCCATTTCCATTGTCAACGAGAATCCAAATTCCCTAACTCCAAATAGTCCTCTCCCAATACCTAACTTCCATTTTGTGCTTACAGATTCAGGTACTGAATTAGTTTGCTCAGGCTGCCAAAAAAAAAAAAAAAAAAAAAAATTACCACAGACCAGGTGGCTTAAATAAAGGAAATTTACTTTTACAATTCTGGAGGCTGGAAGTCCAAGATTTAGGTATCAGCAGAGTCATTTTCTTTTGAAGCCTCTACCTGGCTAACAAAGGACTCTCTTCTCCCTGTGTTATACACAGTTTTCCCTCTGAATCTGTGTCTAAATTTCCTTTTTTTTTTTTTTATGATTTTATTTATTTATTTGACAGAGACACAGCGAGAGAGTGAACACAAGCAGGGGGAGTAGGAGGGGAGGAGCAAGCTTCCCGCTGAGCAGGGAGCCAAAGTGGGGGTCGATCCCGGGACCCTGGGATCATGACCTGAGCTGAAGGCAGACGCTTAATGACGGAGCCACCCAGGCACCCCTAAATTTCCTCTTGTTATAAGGACATCAGGCATACTGGATTGGCCCACACTGATGACCTCATTTTAACTTAATTACCTCTTTAAAGACCCTATCACCCAACAGTCATGTTCTGAGGTACTGTAAGGACTCTATCATATGAAGTTTGGGAAAATACAATTCAGTCCATAACAAATATCTATATGAATACCTTGTATATATTATTTTTTTATCTTAAAAACCAAACTGAGACAGCATTTTATACACATTTCACAGATGAGGAAATTAAGCAAAATAATCGTTAATAACTAGCCCTAGTTCACACAGGTGGTAAATGAAAAAGCTCTCATATAAATTCTGGCACCCTCACCCCATTTCCATGCCACTAACAACCCCCCAAAATTCTACTGAAATTAGCTCACTCTTCTAAATGAAGGCTCTCCTATATGAATTTCTTTAGGATCTCTCCTTCATAAGTCAAACATTTCTCTGTATCTTTAGCATTTTTTTAATCATCTGCTATCTTTCCATGGTGAAAGGATCTTACTTTACTGATGAGATTTTAACCTTGTGCTACAATTTCCCTTTTATATAGCTTCAATATTTTTCTTTTCACCAGATTTTCATGGTCTCTTTTTCCCCTCATTGCGCATTATCTAAACCACTTCCCAACATTATCTTTCCCATTTCCTTTTACTACCAAATTCCTTTAAAAAAAGAAAAATAATGCCAGCTACACCTGAACTAAACTTTTTCTTTTCCTTTACTAGTGAGACTGAAATCATTTAACTAATAGTCCTTTTCTCAGTCAGTTCTCACTAGGAGCAGTGTACATTATTCATAAAGTTTCTTTCCCACTTACTACTCTGATACACCACTCTTTATTTTCCTCTAACACCTCTGATGGTTCACAGAGAGTTTGTGTGATTTCTAAAGCCCGTTTAGGTTAGTAGACTGAAGATATTTCATTCATTAGGATTCCATCCATTAGTGGAGAACCAAAATGGAGAGGACTAAAAGTATCTGTAGACATACAACCAACAGAAGTTAATTGTCAAACTGCTTTCTAATGAAGATGGCTGTATAAACTAAAACAAAACAAACTCTTTTAGTCAAAGTGAGTTTGAAAATGGAAGTGGGAGTTAGTAGGTTAGGTTAGGCTGAATGGTTTTGATTATGTATACATATTTCACTAGGTAGGTTGTCTCTGGGAGGAAAAACCTAGAGATGTAAATACCAACAACTAATACAACCAGGGGCATTGATGGCTAAAGGGTTAACAAAGGACCCTGGAGAATACACAAGCATTGTGAGGGTTTTTGCATTTGTTAACTGTGAATTACAGAATGTATCTCACTTTAAAGTTTCCCTGAAAAATCTTCAGTATCCTCACAGAAAGTTATAGAGTGAAAAAGAAAAATGACCGAACACATAAAAACAAATGATTTCTAAATAGCCAATGATGATCAATTCAATTAGTAATTACACTCATTCACATTAAGTCTAATAGGAAAATAAAATTTGAGTTCATGAATAATCCAGTGATTTTATATGATTTAAAAGCACCTTTATATTATACATGTACACATCCATAGAAAAATGCAAACAAGTTGGAAAATTAATTGTCCAGGAACATTTTAGAAACATACAGATTACATATTTCTGTTCTTTTAGTGAATTAAAAAATTATCCAACAGCTTACTATACTATCCAACAGATACTATATACCACAGAACTGTAAAACTATTTGTTCACTAAAACTGAGCATTCATATTCATTTTTAATATAAGTGCTCTTTCTTATATTAGTTTTCCTTTTAGAAAACTGTTCCACTTCTGTACAACAATGCATATCACGAGTAACAAAATCATCAAGTATGATAGTGATATTACTCACAATTAATCTTCTTACTAAGAAAGGGTCTCAACATAAAAAGAGAAGAGGAAAGGACACTATGATGTGATCTCTATGCAGATTCCAGAGGGAATGCTTATCATCCTAAGTCTTAAAGCCTTTCATTTTTATCCAGTAAAAGTACTATCACAATTTCACATTTAATTTTGCTACTTTGTAACATTTCTATACCACAGAAAAGAAGAGGCATACCTAAGTTCTCATGTAATAAGCAGCATCTGCATATGGAAATGGTCTCTCTGGCTCCTCTTACATTTTAGGGCCCACCGCAACGTAATCTTTCCTAGATTGTTGTTGGGGTTAAAATTGGCACTTAAAACATATCTGAGGAGCATGTAAGAAGTGATTGCAGCTACGAGACATTATACAACTCCTCCAAGTTATTTTCATCCTCCTCATCTTTGATTCTAAAGTCACAGACTTCAAAGTATCTCCCGAAAGGCACTAAGATCATTTGGCTATATTAAAATGCTTACCTTTTAAACAAGAGATTTGAAATTCTTCAAATTGCTAATTCCAGAGAAAGATTCTTAAGTGACTTAGCACCGCCTTGCCTGCACTTCGCCATGTCAGGCTTACCAGCACACACAGATCCATCAATGGGTGGTTTTTCCATGTGTGTTTTTCCAGTGTGTGGTTTTTCCCTCCCTTCGCCTTCATAACCTCATCGTTGTGCCCCAAGTTTTACTTCACAGACTACCAAAGGAGCTACGAAATTGCTTTTCTTCTTTCGTGGGACCCTGTGGATGGCTCATAAACAGACATTGGGTAGGCTGGCAAAATATTGTACCATGAATGTCCACTAATGATGTCCCATTGTTTTTAAATCTCCTTCTCAGTGTGGAGCTGCACTAATTGAGAGCTGACATAGGCACAACTCAGGTTCCTGGGGTGCTACACAGTTAGTATCAGTCAACTCTGTGCTTTCTCAGTCATTCTTGGGTTACTGGAGCGCTTACACCATACTTTGGATCACATGGGGGAATGAAATTATATATTTCATTTAAGCATTATTATCACCTTCCCCCTGAGTTGATCTGAGGTCTTTCTCAACAGAATTTTTTTTTAATCTTCTTTGCAAAAATAACAGGTAAATGAAAGGGCATGCAATGAGTCAGGGATCCATTCACTTTCTGAATATATAGTTTCTTCTGACAGTAATCAGATGACATGGATAACTCAGGGTGAAGCATGGAAACTATTAATGCTATAACATAACATCCACCAGTAAAATCTGTCATTAAAAATAATCAGGACTTTTAATTGTGTACTTATTATTTTGTCTTTAAATATTTGACCTTAAATGCAGGGAGGTAACAAAAGTTTTCTTGGTAACTTTCCATAACCAGAAAAGTGGAAATTAAAACCCAGTTCTATGTGAATCTAAAGCTTGTGTTAATTAGCACTGGTTCATAATTATTTTTCTATGTTCCAGGGAGAAGTAAGAATATACTTATTCTGTGTCCCACCTTCCTTTGACTCACACTGTATTTTGAGAAATAACCACTGTTACATAACTGACATCTACTAAAATTATGCCCAGCCTATGGACAATATTAACCAAGAAATAAGCAACTGATTTAACTATAAGTTTCTGCATTTAAAATAGTTCCTTACAAGGGGAGTTTTAAAAGCCCCTCGTATATATTCTCTCACTCAATCTTATTCTATGTCTCCTCTAAATATATCATACCATTATAATTTCATATTTTATAATGAATAAGCATTTTAAATTTCCCAAATATTTTTAAACATTTTAGCTTCTCCATGGTATAACATTTTATGGGAAATAACTAATAAACATTTCCATTAAAAACATTAACTTGCTATTATTTCACAGATCTGCTAAATGTATCATCTGAGAAAATTATATTAACTTAAATAAGTGCTTTTTATAATATTGCCAGAATTGGTTGGCAATAAACTATGCTAAAACCATTTGTGTGAAGACATAAAATATATTTTTCCTAAATTGCTTTTTCCAAAAGCATGTGTGAAAGGAAAATTAAATGTGGACTTAGAACAACATGAATTATTAAATAAAAAGCACTGTAAAAAATATAGAAATATTTAACTACATTGGCAAAGCTTAATTAAATGATCTCTTAGATGTAGAATAATATCAATATCAACTTCCCTTTTAACCACTCAATTTTTTAAAAAATTGTTTTTCTAAGCTGTTCCAAATCCTATATACACTAGTTTCAAAATTTAAGCTAGTTAAATATTCCCATCTGCTTAGTCTTACATATACAGAATATATAAAGCATAACTATTTATTGATCTCTGATTGCAACAGTATTAAAATGATGACTGGAGTACTGCATTTAGAGGGAAGAACTAGATTTAACTTTATAAATATTCATATATTCTAGAGAAGAAACACAGGCCTAAAGTTTATACTGCACACTAACAATCTAAACATGTAATGCAAATAAACCATCTGTAGTCTTCTTGATAATCCATCTGTGGGGATATTTAAACCTGACAACACAGGTGAACAGTCACAATAAATCTCTTGAATTAAAATACACAAGCACATCACACCAGTAATGACATTAGTTTTGCAAAACTATCCAACTTTAAAACTCAAGGATTTGGTGTAATTGTGTATGTTGCCCTTTCTGAGACTCACCTATATGGATTAAGAGGGAAATTTAAGCAGTTATAACATCCATTTATAGAAAAAGAACAAGAACTATCTGTAAATTGGGATGTCGGGGTGGTTCAGTGGGTTAAAGCCTCTGCCTTCGTCTCAGGTCATGATCCCAGGGTCCTGGGATCGTGTCGGGCTCTCTGCTCAGCGGAGATCTGGCTTCCTCCTCTGCCTGCCTCTCTGCCTACTTGTGATCTCTGTCTGTCAAATAAATGAAATCTTCAAAAAAAAAAAAGAACAATCTATAAAATCAAGTCATAGGCCCTGTTTACAATATACAAAATGCAGGGGGATGAAGGGTAAGCAAGCTAAATCATCTATTCAGTTAATCTCAATTTTAATAACAGTTTGCCATACACACAGATATGCTGGATACTTTGATTCATCCTCTGCAAAAAATATACTCCATGAATATCAAGTTAGTAATGAGGAGTAGAGATGTTTTCTGACACTAAGACTCCTGAAAATTCCAAGCACTAGAGTAAGGCATTATCTTTAGTTTAGAAAGAAAAGGAAGAAGGTTACAAACCATTTATATTTCACTTACCAAATAATGTAAGATAAATGTATATTTAAGCTTCTGTCAGTCTGCTTATTAATAAGGATAAATATTTAAAGCCTATTTTCCAAGGACCAATAACCTAAAATCTTGAGATTATGCATGCTTTTAACAGGAAACTGCATTTGCCAGAATGCCTTAAGAGCCTGATTTTGTTCACTAATCCATTATGACCTCACTGATCTGCTGAATTATTATAAAAAAAAATCACTTGGATTTTCTTTTTTTTTTCCTTTTTAAGATTTTATTTATTTATTTGACAGAGAGAAATCACAAGTAGGCAGAGAGGCAGGTGGGATCTGGGAGAGCAGGCTCCCCGCTGAGCAGACAGCCTGATACAGAGCTCCATCCCAGAACCCTGGGATTATGACCTGAGCCAAAGGCAGAGGCTTTAACCTCTGCCACTCTGGCATCCCTTGAGTTTTCTTGAAGTTAGAAAAAATTAAGAGTATCAGCACTGTCTTACTTTAAGAATATTTTTTCTAAATAATACAGGTTAGTGACTATTAATACATTCATTTTAATAACTCCAAAATCTCATTCTTCTATGCTCTATAGAAGAATGCTTATTTTTTTCCTAAGATTTTATTTATTTATTTATTTGACAGAGATCACAAGTAGGCAGAGAGGCAGGCAGAGAGAGAGGAGGAAGCAGGCTCCCCACTGAGCAGAGAGCCCGAAGCTATGTGGGGCTCGATCCCAGGACCCTGGGATCATGACCTGAACCGAAGGCAGAGGCTTTAACCCACTGAGCCACCCAGGTGCCCCGAAGAATGCTTATTTTACAGACAGTATCAAATTATCATTTGAAATAGTCCCAGTAAACATAATTTCCCAGTAATTTACTATTGAACTAAACATAAAAGATACAATTACTTCAAAGTTTTTCTTATATTCCTTAAGTGTTCTCATAAATTTATAGTTTTATCACTTTTAAATCTTAAATCTTTATTGTAATATTACTTTGATATGAAACAACTTTTTATATTTTGTGCCCCATACAAAAAATTTGTAAAAAAATCAGGCTTATTTTGTCTGTTCATGACTAGATAATATGTAGCAAGGTTTTGCTTTTTATTTTGTGAAACTGTTGAGTATTACAAAGAATAAAATTTAAAACTTCACTTCAGAATCTATAAATAAAGGTATGCACAGTCTGATGCAATACAATTAACAAAGTTTTAGGAGAAGAAGGAAGACTCCCTTGAATTTATCCCATTCTCCCCACACACCCACCAAGTTTATGCAGCCGTACCTTGGGAATCTCTTATTTTTCTTTTTCCTTCTTGCAAATAACAAAGCTAAAGAACAAGGGTCCTTGAGAGAGGAAAAAGAGAATCCAAAGTTATCTTGCTCCAGTTTAAAAGTGAGAACTATGAGGATAGGAAATAATTACACAGTGAAATTCAATGACGGATTAAATCGAGCAGAGAATCCCCTATGTACTGTGTACAGGGGATCAGGAAGGACAGCTTTCCTTTGCCTGTTGTTTCATAATCTTTCCTCCAGCAAATTTTACCTCTTGAAGTCTCTCCTACAGGTTTTGCTTGCCTAGAAAAGAGGTTGAGCCCACAGTCACAGGCTGTTGAATAGCCACAGGCTTAGATATTGGCAAGGGTTTCATCCTTTTTAGTCTCCTCAAAAAGAAAATAAAAACAATTCACAAAAACCACCAAAGGGATAATAATAAAATGGAAAGGAGCTCAGATAAAGACAGGCACTGCTCTCCTGCAGACTACACACACAGAGCTATGTGCACTACAAACTTTTTTCTGCACTGTTTTTGTTGAAAATGCCAAATGTGCCCATATTACTCTCAAGATATAGCTGGTCTGTTTGGGCCAAAGGTCTATAGACCCAAACATATTGCAAAGCTTTTTCCCTGAGGCTATCTGCTCAAACCCAGATGCCATCTTCTATTGGTAGGTCTTTGTTATCATGACTACCATGCAGGGGAATTCATTCCTACTAAATTTTACCCTGGACCCCTCTCCAACTCCCTTCTCTGGAGTAGTAATTGGATTTATTTAAGAATAAAACTGGTATCCTTTCTGTAAACCCTACAAGCTAGAGAAAATGAAAAGAACTCCAAATCTCCGCTAGACAGGAAAAAAAAATTTAATTTGGAGCTAGTTGTTCAGGTAAAGATTAATAACAATATATGAAGAGTGACTGAATAAAGGGAAATAGATTTTCCTTCTTCAATAAAGAATGTCTGGCATTTCTTTTATTATAGCATTTATTATACCATATTAAGAAATTATGTTCATAACTGTCACTACACTAAAATCTCCTTAAAGGCAATGTTTTCCTGTGTTAGCAGTGTGACCTAACACTTCATTCTAAAATATGATTTTCAAGACTAGATGCTTACTCTGTGAACAGATGATTTTATCAACAGATGATTTTATCATCCAGTTTTTCCCATGATTCCCTGATCATAGCACAGGCTTCAGTTTCATTGCACTATTAACTTTTCTCTTTCCTTTTGCAACATTATCCTTTCTCACTTTGATGATTTGACACTATGCATGTATTTAATCAGGAAACAGATAAATTAGTGCACTCATTCCTACCCACACAGTAAGATGTGTCCAAGATGCAAAATATATGGCAGACACCAATCATGACTTGGTAGGTTGATTTGGAAGTTTTAGAAAGTTAGCTCTACAGAGTAGATACTGAGCCTAGTGCCAAGAGCCTTCTGTGGGTTCCATGGAGATGATGTAACATTAAATTATTTTCCTTTGTGTGACATAAACGAAAGAGTGGACAAGAAATCAAAGATCAAAATTTGACCAGAGGAATATAAGTAATAACCCAGAGGATTAGTGATATTGAGCATCTTTTCATGTACCTGTTGGCAATTTGTATGTCTTCCTTGGGAAAATGTCTATTTAGTTTCTATACCCATTTTTAATTGGATTATCTGTGGGCTTTTTTGTTGTTGTTGATGTTGATGTTGAACTCTTTATATATTTTGTATAATAACCCTTTATCAGACATATGGTTTGTAAATATTTTCTCCATTCTGTAGGTTGCCTTTTCATTTTGTTAAGTATTCTTTTACAGAATCAAAACCACAATGAGATATCACCCCACACCTATTAGAATGGCTATCATCAAAAAGGCAAGAGCTAGGGGCACCTGGGTTGCTCAGTGGATTAAAGCCTCTGCCTTTGGCTCAGGTCATGATCTCACGGTCCTGGGATCGAGCCCCACATTGGGCTCTCTGCCCAGCAGGGAGCCTGCTTCCCCCTCTCTCTGTCTCTGCCTGCCTCTCTGCCTTCTTGTGATCTCTCTCTCTGCCAAATAAATAAATAAAATCTTAAAAAAAAAAAAAGTCAAGAGCTAGACAACAAGTATTGGTGAGTGTGTAGAGATAAAGGAACGCTTGTGTATGGTTGGTGGAAATGTAAACTAGTACAGCCACTACAAAAAACAGTATGGACTTTCCTCAAAAAAATAGCAAAATAGAGCTATCATATGATCCAGCAAAGCAAGAGGGTATACAGCCACTTCTGGGTACAAATCCAAAGGAAGTGAAAACAGGATTTCAAAGAGACACCTGAACTCTTGTGTTTATTACAGTATTATTTACAATAACCAAGATATGGAAAAACCTAAAAGTCTTTAGTAATGGATGAAAGAATAAAGTTGTGACATTACATATAATGGAATATTTTCACCCATGAGAAAGAAGAAAATCCTGTCATTTGTGACAACATGGAAGGACCCTGAGGGCATTTTACTAAGTGAAATAAGTCAGACAAAGAAAGACAACTACTTTATGATTTCATAAGTGGAATCTAAAAAAAAAAACTGGACTTTCAGAAATAGAGTAGAATGGGGATTACCAGGAGCCAATGTGTGGGGTAAATGAGGAGATATTTGTCCAAGAGTACAAATTTCCAGTGACAATTCAGGAAAGCTAATGTACAACATAGTGATTATAATTAATAATGCTGTATTATATGCTTGAAAGTTGCTGAGACAGTAGACTTTAAACATTCTCAACACAAATATTAAATGGTAATTATGTGATATGCTACCAATGTTAGTTTAGCAACAGTGGTAATCATTTTACATTAAGTGTATCCAATCAACACACTCACTGTATACCTTAAAATTTATATATTATAGGGCAATTGTACATCAAAGCTGTAAAAAGAAGTGACTGCCCCCAGAAGAGTGAGCTGGAAGAATAAAAATCTGTTTTTATTACAGTTTTCCTAGACATTGATAATCTCAAATAGGGAATTTAGTGTCTCTCTCTCTCTTTTTAATAACAAGCATTAGTTTTCCAAACATTAAAAAATCTGAAAACTTCAGGAAATAATATAATCTGATTTTTTTTAAATGACTCTAAGCTTAAAATTTTTATTTGATGATTTTCAGTTACTTCCTACAGTCCTAATTCATATATAAGCCTAGTGGCAATTACTCCCTTCTGATATAAAAACAATAGAAGAAATTAAACTGTAAAACATTATCATATATTTAGAAATTACTTAGGTCTGAATTTGTAACAATTTTCTATAATATTTTTCCAAGTTTATTTGTATAATAGCAATTTTCAAAATTTCATCAACATCATAGATATTAAATGTAATAAGACACTGAAATTTAAAGATTTGAAATTCCATAGAAGATAGTGGGGTAGGAGGATCCTGGGCTCATCTTGTCACATGACTACAACTAGATAACATCCACATTTGTGTAAATAACCCAGAAAATGACCTGAAGACTGGCAGAATAGACTCTCACAGGTAAAAGTCCAAGAGGCCATATCAAAAAGAGTAGGAAGGGTAAAAATGCAGTTGGAAGCTGATTGGACCTGTAGAACTAAGGTGAAAGCGAGGGACATATGTACATGGAGACAGAAAAGAGGAACAGATCCACACATCAGGCAGCCCAGTATGGGGGACTGACACTGGGAAGACCAATCCCCATAATGTTTGGCTTTGAAAATCAGAAGGACCTAACTACATGAATGCTTACAATCAGTGGAGCTTAAAAACTGTTACTTTAAAAATCAGTTGAGTTGACTCTGGGAGATGGGGGAAAGCTATAGGAAATGGAGTCTTGCCCTTGCAGAGATAACACAACAAACAGCCATGCTGATATACAGTACAGAAGCAGCAGTTTGAAAAATACCTGTGGTCTGACTATAAGTCCCATGTACCACCAAAAGCTTCTCAGAGGACAACACAAGGAAAGCCCCTTTTATTTCAGTACTACTGCATCCCTAGCAAATGCCTGATCTGACCCAACTCAAGCCCAAGGTGGCCCCAGACTGGTTGACTAACAACAAAGGGACCTGTCCACAACAGGCAAAGAGAACAGCTGTAGATGACTATAGTGAACACAGCAGCTCAGCCACAACAGTAGGGCACACACAACAAACTTATGAGACACTTCTGAAGTGACAGGTTCTGGTGAACAGGGTACATTGTACTGCAGGACACTATAGAACCTCTTCTTCATAAGACCACTATTTTTAAGACCAGGAGACATAGCTGACTTTTGAAACATATAGAAACAGACAGAGAGTTGGACAAAATGAGAAGGTAGAGGAATATATCCCAAATGAAAGAAGAGAACAAAATCACAGCAAGAAATCTGAACAAAATGGAGATAAGTAATATGCCTGAGAGAAAATTTAAAGTAATGATTACTAAGATATTCATTGGATTTTAGAAAAGAGTGGAGAACATCAGTGGGATCCTTAACAAAAAGACAGAAAATAAGAAAAAGAACCACTCAGAGATTGAGAACTCAGTAATGGAAATTAAAAATATACTAGATGGATTAAATAGTAGACCAGATAAAGCAGAAGAATGAATCTGCAATCTAAACAACAGAGTAATGGAAAGTAATCAAGCTAAATAGAAGAAATAAATGAGTAATTAAAAAAACAGAATAAGATTAAGAGAACTCAACAATACCATCAAGCATAATGACAACTGCATTATAAGGATCTCAGAAAAAGAAGAGGGAAAAAAAAGGGACCAAAGAAAATATTTAAAGAAATAATAGCTGAAAACTTCCTGAATCTGGGGATGAAAACAGAAATCCAGATCCAGGAGAAACAGAACCCACAACAAAATCAACCCAAGGTTGTCCACATCAAGATATGTAGTAATTAAAATGGCAAAAAGTAGTGATAAAAAGAGAATTTTAAAAACAGCAAGAGAAAAGAAAATAGTTACATACCAGAGAAATCCCATAAGGCTATCAGCTGATGATTCAGCAGAAACTTTGCAGGCAAGAAGTAAGTGACAGGATATATCCGAAGTACTGAAAGAAAAAACCCTACAACCAAGAATACTCTACCCAGCAGGGCTATCATTCAGAATAGAAGAAGAGATCAAGAATTTCCCAGATAAACGAAAGTTAAAGGCATCCATCATCACTAAAACAGTCTTACAATGTTAAAGGGGACTCGTTGAGTGAAAATGAAAGAACATAAGCAGGAGTAAAAAAAAGTAGAAAGCACAAAAGCAGTGAAATTAAGTATATCTATAAAAATCAATCAAGGCATTCACAAAATAAAAAGATGTAAACTATGATCCCATATACCTAAAACATGGGAGAGTTGGGTTAGAGGAGTAAAAATGGGTTCAAACATAAGTGATGATTAATTTAATATAGGTGGCCATATACAGAAGATGTTACAAAGAAACCAAATGGTAACCACAAATCAAATCCATAATAGATATGCAAAAACATAAAGAGAAAGGAATCAAAGCTTCTCACTAAAGAAAGCCAGCAAACAACAAGAGAAGAGACAAGAGAAGAAACAGAGAAGTACAAAAATAACCATAAAACAAGTAAAAAAGAAAAAAAAAAGAGAAATACCTATCAATAATTATGTTGAATGTAAATAAAATGACCACTCCAATCAAAAAACATAGTGATGGAATGGACTAAGAAAAAAAAAAAAAAAAGCAAGTCTCATCCATCAGCCTACAAAAGACTCATATTATACATAAAAACACATGTAGATTGAAAGTGAAGGGACAGAATAGAAAACTGGAGTTTGAAACAAAGTCTTTGAAACAAAGACTATAACAAGAGACAAAGAAGGGCATTACATAATAACAGAGGGGATAATCCAACAAGAAGATATAACAATTACAAATGCTACTGCCTTCAAAATGGAAGACCCCAAATACATGAGCAGCTAATAACAAATATAGAAAAAAAATAATTAATAGTAAATAAATAATAGTAGGGGAATTTAACACACCACTTACATCAATGGATAGATCATCCAAACAGAAAATCAAAAGAAAGCAGAAGCTTTGAATGACACACTGAACAAGATGGAGCTACCAGATATATTCAGAACACTCTATCCTAAAACAGCAGAATATACATTCTTGTCAAGTATACAGCAAACATGTTAGGTCACAAAATAAGTCTCAACAAATTAGAAAAGACCGAATTTATACCATGCATATTTTCCAACCACAGCTCTATGAGACTAGGCATCAATCACCAAAAAAATCTGGAAAAACAAAAATACATAGAAGTTAAATAACATACTACTGAACAATGAATTGATCAATCAAAAAAAAAAGGAAGAAATAAAAAAATACATGGAGACAATGAAAATGGAAACACAGTGGTACAAAATCTTTGGGATGCAGCAAAAGCTTTGCTAAGAGGTAAGTTTATACAAACACAGGTCTGCCTCAAGAAGCAAAAAAAAACCTCAAATACACAATCTGACCATATACCTAAAGGAGCTAGGAAAAACAAAAAACAAAAAAACAAAAACAAACCCAAGAAACTAAACCCAACACCAGTAGAAGGAAGGAAATAATAAAGATCAGAGCAGAAATAAATGAAATAGAAACTAAAAACAAACAACAAAACATATCAGTGAAACCATGAGCCAATTCTTTGAAAAGATCAAAAAAAGTGATAAATCTTTAGACTAACTCATAAAAACAACAACAAAAGAGAGAGAGAGAAAGGTGGGGGGGTTCATATAAACAAAATGAGAAATGAAAGAAGAGAAATAACAACTTTCATCACAGAAATACAATTATAAAAAAACATGATGAAAAACTATATCCTAACAAACTGAATAAACTAGAAGAAATGGATAAATTCTTAGAAGCATATAACTTCCCAAAACTGAATCAGGAAAAAATAGGAAATTTAAACAGACAAATTCCTAGCAATGAAATTGAATCATTAATAAGAAAAACTCCCTAAAACCTAAAGCTCAGGACCAGACAGCTTCAAAGGTTAATTCTACCAAACATCCGAAGAAAGGAACACCTATTATCAAACATTTCAAAAAGTAGAAGATGAAGGAAAGCTCAAAAATTCCTTCTATGAGGCCAACATTACCCTGATACCAAAACCATATAAAATCACTAAAGAATAGAGAACTACAGGCCAGTATCTCTCAAGAACATAGATGCAAAGGTCCTCAACAGAGTATTAGTAAACAGAACCAATAATACATTAAAAAAATCATTCGCCACTACCAAATGGGATTTATTAATGGGATACAAGGGTGATTCAATATTCACAAATCAATCAACATGATATCTTAGGTCAATAAGAGAAAGGATAAAAACCACATGATCATTTCAATAGATGCAGAAATACATTTGACAAAATTCAACACCCATTCAGGATAAAAACCCTCACTAATGTAGGTTTAGAGGGAATATACCTCAACATAAAAAAGGTCATACATGATAAACCCACAGCTGACATATTCAGTGATGAATAACTGAAAGCATGTCTCTTAGGATTAGAAACAAAACTTTTATTCACTACAGTATTATAAGTGTTAGTCATAGCAATCAGACAAGAAAATGAAATAAAAGGCATCCAAATTGGAAAGGAAGAAGGAAACCTTTCACTATTACCAGAGATATGACAGTATATAGAGAAAACTCTAGACTCCACCAAAAAGCTACTAAAATAAATGAATTCAGTAAAGTTGCAGGATATAAAATCAATAAACAGAAATCTTTTGTATAACCATCCCTCAGAACAATGTACTGCTTGAAATATAACCCACAAGAAATTATACTAGTCACCAAACATGCTTAAATATAGCCTTAAGAAAAACATGTACTAGCAACAGGCCTCTGGGGAAGAGGATGATGTATGTCCTTGAAGCCAAGCAGCTGGGAACACAGGACTGTCTCAGGGTGGAACGCCACCTGCTGTTTTCTGTTATCTCCCCTTCTCCAGAGATCACCTGTAGTTAATTAGATGATCCCTTTAAATATGTTTACTCAACTACAAATTCTATACTACTTGATCAGGCATATCTTGCTTTTAATTCACATTCCTTCTTGCTTATCTGCAAGGCATTTGGTAAATCTTCTTTCACTCCTTTGTTGATTGTTATCTTGTAACTAATAAATACAGGACTGAGGAGTTGTTCGGGTTGCAGTCTTTCAGCTGTGGACCCCTACTCCCCTTCTCTCACAGCTGACTTGTTTGTGCCTCATTCTTCTCTCCTGCACTGTCCAGAAGTGGCACCTTTGCCTTTCTATACTCTAATAACAAAGTAGCAGAAAGAGAAATTAAGAAAACAATCCCAGGGGCTCCTGGGTAGCTCAGTTGCTTAAGCGTCCCACTCTTGGTTTTGGCTCAGGTCATTATCTCATGGGGCATGAGATGGAGCCCCAAGTCAGGCTCTGCACTCAGCAGGGAATCTGCTTAAAGACTCTTTCCCTCTGCCCCTCCCCTTGCTCATTCTCTCTCTCTCTAACAAATAAATAAATCTTAAGGTTGGGGGGAGAAAAGAAAAGAAAACAATCCCATTTACAACTACATCAAAAAGAATAACATACTTAGGAATAAGGCTCACCAAAAACATGAAAGATTGGTACTCTGAAAACTGTAAAACACAAATGAAAGACACTGAAGATGACACAAAGGGAAAAATATTCAATGCTCATGACTAGAAGAACAAATATTTTTAAACTATCCATACTACCCAAAACAAGCTACAGACTTAATGTAATCCCTATTAAAATACCAACAGCATTTCCACTTAGTTAGAACATATATCTAAAAATTTGTATGGAACCACAAAAGACCCCATATAGTTGAAGCACACCTGAGAAAGAAGAACAAAACTTGAAGTGTCATTATCCCAGATATAAAGGTACATTACAAAGCTATAGTAATTAAAACAGTATGGTACTGGCATGAAAATATACACATAGGTCAATGAAACACAATAGAAAGCCCAGAAATAAACCTACAATTATACGGTCAATTAATTTTCAAAAAATGAGACAAGAATATGTAATGGAGACACAGCATCTTCAACATATGGTGATGGGAAAACTGGAAAGCTACATGCAAAAGAATAAAACTGGATGACTTTCACATACCATATACAAAAATAAACTCAAAATGGATTAAAGACCTAAATGTCAGATCTGAAACCATAAAAACCCTTGAAGCGAACATAAGCAGTTTCTCTGACACTGGCTGCAGCAAAATTTTTCTAATTATGTTTCCTGAGGCAAGGAAACAAAAACAAAAGTAATCTATTGGGATAAGCCACAAGAAAACGCTTCAGGCACAACAAAGGAAACAAGAAAACAAAAAGAGAACCTACTGAATGAGAAAAGGTATTTGCAAAGGACATTTCAATAAAGGATTATTATCCAGAATATATAAAGAACTGATACAACTCAATACAAATAATAATAATAATAATAATAATAATCCAATTAAAAAATGAGAAGACATGAACTAATATTTCTCTAAAAAACACATTCAGATAGCCAAGAGTTGCATGAAAAGATGCTCAACATCACTTGACATCAGGGAAATGCAAACTGAAACCACAATGAGATATCACTTCATACCTGTCTGGATGGCTAAAACTAAAATCACAAGAAATCGCAGTATGTGTTGACAAGTATATGCATTGTTGGTGGGAATGCAAACTGGCACACCACTTTAGGAAACAGAACGGAGGTTCCGCAAAATATTAAAAATAAAATTACTGCATGATCCAGTAATTGCACTACTGGGTATTGACCCAGAGAATACGAGAACACTAATTTGAAAAGATACATGCACCCCTACATTTATTGCAATATTATTTAAAATAGCCAAATTATGGAAGAAGCCCAAATGTCCATCAACAGATGAATGGATGAAGAATATTATATGTGTATGTATATATGTATATGTATGTGTGTGTGTGTGTATATATATACACATACATACACATACATAATGGAATATAATGTGTCCACACACACACTCACACACCTAATATATAGCCCCTCCCCTTCCCCAACTAGGGTTCTGTCCTAGCCTCCTCTTTCATCCTCCCATGGATTTTGTGACCTGGCCTCCATCTTCACTCCTAGCCTTGCTAGGAGTGGAGGCATGTCTAATGCCTTGTTGTCAGCACTTGATGCCCTGAGCCCTGTCTCTCCAGGAGAGCAGGCTGAAATAGGAAGCACACCTTACCCACCTACACCTCCTATGCTGTGACCCTCCATGAGCATCCTCATAAGACCCCAAAAAGGAACCTGAATCCACCCACTCTGCTGAATGGGCTGCCTGCCCCACAGTTACCTGTGAGGTTTCCAAGTTTTGTGAGCCAACAACCAATGTCCTGAGTTTTGAAAATTCCTCCCCCACAAAGACTCCACCACCCAGCACTTATCTACTGTTGGACCTTGATTCCAGGGTCCCTTCTCCCTCAAAAGGCCAGCCCATCTTTGCCCCTTAGTTGAGATTCCCCTTTCCTAGGGTTGCCACTTACATAATGAATTTTGGATAAATAAAATTAAAATGTTGACTTTATAAAAATATGTGTACATTATATACACACACACACACAATGGAATATAAATCAGCCACAAAATGAATGAAATCTTGCCATTTACAACAACCTGGATGGATCTAGGTAGAAAATATAATGCTAAGTGAAATAAGTCAGAGAAAGACAAATACCATGTGATTTAGATCACATGTGGAGAACAAAGGAAAAAAAAAAGACAAACCATAAAACAGACTCTTAAATATGGAGAAAAAATTGGTGGTTACCAGAGGGGGGTAGGTGGGAGATGGGTGAAATAGGTGAAGGGGATTAAGAGTACACCAATCATGATGAGCACTGAGTAATGCACAGAATTGCTAAATCACTATATTATATACCTGAAACTAATATAACACTATATGTTAACAGTGAAATTAGAATAGATTTTTTTGAAAAAAGTTTTTAAAGTAATGGAAATTTAGTTCCAGTGGAATTTTAAACTTTTTATTCTCATCTTTGATTCTTCAGAAATTTTATATATACCTTTTATCTATCATAATTTATTTTAATAGAAAAATGTACATGGAAAAATTCTGTATTGTGACAGACATGTAGAAATGCCTATCTAAATCAATGATTTAATTTTTATGAGGTGAATACTGAAGCATTATTTTATGGCAATAGGCAGGTGACCAGAAAAAGCTTCTCATTAACCATAGCATTGGAAGTCCCTTAACACCCAACCCTCCCCACATCCCCAAACCTACATTTCATCTGTATTTGATAGACATAGATAAGTTTGAAGTATCACAAAGCACAAGTAGATTTCTCACATTTCTTTAAAAATGTCTTTTACTTACGCCCAACTTTCATAATATAAACAAAATTTTATATTAGCTGAATAAGTTTAACCAATGATAAAAGACAAACCTAGTATTGTATTAGTTGTAAATAACAACATAGTGTTCAGTACTGAAGTTACTTAGTACTTACATTAAGCACTGAGACAAAATCATACATACATCCATATTCTCTTGTTCTCTCTCCCTCCTCCTTCCCTCTCTCTTATCCATATTCTTCCTATGTAATTATAAATAGGATAAATAAGCACACCTTTGAAAGTGAGAATATTAAGTATAGAAATGCCTTCTACCATAAAGGACACTTTATTACACTGTAAAGGAAATGGCTATTACATGTAGCAAACAAACACGGTCTCAATTATCATAAAGGTTATCACCATTATACAGTGAATTCTAACTCTCCACACATAAACAATTTAAACTCAAAATGGTACTTAGCATTTCTGTACATATCAAACAGTACAGTTTTTAAAAGATAGACCACCTCTTGTGAAATGAAGATAGATGTATCCAGACATAATTTTCTCAATATAAGTATCCTTCAACTGGACATCCTATACTCTTGAATCAAATTTTCATCTCTGATTTCGTTACAGAAATCTTCATGGAATGAATTTTTAAAAAACTGAGCGATTCATACCTCACAGAGTTTACTCTCTACCAGGCCATGAAGTTTTCCTGAAAACAAGTTATGCACTGAATTTGACTGATGCTCATTTGTACTTTTTATATGTTTCTTTCATGATTGCTATTTCAGTAACGTTAAGACCATATATTTGGGTGTGTGTGTATGTGTGTGTGTTTATAGTTTGGAGTAATTTCTATTCAATGGAAGATAATTCTAGCTAGGAACCTACTCCTTCTATCAAAATGTAACAGATACCATGTTAGGCCTTGTACCTCTGACTATACCTACAGTTGCTTAGTCTCATGGTCAACACCTATCTCCTGTACCCAGGATGTTAGAATCAGCAACCCAGAGAGCACATCTAGACAGCCTCAGTACAGCTAAAACTTTAAGATTTAAAACTTGAGCTGCTGGTAGCCTTGGTCATATTTTCTTCCACGGCAGCCTAAAACAATACAGCCGACAAAAACACTACAGGTGACAAAACCACGCCTGAAAAAACACACACACAATTCTAACAATATATCTGTATCCCTTTGTACATCATTATACTATTTTTCTAATGTATGTAGATTTGTAACAAGAAAAATCTAATTTTGAAGTATTTCTTAATATACTTGTTACACATTTCCTCAATTAGAAGACACTAAAAGTCTACGGCCATACCACCCTGAACGCGCCCGATTTCGTCTGATCTCGGAAGCTAAGCAGGGTTGGGCCTGGCTAGTGCTGGGATAGGAGAAGACATTAAAACTGTATCCTTTGCAGTATTTTTCATGATGAAGGTGAAGGTACATAGCACTCTCTCTTCACATATTCTAGTCATGTTTGGAAAAATACAAACCCATGGCAAGCACTTATCTAGGACTCTGGTCTCCAAACAACACCAGCATAGAAGAGTTAAATGAATTTCTCAAGTGTTTCTCATATGCCTAAGCTTTATGAATAATAAGTCATATATATGAAGTTCTTCTTATGTATCACTATGCTAATGTCTATATATATTACTTCATTTTTTCCCATAGTAACTTTTTGAAATAATAATAATTACCTTCACCATATAGTTGAGGAATGTGAATTTGAAATGTAAGATTCAGAGGCAAACTCAAGCTCACATCTGACTGAAGTCACTGCCCAAGTTTTTAAATATTATATTATACAAACTCATAATTCATTATTCAGTAAGGCAGTATGGTGGTTTGGACTGGCAAGCAAAGAGATGAAGAGTGTCAAGCTGACCCCTCTCCTTTAGGTTATGAGAAGTTAGATAAAGAAGTATAAATATTAGAGCAAGAATTTCAGTACAGATATGCCCCAGGCTTATTCCTTGTGATACCATAAGATTCTTTAAGAAGTTATCATATGGCTTTTCCAATGCACCCCCAGAAATATATTAGAATAACTCAGACATGTTTCTCAATAAAGAAATATACAGAAGAGACTTCTAAGAGATTTTTAGCAAAAGCTAAAAGTAGGCGAGGGATGCTTATTTCAGAGAAGGAATCACTGATGAATAAGAAATCTAAGCAAAATGAAATAACTATACTTCAAAACTGTGTCTGTCTAACCCCACAAATAGACTATAATATCTATTATTTATTCTATTAACTATTGGGCATTTATGATGTATACAGTACTGTTATGATCCTGACATGCTTTATTTTATGTCCTCTTCACAGCAGTTTACACATGAAGTTGGTAGTGTTTTCTCATTTTACAAATGATTTAACAGAAGATGGGGCAAGTTAAATAATTATCCTAAGTTTCAGGAAACAAATTATATATACCTATCATATTTTACATATAAAAGTGAAAAAATTTTAGTAGAATTTAATACACAAGAATTAGGTTGACTTACTTTCATCTAATTTCCATGCAATATATTATTTTACCTCATTAAATCAATTATTCTTATATTTACAAGACTAAATTATATTCGTCAATAACACTACACTCTATAAAACCTAGATTATATTTATAATTACAAAAATAGCAAGCTAAGCTTGCCTGATTTATTATTATTATGTGATTTACTTTATCACCCAACTAATGATATTAAAACCAAAATAAGCCAAGCTGTAGTAAGGTTACAATGGTCACAACTTTCTCTGCAGTTTCCTTGGCAGTGAATATTCGTCTGATAAAAATCTTCCAATGGTCCTATACATTCTTCACCCTAATTCTGTTCTCATTGAGAGCAGAAAGTTTCATCAAGTAAATAAATGTTTTATTCTGATGTAAATTTTAAAAAATCATAATATTATGTTACTTTTGCTACTATAACTTCCAATATACTGTTACACAGCAATATAAGTCACTTTTTAAATTGCAAATGCAAATAATTCCAAATTCACTACCACAGGGCTCTAGGATAAGCATTCCACTGATAATTTACATGTGTACATGTGTGTGCATGCACCCATGTGTGGCTTTTTGTCAAAACACACCACGCAATATAACAAATTTAGGATTCCTATCAGAGGAACTATCATGGTAGAAATGTTTCATCTGGAATTCAGTTCGGTGTTACCACAGTGCATATATATATATATTTTTTAATTTTATACATGGTGATGGTCTATTATAGTACAATTTTAAAAGCAATTTGTCCATGTGCAAATAATTTACTGGGTAAATAACTCACCCACACTTAAAGGAACTGTTACCATAGCAAAGAAATACACAGAAATAATTACTGAAACAAAACAAGTGTATTTTTTAAAAATCAGAGCCAAGATTTAGAACCAAAAAAAACAATATTTTCAGTTTCTTGCCTTAATTCTCTGATTCTGCCTCTACTGGAATAAAGAATTATTTAAATATTACCATACACATTTTTGTAGAGTTGAAACCTAACATAAGTAATATGACTTAAATCCAGTATGGCAAACTGAATGAAGAACATAAGGTATAAAAATCCAAAGATACGCACTATATTATCAAATCATTATTTTTGTGAAATTTAAATGGGGTAAATAATATTATTAAAGTTTATCATTCTAATATCTGTTAGAAAGGATTAATCATATGAAGACAGGGAACTTTAAGATTGATTCTTAGTTTCATAGTTGAAATTATTGATCTAAGTAAGTTAAGTTGAATAAATTTAGTAATTGAGTAAAGTGAATTGATAAGTATAATGTCTTTGGAAGTATGATTGAACAGGGATATTTTATCTCTGGGAGAAAGAAGGTAAAGCAGAAGTAAAATAATGAAATGATTAAATAAGATTAAATAATTATACAAGATTAAAAGATTAAATAAAATAAACTAAAAAGACTACTTTCCTGTTTCTTGTCTCTCAGACTCAGGACTCAAGGAGTACTGCTTCTAGGCCCAGGTGAAAAAGTGATTTTTAGTATTATGATATCATCTAAAAGTTTATGCAGATTAAAAATCCACAGAATTATTATCTTTAATGTACAGAAAATACATGGAAATACCACTTAGAATCTCTTGAGTAGAACTGAGTAAGTTTTACTTTGCTAGATCATTCAGAGAAACACCATTCCTCCTATTTCTGCCTCAAAAGAAATATAAGAGTTTTCTAAGTCATAAGAAAAAACTGTCTTTATTTATCACTCTCGTTATCATGGAAGATCTCAGATACTCATTTTCGTACCATCGTAGGATACTTCTAAACATGCAGCTTTCAAGAAACTTATGTTGTTCTTGTTTAATAAAAAAAAGAAAGCCTTTAAAATACATTAAACATGAAAGAAGACAGGCAACTCAGTGGTGCTGTGATGCAACATGCGTAAAAGGTCATCTGATCGTAAACTAGAATAGTTAAAGCACTGTGAAAGGTATCTCCAGACACACACCTTTAATCAAGTTAGGTACATTTATTTAAATCTTGAGAAATCACTTCCATAGAAAGCAAAACAATTCTGCAAAATGTGTACTACTATAAGTGCCTCTTCAAATTTGTGATTTGGCAACTGAATTCTCCTTTTCTTTCCCTCCCCTTTGCATGACTTGAAGAGATTATGTCTAATTGACAACTGCAGTCAGAAAACCATCAGGCTGACATGGTTAATAATAGGCATTTCTAACTGAGGTGTCCTTGAGAACTAAATTAATATTGTATTTCCTTGCTAAATATGAAATCTACTGTTGTTACCAATTGTGTAATTCTTTTTAAATTGGATATAAAATTAGAAAAATCACAGATTTTAAGACATCTTTCTTAGTGTAAGCCATCTTTAAGTAAATATATTTTCAATTTCTTATTCTTAATATCTTTTTATATCTTGTTTTGAATATGAACATAAAGTTGGAATAGACTGGTGACAGAAAGTGATATTCTTTTTCTCTCTAGGCAATTTAGTGGATTAACAAATGACATATTTTACAGAAGAAAAGTTAAGAGCTGTTCTAAGGAAGGCACGATGCACTTAAAAGAATGCAATCAGTGTAGAATTCATCAGGGAAAAAAAAAACAAAACACAAACATTTATTAACTATTTGATGTAGGAAAGATGATAGGATTTGAAGCTGATGGTCAAGAAAGAATTCTTGAGATGTCTTTGGTACAAAAAGGTGGTTTTATTAAAGCATGGGGACAGGACCTATGGGCAGAAAGAGCTGCACTGGGGTCATGAGGAGTCCATTGCATACTTTCAGGTTGGGATGGGGTTAGGGATAGTGTAAGCCTCCCAGAAATTTTGGAAATAAGGTTTCCAGGATCCTTAGGGTGCTCACTATTGTTAGGAAAAGGTCATTTATTACTGTTTAATAAAAACTTAGTCATAATAATAATAATAAATAATTATATGTATTATCAATGGGTCAATGGTTGGGGGATGATTGCTAACATGTATCTCGGTAGGGGAAGTTTCAAAGGAATTTTCATATGTTAAAGTAGACTTACAGGATTCTGGGAGTTAGGCTAAGATTGCCTCCTGCCCTTAACAAAGTTATTTACACAGAGGCAGCTGAGTTCCTAGAGGAATATCACTCTACCTATTTCAAGGACTTGTCAATGGACTGTAAGTAGTAAGGGTATTTAATAATTTTTCTTCTGTCTTTGTTTCCCACATACTGACTACTGGGGTCTAGAGTTTTTTCTTATATGACAACTACAATCTGGTAAAAAAAAAAAAAAAAAAAAAAGTAGAGACAATTATTTAATATACATTGAACATAATGGTGATAATATCATAAAGACAACAATATGCATTCTAATCTAATAGATATAAAGATCCTATATAACATTTACACAACACATATATTAGGATCTAGACTACTCTGTTTTCCCTAATTAGAGATGTACAATGTGGTTGACAATTAGCCAAAGAGAGGAGCCAAAGTGAAGAGAAATTCAAATGCAAAGGAGGGCAAAGATGAAAGGACAGAAGCAAAATTTTGAATGACAACAAAAAACCAAAATATCTTTCTTCCAGAGTTTTCTGTCATATGTACCATTATATCTAATTTATATTTAAACTAGTTTCAGCTGGGTTTTTGCCTTTTTGCACTGAAGGTTTCCTGTGTTATGCTGGTCATTCAAATGCATTTACTGAGTGTTAGGTCCACAAACTAATTAGTATGCTCTAAATGCAATTGGTAACATGACTCAACATATTTGATCAAATCTCTTTTAAAGTCAGTCTTACACTTGAAAAATATCCTTTTGTTTTTGCTTAGGCCAATCTGAGTTAAATTTACTCCCCAATATTGTGTTTTCTTCTTTAAATCCCTATTATCATCGGAATTTAGTCCAATAATCAATTTAATAATTGTCTACCCTATTAAACTAAAAGCTCCATGAGACCAGGGACTCTACCATTATGTTGCCTGCAACTAAAATACTGCCTGGCATATAGAAGGCACTCAACATACATACATATATACATACATACATACATACATGAATGTTTGTGGAATGAATGAATTAGTGAAGTAAATCAAAACTGTAGAAAATGTGCCAGAAGGCAAAATGAATTATAGAAAATGTATAGGAATTTGGAAAGAAAGCAATAAAGGGGCACCTGAGTTGCTCAGTTGGTTAAGCATCTACCTTTGGCTGAAGTCATGATCCCAGGGTCCTGGAATCAAACCCCACACAGGGAACCTGCCTCTCCCTTTCCCTCTGCCAACCCCCTGCTTTTGCTCTCTCTCTGTCAAGTAAATAAACAAAATCTTAAAAAAAAAAAAAAAAGCAAGCAAGCAAGCAAATATATTACTGAGGGATGATAATTTAGCTGAGCCTCAAATAAGTTAAATTTCACTAGGGTGATGAGGGTTTAGGTCTAGTGTAAACGTATTTTGTGGCCATATAAAAAAATAAATAAAGTCTATTTTACATTTAAGGAAAATGATAGCCTGGGGTGACCTAATGTAAGAGAGAAGTCTGAAATGATAGTAAAGCATGTATTTTTATTTCTTATAATAGCTGCACCTGTCGGCAGTTGGCCCATTTTTATTTTATGGAAACTCTCAGTTATATAATCGGACAGTTTCCTTTTCCACACAAACTATGATCAATCTTGGTGGCAAATTTGTGGGCTACTTTGGTGTGCATTTATTTGGTAATGGATTATATCCTTGCTCTTGAACTGCTCTCTCTCATGCCCTTCTTTTCTCTATCTTATTATAAGGGGCCTGAACTAGTTCTCTTCATAAAATTCTAGGCTCATGAGTTTCTCCATTACTAATAATGTGCTTCAGGGGATCTCCTATCATCATCCTTGTCCCATACATCCAAACTTACATGTCACATAATAGCTTTATATGAAGATGCACATATTTTTATAACAATGTCTCTTGCCTTTGGTCAGTTTTTATTAACAACAGACTAACAAGAGATAAAGAACTTTATTGTACATTATCTGTGAGAAAAGTGTTGCAACAACATTTAAGAAGAAATGTTTTCAAATGTGCAAATACTATGTACATTGTTGATTATCTGCTCACTTCTGAAGAGTCTCCAGGCCCTCTCTCCTTACCATCCACCTTAAAAATAAGTCAGATTCCTAGACAAGACACTCTGCTCTCTTTTTCCACAGTCTGCTCTGGGCTGGTATGAGTGAGTATCAGATTGAGTCACAGTCCTAACTGATGGAGCACTGGAATGAGCGCACCATTTCTGTGATTTCCTTCCTCTCATGATCCAAAGTGATGAAGTAAAGAGGACTCATCCTCTCAATCATCTCTCTTTCTCTCTCATGCCCCTATGTGACAGCTAAATCTGTATCTATTGTTCTGGGTGGGCAGGCTCAAAGTGAACAACTTTTACCAGCTGTATGGGACAATCAGTTGTCCAAGCTCTTGTGCTGCTCAGGCACCAGAAAGCATTTACAAGACTGGGCTGCCCTTGCATACAAATGGGCAGCTCTAAGATTCTAGTTTAGTCTTCAGAATAGAAATGGATGAAACATACTTTATCTACTGCTTTCGTCCATCATGTCCTAACATAGGGAAAGTGTTTTTTGAGATCGGCCTTTATCAGTAGATTCTGCATTGAATTCTGGAGCCCAAGATCTAGCTGATCTGACTGACATTTTGTCCTTAATAATGTCTTGGGGAGTTGATAAAGGAAAAGGGAATAGTTGAGGCCAATGACTAAATTTAAATATTTTTATATCCCCTAAAAATATATTACTTGAGATCACCATCATGTATTTCTAATATTTGAAACAGTATGTCTCAGTAAGCTTACAGGATTATCCACTTAGAACTGCAATCTCCCCCTTCTTACCACTGTCATTCCTGATCCCTTTAGCTTACTTTACAGTTTTTCTTTTTTTATAATAACAGATACTATATTTTAACAGGTTATATCATGCATATATGTGCATATATAATATCTATTATATGGTATATATTATCTATTGCTTATTTTCTATTCATTTCTCACCCCATTCAATCTAAGCTCTATGAGGGGAAGTGTTTTTGTATAATGTTTTATAGATGTATTCCAGGAGTCTAGAATATTATCTGGCACAATATAGCTGTCCAGTAGATATCTGTAGAAAGAATTATTGAATAGTTTTCGAGCTCCATTCCTACAACTGTAGAATAAGGTTATAGTTAAGAAATCTGAATTTTATAAACCTTAATATTTTGTTGGATTTCACAATGAGTTTTAATGTGTCAACGCTTTATTCACACTGTTTATTCAAAATACATTTGTGAATATATTTATTTCCTATAAAATTTTTTGCCTTGTCTCACTTATAGTAACTATTGACTCATTCTTTTTAATCTTTCTTGGGATGGGTTCACTAAACTAGAATTCAAACTGCTGTTCAAACTGATTTACAAAAAAACAATGCTGGTTTCTTATTTGTCTGTGCCTATGGTTTTGTTGATCTCTGCTGAGTATTGATTTTCACATTAAACTACACTTTCTATTTGTTGTTATTGAAAATGTTAGCAAACAAACTGACTTAGTGAGACATAAATCCAAATTAACAATTAAGTAGCTCTATTACTAATTGGCTTTTTTAAACATCAGCTGCTTTTTTCATAAAACTCCAGGGAAGGCTTACTTGTCTCCACAAGCAGGAAGCGCAAAAACAGTATTTTATAACTGCCTATGATAGTATTCTTCTCATAAGCTCTTAAAAACAATTTTTAAGCTCTCAATTCCTTTGAGTCATAACTCTTGATAAGCCTTTATTTATAAGTAACTGATATGATCATGCAGAAAAATATATACAAAAAGATAACTTGGTATAGAATGAGATTCATATAAACTCCTGTATCTGGTCTATGATCTGTATTGGTAAAACTCACCTTTAATAAAGCTCTGCCTAACACCCTGATTACTCTTAACTGGGATGAATCCTTTACAAATGAAATTGTAGGCACAGCCCATACCCTCTAGACATGTTAAGCAGGTACTATAATGTATAGAATATGAATAAGAGAGAAACAAGGAAATGAAAAATACATTTGGGGCAAGTTCAGAATAACTCCACTTCAGCTCATTGAGACCAGGCTCAAGATAAATGCAGAGTTGAAAGGAAATTATCACATAAATTCTAAGATATTTTACAAAGAACAGCTAAGCTTTGATCTAACTACTCATGACGGAGTTTCTCTCAGTCAGATTTCAGTAACTATTTAACAGTGAAGGCCAGCAACCACTTTTAGAGACATGAAGGCTGGACTAAGTTTATGACAGGTATGTAGGAATCTATGACAAATTATTTCAGTAGAAATGTGAGAAATAATTCAGTAGAAATAATGAGAAATTATTTCAAAAGAACCCCCTTCTTCTTCAGAAAAACCCACTTTTAGAGGCTCTCTCCTTTCTCTTCCCACAATATTCTACCTATTGCCCATACTCTAGTATTTTTCAAACAGTTGTAACTGTATGCTTACATTTCTGTCTCCTACATTAGAACGTAAGATCCTCATGGTAAAGGTCTTGTATCTAATACATTTTCTTTATTCTCAGAGCGTACCTCTTTGTCTACATATACTACATGATCATTAATAATAATGAAAAGAAATATCCTTTATATTAAAAATAATAAACCTATTGACTCAAATACATAAAGACATAACTTGGACACTGTGTCAAACATTCAGGAGATGTATCTGGAATTGTTCTGATGTTAATAACTGTTTCATGAAATCTCACAAGTTGTGAAAAGCAAAGAATAAATAGTATCACACTGAAAAGGACAACACTCCAACAAAATGTCACTATTATAAACTTGTAAAATTGCAGAACATTACTTTATTAGATTGAGATAACATTAGAATTACTTCTGGAAACATTCACATGTCCCAAGAATATCTAAGTCTTTGTCTCCTACTGTGCTTACTTTACCATCTGATTGACTGTGCCATCTGGCTTTTCAGCTATAGTTCTTTCTAGACGAGTACCACCATCTTTATGGGCTCCTGCCAGGGCTGCCTGGCTTTCCAAAGCAGATGTATGGATGGAACCAATACTGACATCCCTACTTCTGCTACACTTTAGGGTTCATATACTATAAACAAACAGAGTAGTCTGCACTCTTGCAATATAAATCTTTAAAACCAAACAATTGTTGCCTCTTACATAAAAAGTTGGCAGGAATAACTTTCCAAATCAACCTCAGTTTTGAGTACAGGGTAATACAAGAGACAGAATGAAGACCTCTTTCAGGTCCATAATAATACTTGCCAACCACATCACAAAGAATTCTCCAACAAAATGTAATCAGAACCTAATAATAAATGTCATTTTTTTAAAAGAATGTATTTATTTATTTGACAGACAGAGGTCACAAGTAGGCAGAGAGGCAGACAGAGAGAGAGGAGGAAGCAGGCTCCCTGCTGAGCAGAGAGCCCAATGCGGGGGGGCTTGATCCCAGGACCCTGGGACCATGACTTGAGCCAAAGGCAGAAGCTTTAACCCACCAAGTCACCCAGGTGCCCAATAAATGTCATTTTTAAAATAAACCTTAAGCCTTCTAACAAGTGGCTATAGGCTTGATTTTATTATTGTTTTATGAAAATATGTGCCAATGTTTTTATGATGTATCAACTGAGTGGTAACTGTAAGATGAAATCCACAAAAGTAAGCAACTACAATTTTAACTCTCTATACTAATTGTTTGAAATGTGTTAAATATGGATTATGCTGAAAATGTTTTTAAATGTTTCAATTCTCCTAGTAACACTAGGAGAGATGTACATATATATCATGCCCATCAGTACCCTTTTTGTTATTTTCACACATCTTTTCATATATCGTTATAAATTCTTCAGTCTGTTACAGTACAGGTACTCTAAATTGAATTGTTTTAAAACATTGTTTTAAACATATTGAATATGAACATATGAATATTAAACATATTGAATGAACATATTGAATGCCTGGATGATTTTCTACATTGGGAGAAGAAGAAACTAATGGGATTCTTGGCTGTGATAAATTACAATGATAAAGAACCTCTTTCCCTATGGACACAGCCATATTCAGATATGCTAGCTGTCCAGAAAGATAGTCATTCACCTGGCTTACAAAAGTTTGTGTGTAGAATATATATCAGTGTCTTATAATAAATTCCTCCTGGATGGTGTGTAAGAGCAAAACCCATGGTGCTTAATCTCAGGAATTCTTTGGCAGTCCTCAAAGCTTCTCCCTGCACACTGGGATTGCAGACTCAATTCAACTGTTAATGCTGAAATTCTTGTTTCAGTCAAGTCCTCTTCTTGTCTCATCAAACTATAATTTCATCATTTTCCCTTCTTCCAATAATTTCCTAAGGAAGGCCAATTACTACTAAGGATAGAACCACAGACAAATATTCTCAAGTGATGTCCAATGAGAAGGTTAATCATTCCTGAGAAATCTAGGACACGAAAGTATGAAATTTCATATTAAAAATTCAGTGCCTTGAATACTGCACAATGCTGCAGGTGTTAAGCTCTGCATTACAATTAAAATACATAATAGATGCAGAGTCAAAAAATATTTCAAATAACTAACCTTGAAATTAATTTCTCATTTTCTTATTAGAAAATTTTTATAACTGAAATGCAATTAATATTTAAACAAATTAAAGTGTAACTTTAATTTAAGGAACATTGTTTAACTGTTACAATGCAATATATATATATATATACAGACAACTGAAATGCTTTGGAAGAAAACTACACTATAATCTCATTCATATAAAAATATATAAATCTATGTTTTATATATATATATATATATAAACTGTATTTGTATATGAATAGCAAATGTTCTGGAAAGCTTTCATACCAGAAAAACCAAGTGGAGGGGGGAAGAAAACTGGAGACAAGGGAAAAATAAACTTTTACTTTTCAGTCAACTTTTTTTTCTGGTTACATTTAAACCATTACCAAAAATTGTAAAAAAGAAATTCAGGGAAAAAATGTATTTTACTTTTATTTTTTAGTTCGAGTTGTTTTTCCAAGCTTAGGTTCATAAAACTTCATTTCCCTTTGTAGTTAGTCTCAAAAGAACCACAACATATTTGACATTTAGTACAGTTTTGGAAAGGAAGTTTATCCCGCAAAATACCAAATGATCTTTAACTAAAAGTCCAGACTATGTTCTTCCATATGACATCAAGTAAACAGCCTCTAATGATTTCTTGCTTAGGTAAGCTATTAACATTCATGGAGAGTCTATTACTGGACTTGATTACCTTGTGTATCAAAGTGACAGATCTATAGCCGCTATGACAGTATTTCAGCTCACAAGCACCCATGGCCAATTAATCCCTTATGAATCGGACCAGAGTTAGCCAGTTGTGACAGCTTTGGAAGTGTGTCAGCTCTCCTTGATAAAGGACACCACAGTACTTAAACTTACATTAGTGAGTATCTGCAAAGGGGCCTTAATATAACTGCTTCAGGGCTATTTTAGGAAGGGTTAGAACTCCACAATGTGGCGTGGCCCGGTTCCCTGGATCAAAAGAGCAAAGCAGTCATTAAGACCTGACTCTGAGACAGATCTCCTTTTTATTTAAAAACTTGTCATTATAAACATTTTTCTAAGAAAATCATTAGCTGTGGAGGAGTGTTAAAAGGTAACGATAAAGTCTTATATTCTGATTGCATAGCGCATTTAAGTTAACTTCTGTTTTTCTGGATGACAAGAAAAACTCCTCTTAAATGGGGAGCATTCCAGAGTTCTGTGTTTCAAGATTTCAAACCCTGTTATGCAAATGAACTATTCTTATGCCCCCAAATAGTGATAATACTTGTTGCCTTTTGACTTCCACCAAATAACCAAAGCACAGTAGGAATAAGGCCGTCCCCACATAGCCATGTATCCCAGGAGATAAGTAATTACACACAATTATTTGATAAATAATTCATGGACACTGTCAGTTAACAGTATAATGGAAAAGAAGTGCTGTTTGATGAAGGCTTGGGGGAATTTAAATTGTTGTTAATCAATAAAAATGTCCTTTTTTAAAAACTAGCTTGGGGAAATATGTATCTTTAAACTCATTTGCCTGTCTTAATGAGAGACACCCTAGAATAAGCATAATTTAACAAAATATTATGTATTTATTTTATAAACAAAGAATGGCATGTACCCCTCACTGCATCTTTGTAATGTGCAGTTGGCAACTTCCTTTTACAGTTTAAACTTAAATGTTAAAAATTTACCTCTGGGACTAATTCAAACTTCAATAAAATCCTTACAACTCTTCCTATATTTTGTGGGAGTAACAGAATACTGGATCTATATCCTCTTAAAAATATATCTAACTAACAGTTACTGAGTATACTGCCTTACAGAAATCATCTCTAATGTTGCAATATTTGGGACTTACACTAAAAATATGTATTCACTGGTCATTTGAAATTCAAATTTACTGAGGGCCATGTATTCTTTTCTGCTAAACCTGACACCCCAAATCATCTTAGTTAATTCAGAAAAGCAAAGAAACTCAAGGTATGTATGAGGGAATCAGTGCTCAAAATTGTTCTTAAACTTTTAGATGTCAAATGTAGGTCAGAAAAGGTAGGGAGGATGGTGGGATGGTGAAGATAAGTTGCAAGAAGATCCAATCATTAATAAAAAGCTATTATTTTCACAGAGTAATGCCCTAATCATCAATTTTTAGCCATTTATGTAATTAGTATAATTAAAGATAATTATTCTGCCACAGTGCTTTCACGGTCTTCATTAATTCAAATACATAATTGCATGATTTTGGGTCAGTTGGAAAAGGGGGGTTTAAGAATTCACTCACACACACACACACACACACACACACACACGCACTCCAATAAAGCAAATTTCTAAAAGGTATGTATTTGAGAGACATATATTAAAATGTTCCCAGCTAATAAATCATATTAATATTTAAAATAATGCTGACCTGCTTACAAAAGACACTTAGATATTTACTAAACTCTAGAAAACAAACTTTAGTTTGGCGGGGGAAGGGGGGTTAGAAACAGTTCTTTCAAAACACCAGAGGATACTATTACGTCCTGCTTTGATCTTCCTATAAAATGCAACTCGTGAATGGATTGTAGATGTTTCTAATCTAGACACATTTAGAACTCACTACGGCTAGACTATCCATCAGCAGGCCCTGAAGAAAGCTACATAGAGCTACAGAGAGCAAGAAGTGCACCAACTTTTCTCACCTGTGAGAGGAGGTTCAAGCCAGCACATTTTTCAGTAGACTGAACTACATAATGGAAAGTGTTTCTCAGGTGAAAGCTGATAATGTGGGTGAATGCCAAATAGATACGGATGTCACACTAACATGAAATTCTGAAAGTTGTTTTTCAGCATGGAAGAGTTCTATTTATGCTAGAAACTGCATAGATATATTTACATACTGAATATTGGATTCTTTTTGATTATTAAAAGCATCTGGTATTAAATCCTGAGACTGAAATGTATTAGCTATAGAACATTGAGTCATAAATATAACTCCATGAATCTCATTTTCCTCATATATAAGTTAGACACATATGACCAACCCCATCATGTATGTAATCTAAATACGTCATTCTCTCCTATATGAAATACATACAAAGTAACTATTATAGTGATAGTTCATTTTCAAGCCATGGAAAACTGGTAGTATAGAGTGAAGGACACTGAAAGAATATTCTCTATGGATGGCTCACATTTCTGTTCATTTTGAGAGCAGAGATATTGATGTCCTCTGTTCAGTATTAAGTATTCAAGGACATAAGTATTACTAACAGCCTTGTAAGATAGAGAGTGTCACCCTCCAGGGCAGGATTTTTTGCTGTCTAGTATAATAATGAAAATACTTCCCTCTGGGGCAAAGGTGGCTTGCAATCTTTCATAAAAGACTGCAATCTCTTATAAAAGATCCTAAGCTCCAGATTGCTTGGCTGCAATGAAAATCCATGGTATATGCAGAGTTCTCCGGAACCACCTTCCATACTGCCCCTGCAGGACCTCAGGGGCACAAAGAGCAGATATGAACATGAAGGTTACATGAAAGTCATGCTTCTTGTGTGTAAGTAATAAAGCACCTTATCTCTAATCCACGAGTCTTGATCTTCTGCCACCTTGTATTTAAACTAGGGCAGGCTCACATATGAGCTTGCAAAAAGGAAAAATCTCAGACTTTTCACAATTTTTGGCAGGGCACTAATCTTAAACACCTTGAATGTAGTTACAGGAAACACTGTCGAGAACTTATCCATGTATTCTAAGGGGTGCTAAATCCTTACAAAAATAGTATTTTCCTAATCTGTATAAATAATTTAAAACAGAGTCTTCTTTAGAGTTGTGTATTTTTTTTTTTTTCCCTTTGGGTCAATACTACATAACCTAAAAAGCTCCACTCCCACATCCACCTAAGGTCTAAATCATATCTATTGAATCTCCAAGAATCTTGTTTATCAGTGTTATTCAACATACCAGAGACTAAGCTCCATGATGGAAGATGTTTTATATGCTTTCTTCCTCCTTCTATGCTCAAGGCCTAGAGCAGGGCCAAGAACAAAGTAGACACATTAAGAATTTCTGTTGACAGAGAGCTACGAGTCAGTATAGTAACATATCACAAAACAATCTCTGATTGAAACAATTGTCCAGAAACAAAAGAAAATATTTTGCCTCTTTTTCTTTCCAAACTGATGATCATAATATTTTGATTCAGATTATACCTGAGTGCATATTCAAATATAAGCATTTTGAACTAATTATCCAATTATAAAGTGAACATTCACATTTTAAAAAAGAACAGAAGATTTTAAAATTTATATTAACCAAAAAATAGTAAAATCTCTGAGGAAGGTTGTATAAAATGAGATGTAAAGAGTATAGGATCAGATGTCTATGTTGCAAACTTGACAAAAATGTGCTTTCAGCAAGTGACTGAACTTCAGGGAGCCTCAGTTTCCTCCTATGTAAAATAAAATAATTATTCCCAATTTAGCACAGTGCCTGGTACAAAGTGCTGAATGGGTAAGGAAGTACATTACACCAAGTCTCTGAGATTTACCTTCATTTAATACAACTAGAATCTGGTTCCATAGCTAATTGTTAATAAATATAAAGGCAAATTGAAAACATAAAAAAATATATATGCAGGGCTTTCCTATGCTTTCACTTACTGAATTCTGTGTTCTCTTGCCTTCTAAAGTTCATTATGCTTATTTGCTCGATAGATGGATATTCAGTTTACTTTGATCCTTTTATGAATAACAAACTATATGAACAAGTTATGACTGGGCAAGTAAACACTAGACAGAGATATCTCTGTCTTCAAAACATCAGATAGAAATGTCATGGGGTTAGGAGTTAGATAATTTTAAATTTAAATTTCATCTGCCCTTATTAGCTATTTGACCTGATAAAATTTGCAGAACCTCTCTGATCATCAGTATCCTCATTTATAATATAGTATTAATAACATCTAATTTGCAGTATATGTATTAAATAAGATCATATATCCTGTTAAAAATAATTTTTAATTGTATTTTAATTAAATTAATTAATTAAAAATAATTGTTTTTAATTGTATTTAATTGTTAAAAATAATAACAATCATTAAGTTTTTAAAAAAATATTTAAGTTAGCTACTGATATTTGCTAAGTTCTTCAAAATGTGATTTATAGGTGTGGTTTCCCTCTAGAGTCAGATAACAGTTAAAGTAGTCTCTGAGGTAACTCTGTCTATCAAGTTCTTAGGAGAACCCTAGATTTCAGCCTTTTAGTAGCATCTTATGCTATACTGAATGTGCAATACTGCTCACTGCAGCCAAACTTTGAACCAAAAACAGCTCAATGTCCTTCCAAACTAATAGTGTCAACAAAGACCATTCTCCAGGATTACTGAAACCAGACATGGAGCCCCCAAATTCCTCACATCCGTTCACTTACAGGCGTAAATGAATCCATTGTCTCTTTCTTCTTCATAAATTGCAGCTCTACACCCTGTTTTTCTCTTATCTCGGAAGTTCTCTTTCATCCAGATACTAAGCATTTGATGTTCTTAGCTCTTTAGATATCTGCAGAGGAAACACTGTGTTGCAGGCCAAAGATCTTTTTTTTTTTTTTAAGATTTTATTTATTTATTTGACAGACAGAGTTCACAAGTAGGCAGAGAGGCAGGCAGAGAGAGAGAGAAGAGGAAGCAGGCTCCTCGCCAAGCAGAGAGCCCGATGCGGGGCTTGATCCCAGGACTCTGGGATCATGACCCGAGCCAAAGGCAGACGCTTTAACCCACTGAGCCACCCAGGTGCCCCAGGCCAAAGATCTTTGAAGATTAATCCCCAACTCCACTTAATATCTGTTCACCCAATACATAAAAAGAAACACTGGTGAGTACTTGTAGATGTACTAATACCACAAAGCAGGTGTAAGAAAATCTAGTGATGGCTTAATACCTACCCACAATGGGTAAGAATTAAACTACAAAAGGAAAGAATTGCCTGTTAGTTCATATAATTTTTGTTCTCTGTACCCACTGCAGAGAAATCTTTATATTGCAACTATTTTGTGAATTGTAAATGGGTGAATACACAGATAGTTGGGAATTACGGGTTTCACTATGAGAAACTCACGCATGCATGCTCACACTATCCACACACACACCATGGGAAAGATGAAGAAGAACTCTATGATGGTGACTGGAATTGCAGTAATCAGCATAATACACAATCATTTATGAACAGCTCAAAAGTTCTTTGAAATTATTTTTCTGCCCTTAGAATATATCCATCCTAAACTCATCCATTAAAAAGCCATGAAGAAATGACATCCGAGTAGCAATGAGTGTATCTAGTGTTCAGATACTAGTTTCTAAACACTATTTCCTATCAGATCACCTTGCAAAATAGTTAATTCCAGGTCAGTAGAGGGAAAGTATAAGAACAACAGTTTGTTCTGTCAGAAAGCAAACAAATGTTTAAATACTAAAGGGAACATATCAAAACGCACATTGGATCCACTTTGAAGGATTATCCTTAGCAAAACTTGAGATTTAGAGGGGAAAAAACACTTCTTCACAGAAAAAAGGTCAGATAGTAAACAGAGATGTAACAACTGGAACTCAAAAAGCAAAAAAAAAAAACACAAAAAATAAAACAAACCTATAGCCTAATGGAAAACAAGATTACTATACAACCCCAAAGTTTACCCAATACATTACTTCTTAATTACAGATGAAAATGCATATTCTTTTTTTTTTTAAGATTTTATTTATTTATTTGACAGATCACAAGTAGGCAGAGAGGCAGGCAGAGAGAGCGGGAAGCAGGCTCCCCACGGAGCAGAGAGCGGGATGTGGGGATTGATCCCAGGACCCTGGGACCATAACCCGAGCCAAAGGCGGAGGCTTAACCCACTGAGCCACCCAAGCGACCCCCAAAATGCATATTTTTAACATGAAGAAATCTAATGGTGCCACATTAACCAAATGATCACACCAGTCTCCCCAGTAATGGAATAAATAAACATAATACCTCCTGATATGATGCAAAAGCAAGTGTAAACCAGCATTAAAGCAGTATTCTTACCAAAAATGAATCTAAAATGAACCTATACATGAAGAAATCATAAGCCTGATCCAAACATGAGATAGTTTACAAAACAACTAGCTTGGACTCCAAAAATGTCAATGTTAAGAAAGACAACCATGATGGAGCTTGTGGGGGAGGGGGGGTGCGTCACTGCTTAGATTAAAGGAGAGTAGAGACACATAAACAAATGGAATGCTTGTCCCTCAATCAGTTCCTGGAGCAAGTCAAGAAAGATTAAGAACAATTAGAAAAAATGTAAGTATGGACTAAAAATTAGATAATATTGGGAATGATAATGATGTTGCTGATGTATAGGAGCATATCCATTTTTAAAGAAATATATATTAATATATTAAGGGAGGAAAAATCATGATGTATATAATTTACTTTCAAATGGCTCAAAAGTAGAGAATGTGCCAAAAATGTTGGCAATTGGTAAAAGGCGGCTTTTGTAATGTATTTTTTTATTAAGATTTTATTTATTTATTTGACAGAGTGAGAGAGTGCAAACAGGGAGAGTGGCAGGCAGAGGGAGAAGGAGAAGCAGGCTCCCTGCTGAGCAATGAACCCAACTAGGGGCTTAATCCTTGGACCCTGGGATCATGACCTGAGCCAAAGACAGACACTTAACTGATTGATCCATCCAGGCACCCTTTGTACTATTCTTTTAACTCTTTTAGAGATTTAAATTATTTTCCAAAAGGTAGAAATGAAAATAATATGTAAAATGCCTAGCAAAGTGCTAGATGACTACCAAGTACTAAGAGTTCACCTCTGGTACGATGCTCTGGATCTCACAATATCTGACAAGTTCCTATGACTCAGCCTTCCCTAAAACCCAGTAAATGACACCCCTAACTAATTATAGAAACCCAGATTTGATTTCTCTATACTCCACAAAATCATAAAAAAGGAGATTAAAATATTTGTAAAACTGTTTTTATGATAAGAATATAAAATAAATAGAATAATTTTTTGCATCAAAGTGATTACATTTTAAAATGTTTTGAAAGAATAAACCTCTGTTATATAATATATATATGGAAGATTTTCTCATATACTATAGAAACGAGGCCTACGCAAACTCATAACTGGAGGCCTGAAAAATAATTTAATTTTACTGCTATGATACTAAATAAGTTCCTCCTTTTATCCATTCATAGACAAGTGTACACCATCTTCTGGCAATGATTCCCACAGAATGGGAAAGCAGATAAGTAGACAGGATGAATATATCCTCCCCCCCCCAAATATCCTATTGGGGAGAATGTTGTGCAACAATAAAGTACCAGTTACACATAAAACTATTAAGCTGGAGACATAAAATTACAATTATCTAAAAGCCTCAGTAAACAAGTGCATTTTATGGCATAACAATAGCTAATAGAAATGACAAGAGAAAGTATGAGGAGAAAGCCATGGTAAAGATTAGTCACCAGAATTCCTTTGCTCAGAAATGGTCAAAATTCTGTCCCTAATTTTGCCTACAAAAAAGTAAAAACAAAGTGAAAAACAAAAGACACATTTAAAGGAGCCACTTAATCTTAGAGGAGATAGGATGTCAGGTACTTCATCAGCACTATCATATTTGCCAATTATTTATTGACCAATTCTTGTGTATTCATATTTTTAAAGAAGTCCCATTATATATGGAAAAATAAAAATTATTATATGACTTACTCATGGCATAGTTTAAAGGGATTATATGTAATTCCAGAAAAATGTTATAATTCAAAAGAATACATTTATTTTTTCAGGTACTGGATCTTTTTCTGAATGATGAATTTACGGTTGGGACTGTATCTTCAAAATATTAGCCCAACATATAACAAAATTCCTGGCTTATATCAACTCAATAGAAGTTGTTTAATTAGGAAAATAATACTAGTTAATCCATTTTTAATAAAGAAATTTCTTTATCTCTAAAGCTTAAATTGACTTAATATAAAAAGCAGTTTCAGAGAGAAGCACAACAGAAAATTTGGAGAATGTGTATTTACAGAGGCTGAATTTGAAACTCCCATATGTTTAATAATAGAAAAGTTCAGAATTTTATAATTCTATCATATGGTATTTTATTTCTAAATACATCTCTTAATCTTCTTTCATAACACTTGGAAGCTCCTCCTGTCAATATGCTGAAGCCTCTCTCCTGCCCTTTAATCTGGGCTACACTTTAACTTACTCTGTCCATGAGATGATGGAGCTACTACAGGCTCCGCAGAGGAAAAGGGATGTCAACAAGTATTTCCTGCATAACTTACAGCCACAGGCTGGTTCTGAGACACCTCTGGAGTCCTTCTAAATTCTGCGCAAAGCACCATGAGAAGCACTAAAAACTCTTCAAGAGCAGAGACTGTACCCAATTCATATTTAGGTTTGTCGTCACTAGCAGAACAGTACTATATACGACAAGGACACTTGATTGCTTTTGATAAATGAATAAACAAAGAGAAAAGAGCTAAACAACATAACAGTAACCAAGTCCAAATGTGGAATCCCAACTCTATACGCTATATGTAGAGTAGATTTTTTTGTTTTGTTTGCTTTTATTTTCATAGGACTCTAGACAATAAGATTTGAGTCCAGTAGACGGTGTACTTTATGAAGCACTACAACCTATAAAACAAAAGAGAACAGGTAGAGAAAGAGCATACATATGATTTTTAACTATGTGTGCCTATGTATTACAAGGATTTATGCCATGTGTGTGACAGTTCTAATTTTATGAAACCTTTTGACCTGTGATCTAATGTTCTGTAAAGGAAAACACTGAATAAAACAATAGGCTGTGTTCTTCCAATGTATGAGTCAGTCAAAATAATTTATTTAGAGACCTTATGAAATGCAGTAACTTTTTCTACTGACCGAGCTTCTATGTAGTGACTTACAGTGATAATGTACTGAAATAGCTGTTACTTTTCATTGCTTACCCTAACACCAAGGAATGACTTGAGCATTGTGGGGAACAGAAAGAAAAACAGTATCTTATCTGTTTAAAAAGATTTCTCCAAACTAAAATTTTATTTTGATTATTTAAGGGAACTTCTGTACAAGAACGGTAATCACAACTTGCAGGGACAATTGTGTAGTTTCTTGGCTGTGCCCCCGTATCACCCAGTATTCCTTTCCCCTCAGGATCCAGAACCAAGCTGCTGGTAGTCACCATTTCCTACCATACACTCATTCTCCTAATATCAAGAAATTCCTGGGACATCTGGGTGGCTCAGTCAGTTAAGCATCTGCCTTCTTCAGTTCAGGTCATGATCCCGGGGTCCTGGGATGGAGTCCCAGATGGGGCTCCCTGCTTCTCTCTCTTCCCCTGTCCCTCCACCCCACTTGTGCTCACTTGCTCACTCACTCTCTCTCAAATAAATAAAATCTTTAAAAAGAGAAAAGAAATTCCCGCATATGACCTACTGTTTCTGTAGTATGTCATTACAGAACACCTGGTGGGGGAAGAAGGGAACAGAACTGTGCTGATAATTTACAGAATTCTCATTTGAAATGAGTCTCTGCTTGTCACATTCTGGCCACTGTCATTGTGCCAGGGAGTCAATCACTGACAGTGTTCACATAACGGACAAAAACAAAGCCAAAATATTCCTCATAAATCAGATGAATATCTAGAAACTTAACTGGCAGCATGACAGATCTTAAGTCCCGACCATTATTTCATGCACAGTTGTAGACACCAGTTAAATTTTTTTTAACACAGTTGGACCTTCTCTGTTACATATACACGCATGTGCAAGCACACACCAGTCGCCTGGTAGGTGGAAATAAGGCAGTAAGAAAATAATGAAGATAAACCTACCAAATAAAACAAATTACTAACAAGAAATGAAGTATAGCAGAAAAACCTTAGGGAGCAAGGGGAAGCAGATGGAGAAAGACCAATGAAGATAATAATAATAATGACAATGATGTGAACGAAAATAATAATGAATGTTTCTTTATATGGTATATCTCATCTAAGGAACTCACAAGAGGCTAATCCTATAAAAAATGGGTTGCAAATAAACATTTCCTCATGTAGGCAACTGTGTGAATAATGGTAAGAAGCAGCATGGCTTATTGGACAGGAAAATGAGAAGAAAAGAACTCTTTTTTTTTTTTAAAGTGAGGAAACTGGCATGGGTTGTTAAGTTTGAAAGCAAAATCAACATTTATTCATCAGTGCTTAGAAAAAGAAGGAATGGCCCATTAAAACAGTTCAATAGTTCCCACTTCCTGCTGGAAAAAAAAAAAAGAAAGAAAATCAAATTTCTTTCCATGAACTGCAACTCATTTGGCAGATAGACATTAGCCCTACTCAACTATCTGTGATTTCCTAAACACACCATGTTCCTTCACATCTTCATGGCCTTGTGTTCACTCATGCTCTTCCTCACAAACTTGCCTTGGTGAAAAAAATTGTGTAGACCAGGATTAACACAACTTTTCTGTAAAGCACCAGAGAGTAAATATTTTAGGCATTACAGGCCATGTGTCCTCCAATAACTAACTATTAAACTCTGTTGTACCATGGAGGCAGCTTTTAAAAACACACATGAGGGACGCCTGAGTGGCTCAGTGGGTTGAAGCCTCTGCCTTCGGCTCAGGTCATGGTCTCAGGGTCCTGGGATTGAGCCCCGCATCGGGCTCTCTGCTCAGCAGGGAGCCTGCTTCCTCCTCTCTCTCCACCTGCCTCTCTGCCTACTTGTGATCTCTGTCAAATAAATAAATAAAATATTTTTAAAAAATAAATAAATAAATAAAAACACACATTAATTCGTGTGGCTGTGTTCCAATAAAACTATATTTATGGACAACAAAGTTTAAATTTCATACAATTCTATATGTCAAAAAAAATTTCTTTCCTTCTAATAATCATTTGAAAAATGTGGGGGGCAAAAAACAACATTTTGAGATAGTAGGCTGTACAAAAACAGATTGTAGGCCACGTTTGGTCAGTGGGCTGCAGTCTGCTGATCTGTAATCTAAATAAGTATCATTGGCTTTGTGAAATTATTTTTAATATATTCCATGGCCAGTCACTCCTTTGCTTTCTTTCATAGTACTCTGCTTATATTACATCATTGTTTATACTACTCATCTCTAAATCTACCATTTCTTCCGAACTATGAACTCCTTAGAAGCATCAAATACTGTAAACATAGTGGTTAAGAACACAGATTCTGGGGCCAGACTTAACTAGGTTTGAATCCAAGTTCTAACACTGTATTAATAAGCTTTAAAAGTATTTATGATCCCTGTGCCTCACAGCTTTATTTATTAAAAAACTGAGAATTATGATTGTCCATATAACACAAATATTTTGAAGCATGCTTAAAACATGCTATCCCAAATTTGAAGAGTTCTCACAAATTTGTAGTGGCAAGTGAGAACCTTTTGAAAAATTATAGTATGCAAACTTGTATCTTCAGTTTATCTAATGCAGAACCCAATACACAACTGGTGTTCAATAAGTACTTTTTTATGTTAAATGACTGTTTTTTAAATTTAACTATTTTCTATTCTTTTCCCCAATGTACTGTATAGTTGTGCGTACTGGGGAGGGAGAATAAAAGATTAAACTCATGTATACATAATAAATATTAAGTATCATAAAGTTCTTTTCAACACGTGTATGGTATTTTAATGTTCTCACAATTTATTTACAATGAGTACAGATGTCCACTGTGAGCCCAGATGTCATTGTTTATTTACTCATTCAGGAAATTTCCACTGAATCTGTATTCTCTGCCAGGATTTGGTGCTAGAATGAATGAATTCAATGAATTATGGTATCAGCCACCAAAAAGTTTGTTGTTCTGTTGTTGAGACAGACTCATAAACTAACAGTATCAATAAAATGCAAAAGGTACCTATTAAAGGCAGAAAGAAGAGCATGTGAGTGATATACCCAGGAATTTTTTTTTAAAACAAATGAGTTGATAATTAAATGAAATACTGCAGATAAACAGAATTTGTCAGACTGATAGATGAGTTTTCCAAGAAGAAAAACAGCTTTTACAGGAACACACAAATGCATTCAGTAACTTGGCTATTTCAGACAAAACAAAAAACAAAACAACAACAACAAAAAAAAAAACAAAAAAACGCCAAGTGTTGGGGAGAGGTCAAGATACAGCTGAAAGGTGGTCTCCAGTCATGGAAGGTACAATATGGCATGATAAGGACTTTGAGCTGTATTCTTTTGGAGAATAGAAATCGTAAGGGTTTTAACAAGGGGAACAGATGTAGGTACCCAAGGAAAAGAACTCAGTGCAAGAGGAGAAGAGGCAGGTACGTCTAAATCACAAACAGATGGTGAACGTGCAAAGAAGGAGCAACTTCTTCCCTTGTGAACGTATTCCCTTATGAGATAAGAAGATAGTTAATGAATGGGAAAAGGGGGAGGTATTCAACAAAATTGTATTAAATTTAAATGACCTTAGGACATCCCCAAAACATGTACTTAGTGAGTCATTTAGACATAACATATCTTATACATATGACAGCCTAGATGTAATCTGCTTATTTATGTTAATTTAATAATTACTCTTAAATTAAGCTGGATCACAAATTAATTGTAGTATGAATGAAAAAGGAGCACACACTTTGAAGCCAGGGAGATCAGGACTTATGTCTGTGACTTGGACAAGGTATGATTCTCCCTGGGGCTGTTTCTTAACAAAGCAGGTCTTATGTTTAGTTTTCTCATCTGTAAAATAAAAAAATTCTACCTGCCTTACCGAACCATCACAAATTAAGTGAGATACTATCTACAAAATGTCGGGTGTAGTACCTTTCAAAGAATAAATTCTCAATTCCCAACATTCTCTTCGTCCATCTCTGTGCTGCGGGAGTCACAAAAACAAGGTATGGCACGCACCTACAAAGAGTTCATAGTCATGCTGGGACAAGAAACATTATAATGTAAAAATAATTCCAGAGAGTATCTACACAGTTTGAGAATTTATAAAATAGACTGAGCATTGAAATGGGAAGTAATCAGGATAGAACAATATAAGCAAAAATATTGTAGATACAAAAATCTATAACGTTTATGTGTACTTTCATACACAGAGACTGAAAAGAAATGGACTAACTAGTAATAATTGTCATAGGTCCTTCATAAGATTACAGAGTATTTTAAATTTCCCTCTTTATACAGTTTCTGCATTTTCTGATATAATATCAAAACTGTAGCAAATTTACAATAAAAAATGCTTTTAAAAATGTTAACTGAATTTTTCTCAATAAAAAGAGAAAAAAGAAAAAAGATGTAAATTTAACTATCTAATGATAACATCACCAATGTAATATATATAATTTAATAAATATTTAGCAATATATACCATATAACATATAGTAAATATCAAATGTTATATTATAAATATTTGTAATTCTACATTATTAACTATGCAATGTATCACATGTAATATTTTATGTATACTTAAATATAAATGTATAATTTATATATAATATAAATACAAATATATTTATATTATATATAAATTATATATAATATAAATATATAATATAAAATTTATATATAGTATAAATATATAATACATAATTAGTAATTGTATATTAGTAATCCTATAAAAAATTAGTAATATGTATATTAAATATACATATATGGATGGGTAGAATTGAGATCTTGCTTCTAAAACTTAGAATAATGGGTACAATATGACAAAGTTAAATAATCTGAAAATTAAGCTAGACAAGTTTATGTACATGGAGTCAACTTTATCTGATGGAAAACACAACTCTCACCTGCACATCTAATTAATTATGGTAAAAATCTGACTTTTGCTTTTCTAGAATTGTCACTTCAATGTTTTAATTTTTCATATCATATTGAATGTGTTAACTCAATCTAAATATCTGAGTTAAATCTAATTTTTATTTACTTCTATAGACCATAATAGAAAATTGATTATTGGCATACATGATTAAAATGATGCATTGTAAAATATAATTAATAATTTTTATTAAATAATTAAATTTTCATTCATCAAGTTGTCTAAATATGAAGCAGTGACATCTTTTTGCAGTGATAAACTCAAGAAAAACACAAGCTTCATATTCCATTACTTAGATAGATACAGACTCTATTTCAACTGAAGATATATTCACAGTGAATTATTTGTATTAGGACACTAATTTTTTGTATCAACTTTTTTTTATATTCTAGTTCATTAACATAGAGTATAATACTGGTTTAGATTCATCACTTACATATTAACAGCCAGTGCTCACCATAACAAGTGCCCTCCTTTTATTAACATTTTTTTCTAGGGAAATTTTCATGCAAGTGGTTTCAGCTTGAATTAACATATTACTAACATAACGGGAATATTTTAACATCTTATATATATCAGAGTTTGATTTCATATGATACACTATACAATGTTTGAAAGTTTTAAGGAACATAAATATTTGTGTGTTCTCTTCTATTCTTACTAAAAATAATAGCAGTAACATATATGATTCCTAATATTTCAAACATGATGGACTTTTCAACAGCCTAAATTTTTAGGACCCTAACTTCTTGTACATTTTTCCTTGCAAGTTTTCAATTTTCATATTTACCCTCTATACCCAGTATGAACACAAAACAAATGAAGGAAAACAATAAATCCCTTTATTCCTGCTCTTGGGTTTTTCTATCAAGATTAATGACACCATAATATACCCAGATGGGAGAAACTGGGCCATATGATCAACATTTCAAGCTCCCTGGCTGCATACTTCCTTTTATTGGGGGGACAGATTACAAATTATTTTCACAAAGGGCCATACCCTTCCACTACAAACAAGCACTTTTTTAGAAAAGACAAAATGACTAAAATCAAATTACTTCTAATATTCTTTTATATTGCCAACACTACAAACCATCCTTTCAGCCCCTGAGCAAAGGGAGAAAAGCAACATACACCATACAAACCTGTAAGATTGATATGGCACATGAGGGTCTCTAAGTCTAGATCAGCAGATCCCCTTAAACAAGAAAGGAAAACACTCCACACCCTCAAATGCCTCAATTTCTTTAAGTATCAGAAAAAGGCAAGAAGTGGATGTAGGGGTTATGTTTGGAGAAAGGTGGGATTTAACATTAATTTTAAATAACTGACAGTATTCATTGAAACAGGCAACCAAAGGCTGATCTCATGCTCTCCTTGATGACTGCCTAACTGTAGCCAAGGCTAAAATCGCATAGCCCTAGTGATTCTATGATCTTCACAGAAGTGATAAGAATATTTCTACCAACCAGTCTCCAGAAATATTTACATTTCATAGGTTAAATAAAAAGCTAGCTCAGCACTTTTACTCAACTGAAATAGTGGTTTTTTCTTGTAGTTGTTTTTGTTTAGTTTTCATTTCAGTATATTTTATATAAATTAAATGGAAGAAATGATTGACAATCACTTATTATTTTCAATCAGGATATAGAATCCATTCCTTTAGCACGACTTTCACAGATCCCTGTAATTAGGCTGTAAGATGGCCTTAGGCCTATTTCCTAAAGCATTTCTTTCTAAACTTCCTCTGGTCAGCTCACAACCTATCATTCTACAAATACTTCCTTTACTCTGCTTTTATTAATCAGGTAATATCTTGAGAGAGAACCCTCCAAAGACAGAATGTCTTAACCTCTACCTCTATGTGATGGTTAATATTATGTGTCAATCTGGTGCGCCATGATGTTTGATGTGCATCAAACATTATTCTGGATGTTTCTGTGAGGGTATTTTTGGATAAGATTAACATTAAATCAGTGAACAATGTGTAAGCAGGTTGCCTCCTATACTGTGGGAGGGCCTTGTCCAAGTAGTTGAAGGCCTTAATAAAACAAATGATTGCCCTCTCCTAAGCAAGAGTGAATACTACAGCCTGACAGCCACCAAACTTGAACGCCAGCATTGGCTCTTCTCTGAGTTTCCAGCCTGCCAGGTGAACCTACAGATTTAGGATTTGCCAGCCTCGATAATTACGTGAGCCAATACATGAGCCAATTTCTTAAAATAATTATCCTTATGTCCATATATACACCCACATCTTATTGGTTTCTTCCTCCCCTATGGAGAATCATAAGATACCCCACAACATCCTATTGCCATCTAAAAGTTAGCCTACACTTTCTTTAGTTAAAGTTAAGAATGTCCATGCCTCCCTGTCCTACTAGAAGATAAATCCAGTGAAATAGAAACCACATTTTACTGTGTTTACGGACACCGCCACAAAATTGTCTAGCACATGGGAGAAGCTCAGTAAGTAATTAACTGAATCAATCCACATGGACTTTGAATATAACTTTAAAAAGGTACTTTTATTAAAATGAATAATATATAATTATTCCCTTTGTCTTAGGAATCCTCAGCAGTTCCATGTGTTTTGGATCACTCTATGACTTTGCACAAAGTATTAAAGAATCACTAGCTTGAGATGTCAGTAATGGAACCAACGATCCCCATTAGCACAAAGTCAATATATGTAAGCCAACAGTAACAATATTACTATCCTTTCAAAAGGATTCCTCATCTTATATCATCCTCACTGTTTTGTTCACTAATTAGTTCTTTAATCAACTGATTATCTATTAAGTACTCACTTAATTACCTTACATGTAGATACTGGTTATACTAAGGGCTTTTGAACATTTTACTCTAATACTCTAAGAAAATTATCACTGTAGTGGCTTTGACTCAAACACCACATGAAGAAAAAATATGCTTATAAGGAATATCCAAATATATAAACATTCACAATTATAATGTACTAAATTGTGAAGACAAATGCTTTACACAGATGTGCAAGAACAGTAATGAGCCTCATCTTGTTACAACTTCAGTAGGGTACAGTGCTTCTCCCAACAGACTGTGTATGAATAATCTAGGGATCTCGTTAAAATGCAGATTCTGACTGAGGTGACTTAGGGTGTTATCTGAGATTTGAACTTTTTCTAACAAGCTCCCTGGTAGTCCCTTGAACTGTTTCCAGATCACACTTGGAGTAACAAGAGTTGAGACTATAGAATCCAGAAAAAAAAAAAAAAAAAAAATCAGTATTTCACCTTCTGCTTCTATGTAATAATGTCAAGCAACTGGGAGATTTATGGTTCTCCACATTTTTATTAATAGAAAAAAAATCCTACTACTTGTTATGCAGAATTATTCACTTATCCAGTTATTTTCCTATGTCCCTCCTCTTTATATGACAGCATACTAGGTACCAGGTTTGATGTGTGTGTGAGCGTGTGTGTTTGTGTGTAGCAGAGTGAAGAATAAAAATCATGAGGTAAGGCGTACAATAGATCCTGACTCTGCCTTCTTTCTGATTATAATCAGTCTAAAGTGTTACCAAACAACTTAACTATATAATGAACTACATAGAAAACATGAGCACCTAGAGATGCATTAGGTATAGAAATATGTGTGGAATGCGTTAAATTATATACAAAGCTCCAGGGGAGCAAGACTTTAAGTCATTTTTTAAAGAGATAGAAGACAGACTGTCAAATAGACAATCATAAGGGGTTACTGAGTATTAATGGAAGTAAAAATTAGCAGATGTAAAAATTGAAGAATAAAAAGAAAACAAAGAATGAAAGTGAGCACAGATTATCTTCATTGTGATGTAGAAGAAAATAAGGGCAAATAGTGAAAAAGACAGACAGGACAAGGCAGTTAGGGAAAGAAGAAGATGGACTCTTGTATATGGGCTTTTCCCAGATAAATAAATACATCCTGGAAAAAAAAGAAACATTATTATGTGTATACATCATTAAAAGATGCACACAGAAAAAAAAATGGAAACATTTAAAAGTTGATTGATGGTGAGACTGGAGAAGAAAGTGAATTTGGAATTCTTATTTTACAGAATTTTTAATATGATAGATTAAGGCCTATTTTATACTTTTTATTTTACTTTTAGAAGAAAGTATCTAGAAAGTAAAATTGCTATACTCTTCCTTTTGCTAAAACACTGAAATAAATTATCAAGTTGTAGAGTAACTAGTAGATTAACCTCAGAGGAGCTGATAACAGTCATCTGATATGTACTCTGGAGAAAAGATAGTAGAATGAAATACAATTTTCACCTTACTAAATGGTACCCAAGTGTTTTGGGAGATAGCCAGATGCAGTCCAGCATATATTAGCTCTGTGAGGTGGGAGCTATGGGTCCCAAGGGTGGTGAAACTCTGCAGTGAACATATCACTATGACTTAAATATAGCAAATTCTTAAGGGTACAGCATTTGAAATAAATGGAAGTTTATTTACAATTAATCCACCCTAAGAGAACCTAGAACATTTCACTAAAACTTTCATCACTTAAAACATGAGATAAAATAGCATAAGAAATATGACCTAAATTATTTCAGAAGCCATAATATACAGCAATGTTATAGATATGATAAGCTGATAGTATCAATGATCCATGTTTAATTTTTACAAGAGACACTGGGATAACAAAGAATGTGTCATTTTCTACACAGTTCAGGGAGAAAAAGTGCTTTTAAGTGACTAATGCAAACAATTTGACAAATTACCACAGCTTAATTTAAAAATAAAATTCTTTCATTAATATTTTTAATATTTTTCCTCTTTTAGTTGAAGATCCAATCAAAGATTGTGTACTGCATTTAGTCTTTATGTATCTTTAATCATATATTCTGAAACACTTCATTAGCCTTTTCATAATTGCAAAGTGGTACCTAAGACACTTGCATATTCATAATCACAGAACTAAACTATTTGGAAGCCATAGAACTACTACACTATTTGGAAGGCATGATATCTGAAAATTATTCTCAAATGGCTCAGGGAAAAAAAAAAAGTGTGTGTGTATTTGAGAAAGAGAGAGAAAATAAACCAATGTGGCAAAAATGTTGATTGAATATGAATAAATTATATACAGAAGTTCTTTTTCTTCATCTTATAACTTCTCTTTTGTTTGAAATTATTTCAAAATAAAAATTTTAAAAAAGAAGAACATAACTTATAAATCTTTATAAATCATATCAGATGGGCTCTTTCTTATGGACTTTGGGAGAACATAATTAAGGTTGAGAAGTTGTCTAGAATTTCCAAGCAAGATTTCTCAAGGGTAGATGGCCATTCAAGGGTCTGAATAAATTTGATTGAGTCCAAGAACTCCTTAAAATTGTACATAGACATTTGTGAATGAAGTTTTTTTTTTTTTGTTTTTTTGTTTTTTGTTTTTTGTTTTCTGGAAGGACAGGCCATAGTCTTCATCAGATGTTCAAAAAGATGTGTAGCCCTCAAAAGCTTGGGAGTTACTGCATTAATTTCTGTTCATCAAAAGACATCTTAAAGAAACTGAAAGCCAGAGTACAAACGAGAAGAAGTTATTAAAATTGTTAATGTATGTAAATAACAAAACACTAAAAACATATAGAACATACAAAACGCACCCATAAATCACTAGGAAATCAATAATCTAATTCAAAATACAGGTAGAGAACATTAACCTAAATTTCAAAACAGAGGAAACACACGACAATACACATTCAAAGAGCTGTTTCAGCTCATCAGTAAATCAGAAAAGCTCAGATTAAGATCACTATGAGATATCATTTACACAAATTAGATAAGAATAAAGAAAAAAACCCAATAATACCAAGCATTTAAAAGGATATGGATTAAGAATATTCTATAGAATGTTGGGAGTATAAAGTTGTATAACCATCTTTGAAAACAGATTAGCATTATCTAATAAAATTAAAGAGTCACACACTTCATGATCCAGCAATGACATTCCTAGACATATATCTAAGAGGAATCTTTATATGCATACACAAGGAAACATTTATAAGACTGTCCATACCAAGAATGTCAACAACAAAACTAATAGAACTCAAGTGCCATATGAAATAATAAAAAGTATATATACTGATCTCTGCCCCCAGTCCCCAGCACAGAGCTCCTAAGACTTATAATTTCTTAAGTGATAAGTCCACCAAGAGCATTCTGTTCTACTATTTGGTCTTTGACTCTGGTTCTTGACTCGGAGCTCCTAAATCTCTTAGAATTTCCTGAATGACAGGACTATCTCCTACTCTAATAAGGAAGCTCTTCTTAGGCTTCTGGAAAACTTCAGATTGGATGCTGGTCACCATAAAGACCACGCCATGTTTAAAAGCTTGGAACTTTCAACTCCATCCCCCTTTGGGTAAAGTGGCAGAACTGTGGGAGACTGAGTTAATGATTAATCATGCCTACCTGATGAAGCCTCCATAAACACCCAAAAGTATGGAGAGTTTCTAGGTTGGTGAACACAGAAGTGCTAAGAGAGTTGCAGGCTCAGAAGGGTATGGATGCTCTACACCCCTTCCAACATGCTCTGCTCTATGCATCTCTTACATCTGACTGTTCATAAATTTTATCTTTTTAAAAAGATTTATTCATTTGTTTTAGAGAGAGCAAGAGAGCATGTGAATGGGAGAGGGGGACTCAGAGGGAGAATGGGAGAGGGAATCTCAAGCAGACTCCCTGCTGAACATGGAGCCCAAAGCAGGGCTTGAGCTCACGACCCTGAGATCATGACCTGAACTGAAACCAAGACATTTGACCAACTGTGTCAGCCAGGCACCCCTCTTTTATAATAATCTGTTAACCAAATATTTTCTTCCTGAGTTCTATTAGCTATTCTAGCAAATTAACCAAATTTGAAGAGGCAGAATAAGAATTTTTGATTTATAGCCAATTGGTCAGAAGTGCGGGTAACAACCTGGACTTGCAGTTGACACCTGAAGCAGAGGGTTGGGTGGGGGGAAATCTCATGGGACTGAGCCCTTAACCAAGTCCAGGTAGACAGTGTCAGAATTGAGTTAAATTATAAGACACCCAACTGGTATTGCCGAACTGCTTTAGTGTGGAGAACCTACATAAGAGTGCAGATACAGTAAAGTAGTGTGAAAGTAAAGGAAACACACAGGATGAGTGTAGGTTTTTTTCCCTATAAATGACAATATTCAAGAGAACTGTAATATTCCATTTCTAGGATGGCCCCATGATCCTTGCTTCCTAGGATCCATGACTTTGGGTACTCCCCTGACATACTGTATCAGTCACCTATGTAAACACTAGACTATAGCCAAAGGGACGACACACGACTTCATGGTGAGGACATTAAAGACATTACAACTTTTGCTTTGGTCTCTTAGATAGTTTGCTCTAGGAGAAATCAGCAGCCATAATGTCAGAGTACTCACACCTCCTATTTTGAGGCTTACATGGAGAGGAATCAATTAGCCAGCACCAACTTATCAAACATGTGACTAAGCCACTTTGGAAGTGGGTCATCCAAGCTCAGCCATGTCTTCAGATGATTACAACCCAGCTGAAATCTAACTCTAAACTTATGAGAGACCTTGAGCCCGGCTTTCCAACTGAGCTGGTTTCAAATTCCTGACCTTGGATTTCCATGAGAAATCAGGAGATAATAAATTTTGTTTTAATCCGCTAATTTTAAAGGTACTTGATAAGCAGAAATAAATACCTAATGCAAATTAAATTATGGTAATTTTTTTAAAAATTCAAAATCAACTGAAACTAAATAAAATATTGTTAAATGTACACTTTCTATAAAACTTTTAAAAGCAACAAAAAATAAATGACACCATTTATTTTATGTGAGCAAAGGAAAAGGGACTAAGCAGTAGGGGAGCACATAAGTACATGAAAATTATTAGCAATGTTCTGATTGGTAGTGTTTTCATAGATGGTCAATAAATTAATCACATTTAATTTAATTTTAAAAAGCCATGCATGGAACAAAAATAGTGTTTCCTCATCCAGGGATTATAATCAATTGAATTCATTGAACTGAAGACCCACTGGGAATTTCTGAGTGACACAACAGGAAGAAAAACCATTACTCTGAGCCAGAGTTCCTTTCCAACTTCCATAAAATATAATCTGCTAGAGGTTACTATCAAAAAAGATAAAAATGAACATGGAAAAATATAATACCTTAGTTTCCCCTGAGACAGAAACACAGTGAGTTGTGAGAATTTAAAATGGCCCGTCATTTAGTATGTACTTTGGACCCTTTTCTAATACCTCTTAGACTCTTAACAAAAAAGACAGACACTTTTCCCGGTGAGATAAAGAAGAACATGCGCCTCAGGAAAGAGGATGCTGGTGAAGGGATGGGCAGAATAATGAAAATCACCTTGTTGAAATAACCCTTTAGACCCAAGATGATGCCACACATGCCAGGGTGCCACATGAACAAACAGAAACTCAGACAACTCTCATGTCCCTGTAAGTGCTTTCATGACCAGAAACACAGTATATCAAGTCAGCCAATCCGCAAACAGCAAGACAACTCCGGGATCACCTCAAACAAGGTTAACATGTACCCCAAGCCTATCAGGAATATTCTATTTTTCTCTGTTCTTTATTCTTTATCTTATACTGGCTTCTTCTCTCCCACCCAATTTTTCAGGTCTCTATAAGCAGACCATCACTTCATGAAGTATTAAATGAAGTTTTTCTATCTTACGTAAATTATCTTCTTTAAACACTTTTTAACATTTTTTGGTCATGAGGAATGGGATCTGAAGCTTACATGAGTCTGCAGGATGAAATGTGCAGAAGTGCTCCCGAGCCCCAGGAGTTCACTGTGTCTCTCATTTTTACAGAGGGCCATGGGTTGGTGACTCCTAGGTTTGAGTTCTACCTAAGGGCATGCAGCAAGCTGACCCAAGGAAAGTTTATTTAAAAAAAAAAATAAATAAATAAATAAAGGTTCCCAGAAAGGTTTTTGGTCCTGGAAAGGCTCTAGGGTAGTTATATTAGAATAGAGTCTACAATGAGAGGAAGCTGTTAGGGAACTCACCAAGCCTCAAGGCCAGTCCAAAGCCTAAACTGCTGGGGGACACCATTAGGGCTTCCACCACTATAAAGAAATTTCCTAAAGGGAATCATTTCTTGCTAATGGCAATTTCATAGACTAAAGTCACAAAATTGTTGAGCACCAATCCTGTACTTAAAAGCGGTTTGAGGGCTCACTGCCTAACTCTAAGATGATCATGCTAGGGTAAGTTAGTCATAATACAGGTAAGATCGACACGAGGTCACCACCAACCTTAAGAAAATTTCCATGCAACAAGGTACTCTATAAAATGCCACAAAATCCCCAATTCAGTGGCACATTACTCTTAGGTATTAATCTGACTCCAAGAGACCCAAGGCTTAGCTAAAGAAATGGAATCCTAGAAGTTTCAAAGAATTGAGTGTGGGCCTCTCAATACATCTGCTTTTTTTATATTTATTTTTTGTTTGTTTTTAAATTTTTATTATTTTTTTATTATTTTGTATTTAAAAACTACAGTCCCCAGAAGCTGTAGACATCAACAAAAATAACAAAATGTTACTAAGACAATCTAAAATTACAATCGCCGTTATGGAGAATATTCCAATTAGACAAGATTGTTCATTTAGGTACGCTTAAAAGCAAGGTTTCCCAAATCAAACAGAGAGAATGGAGTACTTACTTAAGTTGGCCTAAAGAAGCCCACAAAAGGCTTCACGACTTCAAAATAGTTTTTTTGAAAGATTCATTGCAAAAGGCTAATGAAAAATTAAAGACCCAAGAGACACTTAAAACAAGTCTGTAAGACTGACATGGTTCCTGCTCTTCCCATTTAACCTCCTTTACTTTAGTACTCAGTCTATTAATCCTCTATCAGAATTGTCTTTCCACCCCGAAAAGACTACAAGGATGTAAACCAAAGTCAAATCCTTGTATACCAACTCAAACACTCCCATGTCCACCCAGAAAGGAGGGCCCCTGTATAGACTGAGGGTTGATGGGATTCGAAGGGATTCTTTGATACTTCCTTAAAAAGAAGGAGAAACTAAAATTAAAATCAGTAGAGAACACTGCCAATCTCGTATGTGGTAGATACCAGAGCTATCTTCTCTATTTAAACCCCACTCACTCAGGAAACTGCAAATGGAATCCTGGGAAAACTGGCAGAAGCCAGCAAACAGTGAGAACCATCACTGTCAGCTCTCCCAGATCTCTGGAGTAGTTGGTCAAGAAAGGAAGGTAAAATTTCACATTGTCCCTTCTTTCAAATTCAGACTCTTGTGAATTTGGTTTTGGGGTACCCACTGGTTGACAATCTTTTCTCTCTCAAGGACAACTACTGCCTTCTTGTTTATCTTCTTTTTGTGTCCTAAAACTTGATTTAGCTTTCTGAGGGCCTGGGGCCCGCAGGCGGGAGGGCTTACATATGCAGACAGCTCAGTTGTCAGGTTGATTATCCTGGGAGGGTAGTATCTTTTGGGGCTATTTAATACTGATAGGTATATGTACTGCTTGTCTGGGCTAAAACTTGGCAAGATATTTGAAATCTTTTCAATATGATACTTTTTTAGTTAGATAGTTAGATACTACTTTAGTTATACATTAAAGTAGGGTCAGATTGAAAGCTACTGTTCAGAACCCGAAAGAAACTTTGTTAGACTTTCTCCCTAAAGCTAAATGAGACTATGTACCCAAAGACAAAAACAAAACAAAACAAAACAACAAACCAAAAAAAGCCTGTCAAAGACAACAGCTTTAAGTCCAGAATACGGGAATCTTCTGATTTCTTAGTTGAAAATCTTCCTGCTACAGTGAAATAAACTAAAGATAATGTAGTTGGATTGGGGGTGGGTGGTCACCAGGGTTTGGTATCATTCAGGTTCCATCCAATTCTTTGAAGAATTAAAAATATTGTTCTACAAATGAAAACAACTGGTACAACTTGTCTTACAGATTGAGTCTTATAAGCACAGAAAAAGCCCACCTATTTTTACCAATTCCCAAACTTTCCCAATTCATCTCAAAGGGCTTATAAATATTGCCAAAGATCTGGATGCAGGGTAAAAATACCCTTCTGGTGGAGTTTACATTTTTCTCTGTGTTTTTGTGATGTAAATATTCCGCTGTGCCCTTTCCTGGAACTGGGGGCCAGCACTTTAAATGCAAACCTCAGGGAGCTAATTCTTATCAGAAGGGGAAAAAAAGAGAGAGAGAAAAGAAGGGAGGGGGTAGAGTGCCGGAGGGAGGTTATTTGGAAACTGTATGAACAAAAAAATCTTAAAATATTCACTACAAATATTAGTGAAAAGTATAGGCCATCTAAGCAAGTAACCTTGCTTATTCCATCTGCCAGAAACACAACTTGGATCCAATTCTTATAGACTAGTACATTTTTGCATTACTCTAACTATCTCATGGCTAAAATTTGAAAACAAAAGCTGTAAGCTCTGTTTGTATTTGTCTGCATGTCTACCTATGTATATGTATGTATGCCACAGATGCATATTTACCTATTTCCAGGTAGTGTCAATATTAATTTGTCAAGAGCTCTATTTATTTTGGCTTAAAGGCAGACAAATGTTTCTTTTTTTTTTTTTTTTAAAGATTTTATTTTTTTGACAGACAGAGATCACAAGTAGGCAGAGTGGCAGGCAGAGAGAGAGGAGGAAGCAGGCTCCCCACTGAGCAGAGAGCCCGATATGGGGCTGGATCCCAGGACCCTGGGACCATGACCTGAGCCAAAGGCAGAGGCTTTAACCAACTGAGCAACCCAGGCGCCCCCAGACAAATGTTTCTATAAAGAAAGTATACTCTCAGAAATAAATAAAACTTAACCCAAATGGTTTTCAAGTTCATGTGATCTAGTACAATCAAGTAAAAACTAGTTTACATTTGTTGATTTAATTAAAACAGACATGTCTTTAGAGTTACAGCATTAAATATAACCCTCTTATTCTACCAAGCTTTAGTCAAAGTCAAATGAGCTCATATTATCTGTTACAGAATTTGTCAGCAAAGAAATATAACTTAAGCTAATGGTTAACTGTTTAATACCTCATGAAATTTTCATGAGTAATCTAAATATAATTATTAAAATCAAGTAAATTAAATGTCAGTAAAAGTTCATAAACTGACTTTTCAACAACGATTATGCCTTATGGTATGTCACTTAAAAATAGTTCCCAAAATCTTTTTGGTAACTTGAAATCTTAAAGTTAAATTGAGATAAGTTAAATGATGGATATTCGTTGACTATCTAGATCATTTCCAAATTTCACTGTTGAATTTGCAAAGATGCTGGTATTCCATAGTTCTGCTCGTTACAAATTTTTCCTTGATTTCAGGGCCTTAGTTTCTCTGAAACAAGCTGACTGAATAACACTCTGGGGAAGTGAAGATACAGTAATACAAAACACGTAAGTAGACCAACTGGCTTATTATCTCCTTTACCCTGGAGATATTGAAGGCTTGGTGCCAGACCATCACAACAAAGTAACTATCTCAATAGAGTCAGTCAGCTGAGTATATTTGTTTTGGTTTCCAGTGCATATAAAGGTTACATTTACACTACACTGTAGTCTATTAAAGTGTTCAACAGTATTACGTTTAAGAGATGCACATATTTTGGGACACCTGGATGACTCAGTCCGTTAAAACATCTGCCTTTGGCTCAGGTCATGATTCTAGGGTCCTGGGATCAGGTCTTCTTCCCTCTGCCTGCCACTCCCCCTGCTTGTGTACTTTCTCTCTCTCTCTCTCTCTCTCTGGCAAATAAATAAAGTCTTAAAAAAAAAAAAAGAAATACACAATTAATTAAGAAATGATTTATGGCTTAAAAATGTTAAACATCATTTGCGCTTTCAGCAAGTCAGAGTGTCTTGCCGCCATATTGACACCTGCTGACTAATCAGGGTGTTGGTTGCTGAAGGTTGGGTAGCTGCAGCAATATCTCAAAATAAGACAACAATGAAGTCTACTGCATTGATTGGCACTTTCTTTCTCTACTGACTTGTAGCATGTAATGGTATTTGACAGCATTGCACCCACAGTAGAAACTTCAAAACTGAAATCAATCCTCTCAAGCCCTGCCACTGCTTTATCAACTAAGCTTATAGAATACTCCAAATTCTTTGTGGTCATTTCAATAATTTTCACATCACCTTCAACAGGAGTAGATTCTATCTCAAGAAACCACTTACTTTGCTCTTCCATAAATAGCAACTCTTCAACCATTCAGATTTTATCCGAGATTGCCACAATTCAGTCCCATTTCAGGCTTCACTTCTAATTCTGGTTCTCTTGCTATTTCCACCATATCTGCAGTTATTTCCTCCAGTGAAGTCTTGAACTCCTCTAAGCCATCCATGAGGGCTGAATGGTTCCAAACTCCTACTTATTTTACATTTTGACCTCATCCACTGAATCATGAATGCTCTTAATGGCATCTCGAATGATGATTCCTTTCCAGAAGGTTTTCGATTTACTTTGCCCAGATCCATAAAAGGAATCACTATCTATGGCAACTATAGTCTTATGAAAAGTATTTCTTAAATACTAAGACTTGAAACTTTAAATTACTTCTCAATCCATAGAATAGATATTGTGTTATAGAATATATTGGTCTATAGAATAGATATTGTGTTAACAAGCATAAAACAACATTAATCTTGCTGTAAATCTCCATCAGACTTGGGTGACCAGATGCATTGTCAATGAGCAGTAATATTTTGAAAGGATTTTTTTCTTCTTGAGCAGTAATTCTTGCTTAAAATATTCAGTAAATCATATTGTGATCAGATGTGTTGTTACCTGCGTTTTCTTGTTCCACTGATAAAACACAGGCAGAGTAGACTTCACATAATTCTTTAGGGGCCTTAAGATTTTCAGAATGGCCATGAGCACTGGCTCATTAACCTCTAACGAGAGAGTCAGCCTGTACTTGAAGCTTTGAAGCCAGGCTTGATTTCTCCTCTCTAGCGATTAAAGTCCTAGATGGCATCTTCTTTCAATAGTAGGTTGTTTTGTCTATACTGAAAATCTGTTGTTTAGTGTAGCCACCTTCATTAATCATCCTAGCTAGACCTTCTGGATAATTGCTGTGGCTTCTACATCAGCATTTGCTGCTTTACCTGGAATTATTTTTTTTTTAAAGATTCATCATTTAGTATTTACCTAAGAATACAAAAATACAAAATTCAAAGGAATACATGCACTTGAATGTTTATAGCAGCCATATCTACAATACCCAAATTATGGAAGCAGCCCAAGTGTCCATCAACTGATGAATGGATAAAGTTGATGTGATACACCCCCCGACACACACACATGCATGTACACATGCACACACAATGGAATATTACTCCATCATAAAGAGAATGAAATCTTGCCATTTATAAGGACATGGATAGAGCTGGAAAGTATCATAAGTATCATGCTGAGTTAAAAAGTGAAAGAAAGACAAATACGATGATTTTGCTCATATATGAAATTTAAGAAACAAAGTGAATGAGCAAAGGAGGGGGAAAAAGAGAGGTGAACCATGAAACACTCTCTTAACTATAAAGAACAAACCGATGGGGCGCCTGGGTGGCTCAGTGGGTTAAGCCTCTGCCTTTGGCTCAGGTCATGATCTCAGGGTCCTGGGATTGAGCCCCACATCGGGCTCTCTGCTCAGCAGGGAGCCTGCTTCTCCCTCTCTCTCTGCCTGCCTCTCTGCCTACTTGTGATCTCTCTGTCAAATAAATAAATAAAATCTTTAAAAAAAGAAAAGAAAAGAAAAGAAAAGAAAAGAAAAGAAAAGAAAAGAAAGAACAAACTGATGGTTATCAGAGGGTAACCACTGGGTGGGGAGCAGGATGGGGGTGTTAAATCACTGATGGGGATTAAAAAGTACACTTCCGATGAGCACCAGTATTACATGGCAGCACTGAACCACCACACCACAGACCCGAAGCTAATACTACATCATATATTAATTAACTGAAATTTAAATAAAAACTTAGGGAAAAAACACTGATGGAAGAAAAAGAAAAGTCTTCCTCTGCATTCAAAACTTGGCTATTTGACACAAGAGGCCTAACTTTTGGTATAGCTCAGCCTCTGACATGTGTTAATAAACTTCATTTTTTTTAGTTTTTGATTTAAAGTGAGATATGTAATGACTACTCCTTCCATTTGAATACTTAGAAGCCATTGTAGGGCTATTAACTGGCCTAATTTTAATCTCGCTGTATTTCAGGGAACAGGGAGGCCTGAGAAGAGAAAGAGAAAAGGAAATGGCCTCTTGGCGGAGCAGTCAAAACACATACTTTATCAATTAAATTTGCCATCTTATCTGGGCACAGCTTGTGGCTCCCCAAAACAATTATAATAGCAACATCAAAGATCACTGATCACATATCACCATAACAAATTTAACAATTAAAAAGTCTGAAATCTTTTGAGAATTACCAAAATGTGACACAGAGACAAAAAAGTGAGCAAACGCTATTAAACAAATAGTGCCAGTAGCTTTGCTTGACACAGGATTGCCACAAACCTTCAATTTGTAGGAATAGTAGTATTTTCAAAGTGCAATAAAGCAAAGCATAATAAAATAAGGTATCCCTGAAGACTCTCTTTGGGGTCATTTCTTGATCTATTTTATACTAGCTGGAGTGGGTCATGGGGACCCTGACTCAGGAGCACACTCCAAACCATGGGCATTGTTTATTATTATTATTATTATTATTATTATTATTTCCTTACTAGTAACTATATTATTAATACTTATTATTTCCCTAATATGCTGCATTATCTCAAAACTTCAAGTGCACATGACAACCACTGACCAGCTAACAATCATCTCTCTCTGATTATAATGCCAAAAGGACCAGAAGAACTCTAAGAATGGGAGTTCCAGCTCTAGAAATGAGTCTGCTATCATCTCTTGTGAACAATACAGAGACCCAAAGAGGCAATATTAACTGATAGGCACTTAAGACCTATATTTTGATCCAACTGCTTGACTTATCAAAGGATGATCAAATAGATGAACTGCTGAAATAAAGATCAAATCCCAAGTCAGAGCCACACGTGCCTCAATTACTCAAAGCTAAACTTTGTGTCCCTATAGATAATCTGTGTGATCAGAAACACAATATATCCAGCCAGCCAATCGCCAAACATCAAGCCAACTCTGGGCCTTCTAACCCCAAATGAGGTGGATTGTGTGGCCTTAGTCAATCAAATATCTTCTATTTTTCTCTTCCTTGGTCTTTATTCTTTATCCTAAAAATGCTTCTTACCTTCAGACCTATTTTGCAGTTCTTCACAAGGAAAGTGTTCACTACAGGAACTGTTAAATAAAGTTTGTTTGTATCATCTAAATGGTCTTCTTTAAGCATTTTTTAATGGCCTTTAGAAACAGGCAGAATAAAAGGTAAGGCTTCAGGGATAAACCGGTTGGTCATAGAAACGCAAGTAAAGGTACATTTAACCTATTCCTTTTAAAAAAATATATATACTAAGTGTAGAACAGGAGAATTAATTTTATTTTAATATGTGTGACTTGAACTTCACTATCCTGAATATTTCCATTCCTTTCTGTTATATTACTGAAATTAGCAGCATTTTTTGGGTAAATTTATATTTGCTGGATTTAGTTTTTCTTTTCTATTAAAGAATTCTAATTGGAAAACAATAATTGGAAGAATTATAAGAATAATTACAAGAATTATAAGAATAATTATAAGCATAATAAAGAATAATTGGAAGAAAAACCAACCAGAAAAAAAAAAAGGCAAATTCTCAAGGTTAAAGAGAATGAATAAATAGACCTGTTGTCAAAGAGGCAGAGATGAAAAGAAAACAGGATATCATCTTGAAACTAAAACCTGAAACAATTAGTCAGAATTGTTAAGAATTAGCAGAATATCTTAATCATTCCATAGATATTTACTATGGAACTAAATTATTACACATATGCTTGAAGGATGAAACTAGTCCTTTGACAGTGTTACCATTATGCCATTATGTAATTAAGAAAACAACTCATTGGATTCACTGCCCATCCTTTTAGGACGTTATACTCCAAAGAAGCCTGAAACACAAATAGAAGTCTCTTTTCCTTTAAAATAACATTTTATTTATGGGGCACCTGGGTGGCTCAGAGGGTTAGGCCTCTGCCTTCAGCTCGGGTCATGATCCCAGGGTCCTGCTTCAGGCTCTCTGCTCGGCGGGGAGCCCGCTTCCTCCTCTCTCTCTGCCTGCCTCTCTGCCTACTTGTGATCTCTCTCGCTGTCAAATAAATAAATAAAATCTTTAAAAAAAAATAAAATACCATTTTATTTTTAATTCTGTTAAACTTACTTTCTCATTAACTATGTATAATTAATAATTATTTGGATTATTCTTATACATTCATTCTTAATAGCATAACACATATATGACTAGTAATATATACTTGCTAGCAGCTGAGAAACATAGGTAATACCTTAACAGTGACATTATGACATTGATTTCCTCAGGAAACAATTTCACCCACCTGGGTCCAATTCCCTTATTAGTATAATTAAAGAAATTGGCTTCAATGTTTGCTGAGGATCCTATCAGAATAAAACTTTGTGATCTATAATTCATGCTAATACTTACTGAACACTTCCTTAGTACAAAGTATTATTCTGGAAATACTGAAATAAGAAATTTGCCATTTTAATGAAGAAAACCAGATTTCACAAAGATAGGTTGTAAATGGGTGGAAAATATACAATTCCCGACCCCACTCCTCACTGTGAATGTGCTGAATCTTAATGTGAGTCTCTGGAACCTTCTTTTATTTGGTGTTTTTTATTTGTATGTTTGTTTTTGATCTAGTATTCCTCTAAGGTCTAATGTCTCTTTCCTTCACATTTAAGAACTGAGACTCAGAAAAAATATATCTCACAGAATTGTCACAACATTTTACAGAAGTAAATAAATTAACCATCTGGAACCACCTAAACAAGACTCATTCCAACACTGGCAATCTGCTATAAACATGAATAAAGAATCCAATTGTGACCCAGACTGAGAAAAGATAAGGGTTTTTGAATGAATTACTGAGATAGTTATAGAAAAAAATTATTACTAGAAGTGATAACAATGAATAGAAACAAACAAGAAATCTTTCACTGCAAAGAGACTACGTATAAATCCTACTCTATATTTGCTAGTGTTTATTATGAACATAATATGATGCATTTCTCAGACACAGGCATATTACAGGTATGAAAGTCTACACTACTGATCAAACCATTCATATGATTCAATAGCCAACTGGTATCTGTGTCAGGATTTCTCAGAGAAGCAGAACCAATAGGATACATCTAGATAAAGATATAGATGATAGATATAGATAGATACAGATACAAATATAGATATAGAAGAGGAGGTTTATTACGGAATTTGGCTCAAACAATTATGGGGTCTGAGATATGCCACAATATGCCTTCTATAAGCTGGAGAACCAGGAAAGTTGGTGGGATAATTCAGTCTGAGGTTGAAGGGGCAGGGTAGGACACTGCTAGTGTAAATCCTGGAGTCCAAAAGGCTAAGAACCAGTAGCTCTGATTCCCAAGGACAGAAGGGGATAAAAGCCCTAGCTCAAGAAGAGAGAATAAAATGGCCCTTCCTCCGCCTTTTTGTTCTAGGTCCTCAACAGAATGATGTCCACCTACACTGGTGAGAGCATATCTTCTTTACTCAGTCTACTGATATGAATGCTAACCTCTTCCAGAAACATTCTTATGGACATACCTAGAAATAATGTTATCCAGCTACCTGGGCATCCATTAGCCCACTCAAGTTGACACATGAAACTAACCATCACAGTGACTTATGTAGGCTAGAAATAAGATGAGCAGAAATCAGCATTTTTAAAAACTTCCCGTTTAGATATTTATAATGCAGGCAACAGATTAATGTATTACAAATTCATTCTAAATATAGGAACCTATAGTCACAGATAATTGAGTAAGTTTAGAAATGATATTGATAACATAGTAATATCTAAGGAAACCAAAATCACAAGCTAAAAACTTGGCCTTCAAGCATTTTTTAATATAAAAACAATTACATGAAATTTAAATATTGCTATAATAGAGTGCTATGTTAGTATTTTCCTCTGATACTGAAAATAGTGATTCCTGCTGGTTTTCTTTGGTGGCTAAAAGCTATATAATATATGTTAGTGTATTTTCTCAGTTAAATGACTAAATTTCAGTTCTGAATTTAGATTTATTTTTATTTTTATTTATTTATTTTTTGCTTTCTAAGATAATAAAATTCTCAGTCACTTGGAAATAACTGGCAACCTAAGAGTCTTGTTTTTCTTTTTTTAACTCCTATTTTATTCAATTTCTAAAATTTTTTCAGAAGTCGTTTGCTATATAGTAATAAGAAAGCAGAACACAGATCTTATGGGGCGTTTTAAATTTTTTTTTTAATTAATGTTGTAATAAATTTGAGTATTTGAAGGAACATTCTCATTTTCACATTTATCGGTCAGTTTTTACATGTGGGAATCTTAAAATAATTCTCTTATACATTCTATATGTATGCATTTAATGAATTAATTTAATCTCACGTTTGTCAGAAAAAAATCTGTCATCTTTGTCAGGATTTTTGTCACATTTACAGAGAAGATTTAGATTTGAGTAAAACAGATCTGGAGTCATATATAACCCATATCAGTCACTGAATGGATAACTAGAAAACCTATCTGAAGATTTAAACCAACAAAAGTTTTAAATAAGTAAAAATAATAAGATGCCTATAAACATTCATTTAGAAGCAGAAAACAACCTGACTTAATATCATTTTTAAAAAGACAGTGGGATTTAATCGAGGGAGCTTTCACAAATATAATTTAAAAGACTATGAATATATAGAAGTTTATAGTACATAAATCCAATTAATAAAAAGGAAATAGATAATAAACACTTCTAAGACATTACTTGTATTGTTTTACTCACAGTGACATCACCCTTTAAAAGTTTTAAAAATATACTACAGGGGCACCTAGGTGGCTCAGCAGGTTAAAGCCTCTGCCTTCTGCTCAGGTCATGATCCCAAGGTCCTGGGATGGAGCCCCACATAGGGTTCTGCTCAGCAGGGAGCCTGCTTCCCCCTCTCTCTCTGCCTGCATCTCTGCCTACTTGTGATCTCTGTCTGTCAAGTAAATAAATAAAATCTTAAAAAAAAAATAATGCAAATGCATAGTCTAAATATATATAAGTTTAACAAGATAAACTTAATAAAATAAATTATGATTTGAAGTAACAAAACATGTCTTATCATTCATTCATTTATCCCATTATTAATTGAATTAGGTTGGAGATTTTTCCTTTACCTATAGAAAAATCAAGATTAAGAATATGCTTCATAAAGTTACATTCTAAGTAATATAAAATACCATAAATACTATGCACCCCTATGTTTATTGCAGCATTATTTATAACAGCCAATATATGGAAGCAGCCCAAGTGTCCAGGGACAGATGAATGCATAAAGAAGACGTAGAGTGGGTGTGCGCCTGTGTGTGTGTGTCTGTGTGTGTGCGCGCGCGCACATATATAATGGAATATTACTCAGCTAATAAAAAGGGATAAGATTTATCATTTGCAACAACATGGATGGACCTAAAGGGTATTATGCTAAGTAAAATGAATCACAGAAGAACAAATACTGTATGATTTCATTTATATGTGGAATAAAAAAAAAAAGAATAAGCAAACAACAAAAAAGCAGAAAGAGACCCAGAAATATAGAGAACAAACTGATACTGCCAAAGGGCAGGAGAATGGGCAAAAAGGGTAAGGGGAGTAGAAAGTACAGGCTTCCAGTTATGAAATGAATAAGTCATGGGAATGAACAGTACAGCATAAGGAATATGGCCAATGGTATTATAAAATCATTGTGTGGCTACAGATGGTAGCTACATATGTGGTCAGCGTAGCATAATGTACAGACTTGTTGAATCTATAGATAGCACTGTGTGTCAATGAACAATTAAAAAAAACTAATCTAGGGGCACCTGGGTGGCTAAGTCAGTTAAGTGCCTGCCTTTGGCTCAGATCATGATCCCAGGGGCCTGGAATCCAGCCCCACAGCAGGGTCTCTGCTCAGCAGGGAATCTGCTTCTCCCTCTCCCTCTGCCTGCCCCTACCCCTGCTTGTGCTCTCTCTGTCACTCTCTGTCAAATAAATAAATATTTTTAAAAAGCTAATCTAGTTTACTAGTAATTGGGAAATTAATGGATTATGCTGTTATTTGTTTTATGTCATTATTTTAAAATGTATTCTATTACTGAAGGCAATATGATTATCATAGGCAATGATATAGATTATGTCAGGAACATCTAACTTAATTATTAGCAAATCACTGTATAACTTGCCCCAAGTATACAAAAATGACACAGCTGGGAGGATGGATGAAATATGGATAGTGAGAGGATAAAACAACAAGGGGCTTTCAAAAAGTGGTACTCTGCTCTGGGTTGTGTGTTGAACATTCTTTAATGATCACTGTCAAATCCAGAGAAGAATTGATTTACTCTCACTTCCTCTTGAATGTGATGTTCCATTGTAATTATGCTAGGTAAAACCTTTAGTTATTTTTGGATTACTTATAAAGCTGCTTTTAAATCAAGGGAAAAAAATGGTCCTCCATGTAAAAAAATCTATGAAGTTGCATAATACTTAAAAATAATTTTATGATGGATTAATTATTTCAACATATGAAATAACAAAATGCCAGCATTACAGGAATGTAAAATATGACTTTTAAAAATCTTAAATGTGGAATTACTATTTTATCAGGACACCAAAAATTGATATCATAAAGGTAAAGAAAGATGTATGTGTATTAACACTAAAAACTTACACAGAGCAAAGGAAATACAAGCCAGTGCTTCTCGTAGCACACGCACACGCGCGAACACAGGAAACAAAGACATAAATGGCAAATTGAGAAGCAATTTATAATAAAAAAGTTAATACCTTTACTTTTTAAATGTCTACTCCATATAAATGAGAAGAGAAATATTTTAAAAAGTAGGCAAAGACATATATACATAATTTACAAAAGGAAACATAAATGCCCAGTAGAGATATGAAATAATATTAGCTATAATGAAATGGAAAATACCAGCTTGCAACAATAGTAAATTGTGATTTTTACATATCATTTTGGCAGTGATTGAATAAAATTATAATCCTGGTGCTGTGTTTTGATTGACTGCTTTTTGGAAATGTATTTTGAAGTTCACAAGTATAAACTCATTGATACACTTCTACTACCAGAAATTTATCTAAAAAAACATTTTGGACAAGTATTGGGTAAAAGTTAAGATGTATGCATTAGGTTGTTTATTGTAATGCTTCTAATAACAAAAAATTATAATCATGTTGAACATACCTGAACTAGGAAATGCTAGATTATGTTTTATACAAATAATGGAATACGTTAAAGTAATCAAACAAGTGAGGTTGCTCTAATTCCTCAGTAGCCTACATAAATAAATAAACCAAAATAAATAAATAAACCAAAGACTAATTCAGAGTTAATACACCAGAATCCAAAATAATGAAACTTAAGAACTAGTTGAAACAGTAAACTAGGTTTTCTCAAATCAGACAATTCCTTAAGTTAGAGCCAAACAAATCATTTCCTTGCTTTGCTTTTGTGTCTTTTCTCTAAAAACTTTTCCCTTAGCTCTCATTGGTGGAGTGCCCAATGGAGAACTTCCAATTGCAGTTTGGTACTGCCCAATTCATATCAATATTTTGCTCAAATAAACTCTTGAAAATTTTAATACATCTTAGGTTACCTTTAGATAAATATGTATGTGTGTATTTTATATATATATATATATATATATATATATATATAAAAATCCTTAACAGGATAAAATATATAATATATATAATTGTCTATAAAATTTATACACATATACATGTTCCAAAATATTATTGTATTCATTAGAAATCATTTGTGAGTTCACAGTTATTTTCATCTCTATTTTAACATCAGAAATAAAAATAGTTTGGAATTATGTATTTAAAACAGGAAGTGTCAGGACATGGATGCGAGGCAAGAGGTGTGGCTATACCACGTAAAGGTAATATAGGACATTTATATATTCACTCCTAAAATTAAAGACAGGTATTGCTTAAATGAATAAAATAATTGACTTACATTTTATTATAATGTACCTTTATACAGTTTGAATTGAACAAACATCTGAATATAATGATTAGCACTGTTATAGATTCCTACTTAGTATTTTCCAACAAGCTTTTTAGCTAAGCTAGATAACATATATATTTTAATTAATAATTTTAATAACATAAATATTTAATATATATAAGAATGCATAGAAAGTACAAATTCTCATTCGGTGCAAAGATCAACTGATTAGATAATACCACATAGTTGTTTCTTTGCAATTCTAAGAGTATGAGAGCTTGATTTGAAGGCTTAGCTGAAGAATTTGAAATTTAAATGTAAAGCACTAATGGGAGCCCCAGGTTGCAAGGAAAGTCTAAAATCTCTATCTTTAATTTTTTTTTTTATTTCATACACATCCCCTGTCTCTCAAAAAACAGATCCCAAAATTTGCATGGTATGAAACTTAAATCAGTCATTTTTGAAAATGCCTAATTGTCAATGGTTGCTCTTAAAACTTCCCTAACATTCAATATTTATCAACAGATATTGCTTTGTTGCAGGTTTCCATCTCCTGATAATATCTGGACCATTAATGAAAAGGCTAATACACTAAATATAGTGTATTATATTTCAAACCAGGAAACCATCAAAATCCTAGAGGAGAACACGGGCAGTAACCTCTTTGACACTGGCCACAGCAACTTCTTTCTAGACATGATACCACAGGCAAGGGAAACAAAAGCAAAAATAAACTACTGGGACTTCATCAAGATAAAAACTTCAGCACAGAGAAGGACGCAATCAACAAAACCAAAAGACAACCAAGGGAATAGAAGAAGATATTTGCAATGACATATCTGGTAAAGAGTTAGTATCCAACATTTAAACAGAACTTAAAAAAACTCACCATCCAAAAAACAAATAATTTAGTTTAAAAATGAGAATAGACATGAATAGACATTTTTCCAAAGGAGATATACCAATGCCTAACACAGATGAAAAGATGCTCAAAATCACCTATCACCAGGGAAATGCAAATCAAAATCACAATAAGATACCATCTCACATCTGTCACAATGGCTAAAATTAACATCACAGGAAAGAACAGGTGTTGGCAAGGATGCCAAGAAAGGGGAACCATCTTCCATTGTTGGTGGGAACACAAACTGGAGCAGCCACACTGGAAAACAGTATGGAGGCTCCTCAAAAGTTAAAAACAGAACTACCCTACATCCAGCAATTGCACTACTATGTATTTACCCAAAGGATACAAAAATAATGATTCGAAAGAGCACATGCACCCTTCTTTACAGTAGCATTATCAACAATAGCCAAACTATGGAAAGAGCCCAAATGCCCAAGGACAGATGAATGGATAAAGTGGTGTGTGTGTATACAATGAAATATTGCTCACTCATAAAAAAGATGAAATCTTGTCATATGCAATGATATGGATGGAGCAAGAGAGTATTATGCTAAGTAAAATAAGTCAGTCACAGAAAGACAAATTATTGTATGATTTCACTCATATGTGGAATTTAAGAAAAAAAGGTAAAAGGGTAAAAAAGAGAAAGGCAAACCAGAAAACAGACTCTCAACTACAGAGAACAAACTGAGGATTGCTGGAGGGGAAGTGGGTAGGGATGAGTTAAATGGGTGATGGGGATTAAGGAGGGCACCTGTTGAATGAGCATTGCACATAGTATGTAAGTGATGTATCACTAAATGCTATACCTGAAACTAATAATACACTGTATGCTAACTAATTGGAATTTAAATAAAAACTTGGGGAAAAAAAGAAAAGGTTAATATGGTTTTGACTATGTTTGCAATATCCTCATCATTAAGGTTTTCATTTAAACTATTTATACAAAAGCCCATTTGCTATGTCTTGAGACTTCTACGAACTTATCCCAACCCAAATAAACAGATTTGCATAGATTTTGACTTGTTATTTTTTTGTATGGTATATTTTAGTTCACTTCCTAAACAGGCAAAGAATTGTGGTACTCATATTCATTTTGACTTTCTTCCTTTCTCCCAAGTCTGATTGCAAAAATTTCTATTCCTGCTGTGCTACTTGTTTTATGTTCTTTTTCTATTCCCAGAACCCATTCCCATTTTAAAAAATCATCTCCCAAAAAAAGTGACTCACGATTTGCAGATACTTCATGTGGAAATGAAAAGAAATTTGTTTAGAGATAGATTTTTATACTTTTAAGACTTTATTTTTCTAATTTCTGGAATTATCAGATGAGTAGTATATAAAAATAAATGAGATTGCTATTTTAAGTTCTCAAACCTTCTTTATTTAATAGTCCCTAACCCTGAGTCCATAAAAGTATCAGTTATTTTTTTCTTTCAATCTCAGCTTTGATAGCTTTTTTCAGACAATGGCCTTTAGTTAGAATGGTGTTTAATACGTTAAACATTTTTCAATACAAAGGAGCACTTCAAATCATAGTTATCATACTGGCAGAGAAGATATAATTCTCCTAAATTTTCCTCTAATTGGTACCTTTTGTGAAAGAACTCCAAAAAATACATTTGAGTAAAGAAATATCCCTAAGAAATTGTTTAAGATTTGAAAATATACCATTCAAAACAGAACTGTTCAACTCAAAACAACTGTACGCCTTCACAGTATTCTAGTCGACTGACAGTTTCCTGGAAAATGACAAAATCATTTTGTGTATACATTTTCATGTAACTTCAAAAAATGACCATATTTCGCCACAGTTTAGTTTTAGGTTCCATGATGTAATCTACATGAAAATGAGATTATGTCATGCACAACAGTTTTAAATACTAACCAATGATCCAGGTGCTATTTTCCATTTCCATTCAAACAATCTTATTATCTTAAGCTTTCCTAGGCCATTCTGTGCCTCAGGAAAGAAATAGTGTAGTGCAATATATAAATAAGTAAATGTATAAGCAAGCAAGCATACACAAAATGCTGTGGAGGTTTAACACTAGTTTTTTTTTGGAATTATAACTATCTAAAGGGGCTCAGGGAATATTAATGTGACTTAAATTAGAACAATATGTCTTAAACTAGAACAATACTTTTCCAACCCAGAAAGGAGTTAAAGATTCCATGTTTTAGGAGAGGGAGAGTTCAAAAAGGGTAAGGAATGCATAGATTAAAATGGCCTTTGATAAAACAAACCTCCTTCACTCCATGGATGGAGGGGGGGATGAGGGGAGAAAGCTGGTGTAGGATATAGAAATGCCTGGACATCTGGTAAGACTGGAAAATCAGAGCAGGTAGAAATTTACAAGTTCCCTATGGAGCATGTCTAGATGGTATACCTAAAAAGATATAGATAGGGGCACCTGGGTTGCACAGTCTGTTGCGTGTCTGCCTCCTGATTTCAGCTCAGGTGGTGATCCCAGGGTCATGAGATCAGGCCACCCAGTCAGGCTCCACAGTCAGTAAAGAGTCTGCTTAGGAGTCTCTCTTCCTCTCCCCATTCCCCCCATACCCCCCTTGTTGTGTGCTCTCTCTCTAAAATAAAGAAATCTTTAATTTTTTTTAAATGGAAAGAATATATATATATATATATATATATATATATATATATATAAAATCTCCCAAGCTTCCCAACCAGTTCCCTATAGCCCAGTACGACTTAGGAGCAAGAGCATGAATTTGTGTGACTGAGAAAGGCATGGAAATATATATATCAGTTATCATAGCCCACATAATTTTGCTTGAAGCAGTAGGACATGCAAACAGCAGAAAGATCCCTAAGTGCCCAAGAGCTGAGAGAAAGCTAGGCCTCACAAGTCTGTCATCCACAAGGGTAATATAACCAACAAGAAGAAGCCAAGAACTTCTGAGGAAGTACAGGACACTGAGATTCAGATGCATCTCCACCAAAATATAACAACTTACAGCTTTATAAACCTCCAGAGTTTATACATGATCCTTAAGAAAATGGTGAACCATAAATGAACAAGATGATGATTTTGTCCTTTAGCAGAATAGGGGTTCTTAGTAGATATTGAGAAAATAAGACATTATATTTATTACATATCTTCATTTGTATCCTGAGATTAGCTACTATACTTAGTTAACTCAGAAATGTGAATTTTTAATCTGTAAGGTAATTATTTCATCAGAATCAGTGTTGCATAAAAAGAATAGTAATTTAGGGAGGTTCCTGGGTGGCTCAGTTGGTTAAGCATCTGCCTTTGGCTCAGGTCATGATCTTGGGGTCCTGGGATTGAGCCCTGCTCAACCTCCCGGCTCAGCAGGGAGTCTCCTCCTTCCTCTGCCCTTCCCCAATTCATTCTCTCTCTCTCTCTCTCTCAAATAAACCAATAAAATCTTTAAAAGAGAGAGAGTAGTAATTGAATTTTATTCTAACTTAAGATCCTTTTAGAGTGGAATATAATCTGTAAAATGGGAAAAACATAGCCAAATATCTCAACATTAAAGATAACTGTAGTCAAGGCGAATTCAGGCAATTCTCAATATCCATTTACTAAAAAGATATTCAATATGTCAGAGGAATTTACTTTTACACAGTAATTTATTGTTCTGGTCAAGCTCTTCACTTTTTATTCAAGAAATATTGATAGATTTTAGATAAAAAAGCATCATGTTTACCAAAAGGGAAATCATTTGAAGTGGAAAAAAGCATTTTCTTACTAGCTTTTCCCTAAGTAAATGAAAATTTATCATTCTTTTTTCTTTTCCCTGGGGATAGAGAGCAACGCATACCCTCTTGTCAGGTCTTCCCAGTCTCCAGAATAAAGCACACCATGCAGTTAGGTGGGTGTGTATACTATGCTTGTCATAGCTTTGCTCCAAGATGTGTAAACAGTGTGAAAGTAGCACTGCACAGGATGTGCTGGCAGCAGGACCCTGGGCAATTACATTCCCTATGCACTGGCTTCCTCTCTTGTCAATTAGGAAGAAGAGTATGTCCCCTACTCACTTCAGAGGAGTCTGTAGGAACCAAGAGACATTAAGAAAGAGAAACTATTTTAACTGGGGAATTTGGTTGCAGCTGGCTGCTTCTGCTCCTGTTATTGCTGTTCATCTTGGATAGTATCAATCCTAACACGTTCACTCCTAAGAGTCTTCATTTAAAACATGGGGTATTAATAATAATACCAACCTGGTATGTTGGTAGGAGGGTTAAAGTGTTAATACATGCAGAAGCACCATAAATGTTAGCTATTCTCGTTGTTTTTAATAAACATAGCCTCTTCTTTTTTTTTTTTTTAAGATTTTATTTATTTATTTGACAGACAGAGATCACAAGTAGGCAGAGAAGCAGGCAGAGAGAGAGGAGGAAGAAGTCTTCCTGCTGAGCAGAGAGCCCCATGCGGGGCTTGATCCCAGGACTCTGGGATCATGACCTGAGCCGAAGGCAGAGGCTTTAACCCACTGAGCCACCCAGGCGCCCCAGCCTCTTCTTTTTTGATTAAATTTTTATTTAAATACCCATTAACATACAGTATAATGTAAGTTTCAGGTGAACAATATAGTGATTCAGCACTTCAGGACAACACCCAGTGCTCATCAGGACCAGTGCACTCCTTAATCTCCATCACCCATTTCACCCATTCCCCCACCTATCTCCCCTCCTGGTAATCATCAGCTTGTTCTCTATAATTGAGAGTCTGTATCTTCATTTGCCTCTCTCTTTTTCCCCTTTGCTCATTTGTTTTGTTTCTTAAATTCCATGAGTGAAATCATATATTTATCTTTCTCCAACTTATTTCACTTAGCATAATACTCTCTAGCTCCATCCATGTCCTTACAAATGGCAAGATTTCATTTTTTATGGCTGAGTAATATTCCATTATGAGCAATACTGTCTATAAAGTTGCCATAAATCCTGAATTAGTGAGTACTAATTCAATGCTCTGAGGAGAAATAAAGGGTTAGATTCCTGTGAGTCCCCCATCACATTTTCATCAAGCAGTAAATACATAACTTTGTTTTGTATGTCTTTCTGTTTAAAGACACCATATTTAATATATATTATTAACACTGAATTCACAGCTAACAACACTATATGTTATGCCTGAGCAAAGCTTATCTAACACATGTGTTTTCTCTGAAAGGCAATTACAACCCCTATCTTTAAAAATACAGGCAGTACTTAGTAATATACTTGGGGTTATCTGAAACTAAGACATCAACAAAAAAGCCCAAGAAATGCAAATAATGAGGTGCTAAAAAATTCATGAAAATAGCACTTAATAATATGAGAGCTGACATGACAAGATACAATGTCACATGGTTCAACTCAGCAGGGAATGTGCCTGTGGGCAGTTCAGAATTTTCCCAGCTCTGCACATACTGTTGTTTGCAAATGACAGCAAAATTGCCCCTAGTGTTTATTGATTTTAAAGTCACAAATAAATTTTAGTGAGTAGGCTAATTCACAAACACAGGATTCATGAATAATGAAGATCAACTGTATTATTTTCAGGATATAATTTCCAAATATATATCTAGTTCAAAGTTCTATTATCTAAAAAGTTACAAGAACCTTCATAACCGCAATACACAGCCAATGCACATGCAGTCTGTACTTCCTTAAACATTCATTCTCTCTTTCATCCATCTCTTACCCAGGTACTGGGGCACCTGGGTGGCTCAGTAGGTTAAGTGTCTGCCCTCGGCTCAGGTCATGTCCCAGCGTCCTGGGATCAAGCCTACCATTAGGCTCCCTGATCTGCAGGGAGCCTACTCTCCCTTTACCATTCCCCTTCCTTATGCACTCTCTCTCTGTCAAATAAATAAATAAAATTTTTAAAAAATGATTCATCCTGGGGCACTCGGGTGGCTCAGTGGGTTAAAGCCTCTACCTTCGGCTCAGGTCATGATCCCAGGGTCCTGGGATCAAGCCCCACATCGGGCTCTCTGCTCCTCGGGGAGCCTGCTTCCTCTTCTCTCTCTGCCTGCCTCTCTGCCTACTTGTGATCTCTGTCTGTCAAATAAATAAATAAAATCTTAAAAAAAAATAAAAAAAAAACAGATTCATCCTCTTTCTTCACTGAGTAACTGCTTTCTACAGCTTTCTTTTTAAGCATCTCTTTTTATCTCCCTGACTAGGTTAGTTCACCCAAATATTTTTACACTCTCAATAGAGTAAACCTCTCAAAGTGTTCTTCTGCTCATAAACCTCTTCTTATCACTTAGCACAGTTAAATTTTACATTTATTTCTATGCATATGTATGCCATCAATGCTTCCCTTCCTCAATAAAACATACATTCCATGAAGAAAAGAACATCCCTGATTTTTCTAACATTTTATCAAATGCTTGATATTCAATAAATGTACATCAAATAAATGTAAATCAATGTAAATGACATGTAATGTATAATAAATGTGAATCAAATAAATATTTAAATATTCTACAGCCATAACAAAAACCTTGGAAAAGAAGAGTACTAATTTATTTACATCATCAAAACAATTTTCTGAGCATTGAATGCAAATGTTTGTCCATTAAAAATAGGAAATACATAATGTATACTTTTCGAGGGTCAATCCTTTCAAACTGGGTGCACAGAATCTGTCCTTAAATCTTTTATATGGTAAATACAGCCAAGACCAATAAGTAATTGTACTAAAAAGTATTCAAATTACTTGTAATCAAATACATGCAAATTTATAATCACAAATAAATCATTTTGCACCATAAAACTAGCAATAATGAAAGTAATAATCTTCATTGCTAGTGAAGTTTTGATGAAATAGCATTCCACATATGACTGATGAAAATGTACAGTGTATATCACTTTGGGTATGTAACTGGCAATATTAAAAATGTTCATAGTGTTGATCCAGTATTCTAATTTCTAGGGGAAAGCTTGTCTTCAAAGAGAACATTCACAGAAATATTTAACAGAATTAAAGGTGAGAAAACAACACAATGTCCAATAATATGAAAACAGTTAAAATCAAAATATATTTCATTTGATAAACTAAAACCATTTAAAATAGTAAGTAGAGTAACACTGGAAAATTATCATGTTGTAGCTGAAAAATAGGATATGGTATCAGACACAGTATGATTATCATTATTATTATAATCCAAAAAAATCTCTAAGCGGTAGGATCCTAGATTTGTCTTACATTCTAATATCCTACACTTCCTAGAAAGTGTATATATCAATTCTTCAATTGAAATGAACCACTATTCTTGTCAAATCTTTTAATTCTAACACCACATTCTTCAAATTCTTATATGACTTTGGCAGAGACTGCTTCTCTTTTGAGTTAAGGAATTTGTGATCAAATGCTTCAGACACTGACCATCACAAATGGCAGGCGCACACGGTGCCACACAAAGATACCCCAATCACCTCATAGCGACCTAAGTCCTGCCCTGGAATTAAGTAGTCATTTTCTGTAACAAAACTGGTCCACATGTAAAACCTCTCCCTACTTTTATCTGGACAACCTGAAATGCATATCTCCCTGTAGTTAACTGTCTGAGACCACATTTTCCTAAACAGACATTGCTAGAGTTGGCCAAACCATCACCCTCCCTCCAGTCCCATCCACGTTTTTACCTTACAGTATAACCGACTGTACACCTCAAGGAAAATAATCTATGTTTAGATAATTCTGCACATAAGCAGCAATCACAGCTCACAGCTACCTGGAAGACTATTATGTGCATATTACTTTGCAGTTTTGATCCAACCTTCAGTAATCCCCAGTGAAGCAAAAGCAATAGGTTCCAATGAACAATCCTGAACCACCAGCAACTTAGATGTCTTCCAGACTTTCTGTTTTAAAAATTCGGCAATAACATACCAGTGGTCTGCTATGCATTACAATGATGTAGAAGGGTTACCTAAATCAATTCTAGCCACACTGTAAATGCAAAATGCAGCTTCAAGCTCATTATTTTGCAAAACAGAAATGAAATGATAGGATGTAAATAATGATGTAATCTATATGAAAAAAAATAATAAGGCCATCTAGCAGGTACTCAGGAGTATAATAAAACACAGTTGCCAATAAATAGAAAGGAAACATTACATTAATCCAGGAGTTTACAGATTCTGCTTTTTCACCTATTGTCATAAAAAAGCAAATATGCAGAGAAATATATAATCAAAATATTTCATCTATTATTTAATGTTATATATATGGATATATTTTCTTAAATATTAAGTTGATTTTACTATCTCTATACACATACTAATCAATATCTTTTAAAAAATCTTGCTGTCAACTTTTTCTAGTTCCCTTCTATAGGAAAGACACGTCTGAATTGTCTCTTCTCATAATCACCAATTCCATACTCAATCCTTTCCAGTTAAACTTCTATCCTACTATGCTGATCAAGGGTGACAATAATTTCCTAGTTGCAAAATCCATTAATCACTTACTGCCTTCACTTTACTTAGCCTGTCAGCATCTTTCAATAGAATCAACATTCCCTCTCTCTTCAAGAGCTGACTCTTCTGGCTTCCTGGAATTTTTCCTCTCATTCACCACGTTTTCATTTTCTTTGCTTGCTTTTCATCTTCTTCCTTACCTTTAAGGTTTGGATATCTAAGATCTTGTCCCTGGAACTTTTATTCACTAGACTGTCTTTATAGGTGATTTCAAGAAGCTTCATGACTTTAAAAACTTTTGTCATCCTGATAATAATAAATGCATATTTCCAGCTCTGACCTCTTGATCTTGACTTCTTGACTCTAACATCCATTTAACATCAGTATCGAATCTCTAATAGGCATCACAACAGGAATTATCCAAAAGAGAATTTTGGATCTATACCCTCACCATGTTCTTATTATATTCTTTCCCATTTAGAAAAATAATACACAGCTGATTAAAATTGAAAACTCTCAGAATCTCTTTCATTTACTCCCAATATTTATCAGCAATCTCAATGACACCTCCAAAATGTACTTGAAACTATTCACTTTCCTCTATCTTCACTGCTACCACCTTGCCCAAGGCATTTTCCTCTCTTGCACTGACTGCTAAAATAATCTGCGACTAATGTCCTGCTTCCATTCTTATCTCCTTAAAATCCAATTTTCACACAATTATCAAAGCTAATTTATTAAAATGTAATAAAGGAACTTCTGGATTGAGATGGTTAACCAGATACTTCAATTTTTCCTCTTTTTTTAAAAACTGCATAAACTTTATTAAATAAACTATTTCAAAAATGCACAAACTGCAAACACAGGATAACAGGGAAAGAGATACAGCATCAAAATTTTGGAAACCTGAAAGCAGGCTGACAGTGTATTTGAGAAGTTGCTTCCTTAACTGGCAGTGGGAAAAGCTGAGGAATAACTCAATGTAGATGGTAGATACCTCAACAGGCCTGGGAATTGGCAGCTCCAGGAAACTTAGGAACTTGGTTTTTAAAAAGATGCTAGATGACAGACATGTGTCAATGCTAATGGAGAAGCACTTAGATTACTAAACACCTGTACCCCTCCAAACTACTGAGTACCTCAATTACACCTTAACAGTCTGGAGCTCTCTCTTTGGAGAAGGTAAAATGGAGGGACTCTGGACTGTTGGACCTAACATATCATATCAAAACATGAGAAATAAAGGATAAATGCTTAAGCAATACAAAATTCTAAAACCTTCATAGTGTGTTTCTCCCACTTTGCATCTAGAACTATATCAGTCATATTTTATCCTCTAGAAAAAAGAAATACCTTCCTTAGGAAATAGGACCATTCTAGGAATGAAGAATACAAAAATAATAGAGACTATACTTCTCTAAGAAAGAGCCCATCAAGATTATATTCAGAAAAGTTCAAAATCAATATATCCAACTCATGCAATTTCAGCTTTATATTATGTTTTTAAGTAATCTTTATGCCCAGTGTGGGGCTGAAACTAATGACCCCAAATCAAAAGTTGCAACCCCCACCAACTGAGCCAGCCAGATGTTTGCCCCCCACTTTTTTTAGCTTTTTATTGAGTAGATATCCTGACTAGATAACAGCAACAAAAATTTATCTAATACCAAAGGAAAGCTGACATGGAAGATAAAGAACAATGAATATAAATAGAACCAAAACAGTGACCCAAGAAAAATTCCAGAGGCAACAAAATATGCAGGAGAAACAAAACTTTAAAAAAAAAATTCTATCACAAATATTGAGAAAAAGAGGGGAGCCAGGCTCCCGGGATCATGATCTGAGCCAAAGGCAGAGGCTTTAACCCACTGAGCCACCCAGGCACCCCAAGAATATATGTATTTTTTTAAGATTTACTTATTTTAGAGAGGAAGAGCATGACAGGAAGGGAGTATCTCAAGCACAATGCCCACTGAGCCACCCAGAGACCCTGGCAGTTTATGGTAAGAGCTTAACACATAAGCTGTAAATGCTGTTTATTTGCTATGGTTTTACTTTTCTCACATAATGCACCTGATTAAATGCCACTACTTCATAATTATTCATGTAATAAAAGTAACTTTTCTTATTTGTAGTCCATATCCATCAAGTTTCCAATTGCCACTGCTCTTCAACAATTTTAATTAAAATTATGTCATCCTTACAGTTGTGGCTAGGTATTTTGCTACCTTGTCATGTATGCATCTTTAGTGAGACTTTTAATATGCACATATACAAATATTGTATTGTTATGATTTAATAGAAATGACATAAATGGATAGGTCATTTTGTGACTAATGGAAAACCTTAGTAAATATACAATTCAATTGGACAGAATTAAGAGAAATAAAAGAAGTATTAGCTATGAATATTCATTGTTCCAAGGCCATTGGTCAATAAATTTTTATTACAGGCCATGTGATAATTGGAGACTGCTTTAAAAAACTCATTCTGCTTTGTACCTGTGCTGCGCTAATGAAATTCTGTATTTCAATTTTTAAGCACAGTGTCCAGGACATTTTAAGCAACAGATAAATGTTATCGCTGCTTTCGAGAGGCCCCATAACATCGTTGGTCATTTCACTTTTAGAAGTCATTTTAAAAATTCCCACCCAGTTCATCTAAAAACTCAAACAATGAAGAAAACCTACAAATCCTTTTCTAACAGGAAACCTCTTTATGTATTAGAAGACAATAATCTTCTTCCTTAAATTATCACTTCTCTTATTCTAGCAATCATGTCCTTCTGTTTTAAAGCTAGATATCATAAAGTATGCTTCCCATGGGTTCTAATTTTGTAGTTGTTTTCCTCTGGAGATACACTAATTTGAAAATTTGTTTCTGTTACCTGAAATACAACTTACAGAAGTAAAACAAACAAATGAACTAAGCATATGAAGATGCTCATTAATCTTAAATCTGAAAGCAAGAGAGCGAGAGTTTAGAAATAACCTTACACTTTGGAAATGGTTTAGCATCTTGTGTTGTATTGGAATACATAAGTGGTAGAACACTCCCCACCACTAAAATCATTATGAAGTCTGTGTGATGACATAAAAAGGTGCTTAAATATTTTACATGAAAAAGAAGAGTATGAGATAAAAATCTATCCTATGATTCTACCATCTTTATATTTATCAGATTATGCAACTTCATTGTACTAGAATTTGTATAAATAATCTGTCAAAATCCTTTCCAGTGCCAAGTCAAAAACTACATAAATTTTCAAAGACTTTCTGAATCTTGCAATTAAATGACAGAAGTAAAAGCGCTTTTAAATGTTACATAATTACTAAAAAAAGCATTTTTTACTAGATAGAAGTCTATCATTTATCCACATATTTTAAATCTTGTGTTATATATGAGACAACTGTCATAGCAGAAGAGGGGCTTCTGAGAAACCAAAACAATTACTCCATCTCTTGATCTTAAAAGTAGCATTACATAAAATTATCTTTGATGTAAACACTGGATATTTTAAAAAACTGTATTTCTTAGGAAAAAAATCTGCCAATAATGGAAAAAGAAAATTCAGCAATTAAGATACAGATCTTATAAAGATATTTAGAAGTATGCCAACTTATTTTGCTAAATAGAAAAAAAGTACTTGAAACAAAACCCAAATAAAACAATATATTTTTGGTTTAACAAATATTTATTAAGTGCTTCCTGCATTCCATGTCCCCTAAACAACACTTCGCTATGCTTGGGGATCATACATTGTTTGATGAATGTAAAAATGTAAATCAATTTACCTGCATTAAGGTAATTTAAAATAGTATTTGGGGGCTTAATGTTAACGAGATGACACTTTAATGAGAATTCCAAACTTTTGTATTTCTAGTTACATACTCTTTAGCAAGAAGTTAGATTTATTTTGTTAAAATAAACCCTCCAAATCAGGACTGGCTTTAAGAACAAGAGAAGGCATAAGAAATTGTTTTTGAAGAGTCTCTTATTTTCCTTTCTCTGATAGGAATTCATTTGCTACTTGCAGAGAACCAGAATTACCTCTCTTGTAAAAGAAAGATCTAGGACGGAGACTGCAAAGTGATTAGGGACTCAGCACTTCTATCCTTACAGTCCATTCTTCTTCTTCTTCTTCTTTTTTTTTTAGTTTTATTTATTTATTTGACAAGGAGAGAGAGATCACAAGTTGGCGGGGGTGGGGGGTGTGGAGCAGAACAGAGAGCCCAATGTGGGGCTCCATCTTAGGACCCTGAGATCTGACCTCAGCTGAAGGCAGAGGCTTAACCCACTGACCACCCAGGCACCCCACAGTCCATTTCATTCTTAGCATTTGGCTTTAATACTCAAGGCCACATCTTCCCTAAGAAATTAATAAAAAGACCAGCCATGACCTCCAAATTCCAAGCAAATTGAGTAAGGGGGGGAAGGACAACAGCAAAAAAATTAAAAAATAGAAATGTATAGCTCTCCCAGCTGAATCAGATTATTTGAAACAACATTCTCTCAAATCTCATACTCTTCTGCTTACCTCTCATTAGTGTGAAGTTAGTCTCAGGACCACAGCCAGATCCAAGCACGCAAATGCAAACTTTTAGCTGAACTCATGCTTCTTCTACTGAAGACGAAGGGGAAATGGAGGCTGAGTATGCAGCAAGCAGTTTCTGACATATGCCCTTTGCTTATTATCCTTCTCTTTGCAGAAACTTCCGATTGCTTTCGAACATCCTTGTTCAAAGTCCTATTCTCATATTCCCTCCTCAACAGTGATACAAAGTTTAGACCTGTCTATTCATTTTCCTACTGTTAAAAGCACTGCCCATGATCAAAAAGAGATAATTACAGATTTGAGAAATTACATACGAAACTATTCACCTGAGTCATTTTCAAAACTTCTATCTTAATTTTCTTTCAGATGAAACAGAATGGTGGAAAAAATGAATGTTTTTAGCAGAACCATGAAGACAGCAGTTCTTGTCTCTCACATCTATAAAAGCTTCAGATTTTAAAGTAAATGTAACTCTTTTCTCCTGCCATTCATCAGATGATTCTAGTGAAAAGCAGTAGTGGAGATCTATATTCAAATACTAAGGTGATGTCCTCTCACCTGTTTTTATCCTACTTCACTCCAAGAGGACTTGAAGTGGATGCCTTTTTTTCCAGGTTGTGCATTACCTGGGTTAATGGTTTAATTTTTTCTGAGCTCTAGTCCTCATCTGTACCATGATGGTGATTAACATGCACTCCAGGAGTAGTTATGGGGTGAGAAATTGGTTACAGGGATAAAAATGAGCCAGGCCTATAGAAAGGATCAGTAAATACTACTTTTCTTAAACCCAACTGAAACAGTACAAATTTTCAAAGCAATTTACAACATTTTTGGTGAAATATACTTAAAAAAAATTTTTTTATTACATTCAGTTAGCCAACATATAGTACATCATGAGATTTTGATGTAGTTTTCAACGATTCATTGGAAGAAGCTGAGATGTCCTTCAACAGATGAAAGGATAAAGAAGACATGGTTCATATATACAATGGAATATTACTCAGCCATTAGAGTAACTGTATGCACAGGATATTCCTATCTAAGGGAAGAACAATATCCATTTAACATATTTGGCTTGGGTTCACCCTCTCTCATAGCACTGTCAAATAACAATGTAATATGAGGGGCGCCTGGGTGGCTCAGTGGGTTAAAGCCTCTGCCTTCAGCTCGGGTCATGATCCCACTCTCTGCTCAGCGGGAAGCCTGCTTCCTCCTCTCTCTCTCTGCCTGCCTCTCTGCCTACTTGTGATCTCTGTCAAATAAATAAAAAATCTTAAAAAAAAAATGTAATATGAGCCACATATATAATTTTAAATTTGCCAGTAGTCACATTAAAAAAAAAAAAGAAACAAACTTGGTAACATTAATTTTAATAGTTCATTTAACAAAATATATCAAATATCTCAATAATTTCAACATGTAATCAGTTTTAAAATTGAGATATCGTGCATTCTTTTTTCTCATATTAAGTCTTCAAAATTTGATGTTATATATTTCCACTCAGTCTACCCACACTTCAAATACTCACTATCTATACATGACTCATGACTATTGCATAGACACCACAGCTCTATAATAGCCTATTCAACATCTTTCTACTTGCTCCTGTGTGGATGGGGAACACATCATCAGAAATTTTTTAAACAGTCTGAAAATAAGCTAAAAATATGTGTTATATGTGCCTAATGTAAAGCACCTTGGACTACTGATTAGTCAGAAAGTATAAAGTTATAATCATTGCTTGCAGTTTGTCAATTTTCTCTCATGTGAAGACATATGGATATATGTGAAACCTACTCTTTTGTATATTAATATAATTACATATGTAAATAATGTTATGAAAAGCATACAATGGAATGAATTTAAATGAACTAGTTTTTTCAAGACTTACTAATTTCTCAGTCATACTAAATTACTTTACTCCAGTTCATGGCTATTAGACCATGAGGTAAACATAAGACATACATACACTGCAGACAGAGAGATCAACAGAGAAGAAATACATTATAGCATTATTTACAATAGTTAAGATATGAAAGCAACCTAAGTGTTCATCAAAGGATGAAGGGATAAAGATGTGTGTGTGTGTGTGTGTGTGTGTGTGTATTTATTTATTCAGCCATAAAAAAAAAAAAAGGAAATCTTGTCATTTGTGACAATACGGATGGACCTTGAGGGCATTATGCTAAGTGTAATAAGTCAGATAAAGACAGATACCAAAGAGCTCACTTACATGTGGAATCTAAGAAAAAGCAAAAACAAAAAAACAAACACAAAGATTAAGAAAACATATTGATGGCTGCCAGAGGTGGGGATGGGTGAAAGTGAACGAAAGGTTCAAAATTCTAGTTATAAAGTAAGTAAGTCATGGGGATGTAATGCATAGCATGGTGACTATAGTTAACACTACTATACCGTATATTTGAAAGTTGCTGAGAGAGTAGATTTTAAAAGTTCTCACAAGAAAAAAAAAAATTATAATGATGGATGTTAACCAGACTTATTTTAGTGATCATTTTACCATATATATAAATACTGAGTCATTATGTTTTTATACCTGAAATTAATATATGTCAATTATATATCAATTTTAAAAAGTGATGTAAGAAATAAACCATATGGAAATCAAAGGAAAATTTAGTGATACTTAAGCAACCAAAACAGGGAGTCTCTCGATCAAATTGTAGGCTCCATATAGCCTCCCTTACATATTTTTTATCAACTCACTGAATTAACAAAATGTATTATTTTTAAAAAGATTTATTTATTTATTTGACAGAGAAAGACAAAGCGAGAGAGGGAACACAAGTAGAGGGAGTGAGAGAGGGAGAAGCAGGCTTCCTGCCGAGCAGAGAGCCCAGTGGGAGGCTCGATCCCAGGACCCTGGGACCACAACTTGAGCCAAGGGCAGCCGCTTAATGACTGAGCCACCCAGGCCTCCCCAAAATATATTATTTAAAAAAGAAATGCTTCTCTCAGCAGAACAAAGAGGAAAGTTTATACTTCCCATGTCAAAATTTTTTAATCTCAGTCTTAACATCAAGATACATATATCCCAATTGTTTTTAATATAACCATGTCTAAACTCTTAATTGACACCATGGATTCATCTAGAAACTGAACGTCAGGTGATTTCATCAGCCCTCAAATCCACATTAAAAACTCTATTCATTTTATCGCCTGAGGTGCTAGTTCCTCCCACACCTAGGAGGTTCGCACGTTTCCTCTCCCCTTCCCAGTGATAACACCATCACTTATACCTGGCATAATCAGTCTCATCACAGAATGTTCCTGCTTCCTCTTCCTTTGTAGGATACTACCTGATACCTCATACACTCCTCCCCTGTCCTTATTTATCTGTTATCTATTTATTATTTTTACCTATTGAGCTCTTTATATTACCTAACAATCAATGAAATGTGTGGCTCCTGAGTTACAGGGCTTTGCTTTCTTAAGTTCTGTAATCATCCTGGGTGACTTCAAAATTACTGTAGATGACCTATTTGACACCTAAGAGATCCTAAGATTCTTAATTTTCTTAAATTCAAAAAAATTCATGTCTACTCACCCATTCCAAAATCCAAATAATATACCTTGTCAGTCCTTGAAGTTGTTCTGTATCCTAAATCTTAAAATCCAGGATCTTACTTTTAATATAATCTCTTACCTCTTTCATGCTCTAACTCCCATAACAAAGACCATTTGCATTTTTAAAGATCTCATTTCTTTACTTACTTAACCCATTAAGATCCACATTATATATGAATTCCACCATGTTTTTATATCTTACTTGTCTACCAAGACCTAAATCTGGATTATTCCTAGTCACCATTCTTTGCTTTTTAGATCTTATTTAATAAATGTTCCTGCTGTTTGGGACATGACTGATAATTAATCTGTTTAACCATCTGTGCTACCTCGAACATAACTTTCTCCAAAATCTTCTACATGAACTCCTTAAATTTACAGTGGCATTCCGCAAGGTGCCATCTTATCCACTATTCTCACTCCATGAATTTTCTTCACATAGTATCTTCCCACTACCATTTTCTAATTGTTTAGGTCTGTACTTTCTGTTTCTTATGAGCCTTCGACTCTCTCTACTGTGCTTACTATCTAACAAGACCAACAAATAACTCCAGATTAGCATGGTCCCAAGCTGCAATATTATTCCCCACACTATAACAAATTGTATCTCCTTCTAGGTTTTCTTTCTCAGTTAATGTCAGTTGTTGTCACCAGCATCCAGTAAATAACATGGTGGTTATCCTGTACTACTTCTCTCTTCCACCCGGAGCTCCCTGAAACCATCACCAAAGATGGTTTGGTGCACTGTAGAGTTTTGGCATTATTTAGAAATTTCCCTACACAAACAAGCAAACAAACAAAACTAACACTTTTATTTTTAATAAATGTAGTAATGTACTAGTGCTCTCTAACAAATCACACCTTCTGGTATTCACAGCCTGTGTATGGCCCTACTAAGGACATGCCATAGTAAGAAAGAAGTCAAGATGGAAAATACTTGGTGATGGTTTCAGGGAGCTGTCACATGAATGACCCCAGCTGAAATTACATGGAATAAAAAAGCTGCAAATAAATGCAAAGAATTGTGAGAAATACTCATTTTTTAAAGCCACTAAGTTTGGAGGTGATGAGTAATATAGCAATATGTAACCAAAATAATAAGTAATTCTCAGTTTTTAACCCCCTAAAAACTCGTTGAGAAAAAGCATAGAATGTCATAAAAATGCAAAATGGCACATTATGTCATGCTTTGGGGATAAAAATAATCTGGAATATAAGATTATTTGCAAGTAACAAGGTAGAAAGCTTTATCATAAAAAATTCAAAAACAAACTTTTTAAAAGCTCAGTGTATTTTCTCCATTTAAAAACACTGGTTGTTTAAGTATCAGTGAATTTAATTTATCATTTATTTAAATTTATCATTTACAATTACCATATACAGTTTCACCAGATGAAAGAATACATAGGTACATAAATATATACATGCAACTTAGAGCCGGAGAATATCAAGTTGAGATGACTATGCAGAATTACTATTATATAGTCTTTTTTGCTCTGTATTTTTATCAGTGATTACATTATTGAGCATCACTCCATGCACTTTTCATGTATTATTTATTTTTTACAACAATCATCTTTATATCTTTCAACCACATGATGTTAACATAAATGCAATATATATACACATACATATAAACACATATAAACACCCACTCACATGTTCTTGTGTGTACTTGTGCATGTGTACACATGCACGCACACACGTGCACACACATGCGCACACACACACACACACACACACACATTCTCACACCTGGTATATTTTTTAACCTGATTTGCTGAATATCAATAGACAAGTGAGTCTAAATATTCCTCTTTAAACAGCAAATATAATCTTTGGACAAGAGATAATAGATATTAATTTAAATGATAAAAGAATGTGATAAACTGAATTTCTACTTGTTTACATAATTAATATTTCATTAAAGAATTCACCTATTATAGCACTTATTTCATTATTTTTCCCTTCTACTCTCTTTTGTCCTTTCTTAACTTCTTGAATTGGATCCTAACTAATTACTTTCAGGGATTATTTTTTTCTAATGAAAATATATGAGAGCAAAAACTTCCCTATCAACATCTTTGCATACTACTACTTTATTTTAAATTTGGGTTTCAGTAGCAAAAACTGAATTAAAAATGTTCCTTGGCAAATAAACATTCTTATCTTTGATCTTTTCATGGGTCACCTTTATCTATTTATTTATTTCATTAGTTCATTAGTGATTCAGGAGTATATTAAGATAAATGCATGTTTAATTTCCAACCCCTTTGTTGTTTTAGTTATCTTTCACTGTATTATATTAGTTTCATATTTCCAACTTAAATGCATTTTGGTGACATAAATGTTCCATATGATACCAGTGCATTACTATTTATCAAAATTCGTTTTTGTAGCTTAAAACACGCCCAATTCTTACACATCTTTTGTTAGACCTTAAAAAGAATCTGCATGGTTCCTCGCTCTCTTTCATTCTCACTCTCTATTGCAGAGCTCTACATATACTTCCTAGAACAATGTTATTCATTTTATTACATAAATCACCTCTATCCTTGCTATATTTTAATAACCACAGATAAACTGTCATACTCAATATAATTTTAATGCGTTATTTATTGATAAATGAGGACTATAAATGTTTATTCAAGAGTAGGCAAAACTAAGATTTTGTTTTTCATATTCCACTGATTTTAGGCTACAAAGGAATGCTACTGATTTACATGTCATTATATCCCCAGTTGGTCAAATTACAAATCAGGCCCTGAAATCGATGTATATTTGGTCACAAAATATCAGAAGGTATGCAAGATCTTTCAGTATGCAGTTATAATAAATTTAAAAGTTGCTTATTTTAAGGAAAGGTTTTAAAAACTGGTTTTAGGAGAATGAAAATGAAGAAACTATCAGTTTTCTGCACCAGAAAGAACTCTAAATCAATATTTGTATTATTTTATGTTAGGAAGTGGAAGAATAGAAAAATGCTATTGAAAGGAGTCAAGAGAGTTAAGTAAATGTCTTAACTGACTCCAAAGTAATTATGTGACTTTGGGCATATCACTTCTGTGATATGATTCACTTTCCTTGCTTATCACATAAGAGTCATATCTTCTATGGTAAGATACTTCCAATTGGAAAAACATGTGTCAGTGATTATGAGCATGAATGATTATGGCTAATTGCAAGATTATAAAGTAGAATAGAGAGGTCAAAAATATTTTTTAATTTTTATCCTTTTAAATAATTTTTACATATGATAGCAAAATATCCATGGTGTTCTATTTGTGGATATTTGAGAGTACGTGGCATGCTGGGATGTTTTCTATACAAATATACTGCTTCACTATTAAATAAAGGAGGCAACCACAGCTGTACCTACACATGAGGGCAATAAAAGCAAGCTGCCCTCTGTAGTCTCTGGGGCTATCACGGTTCCACTACTAGACTTTTCTCTGTCTTTGGGATGCTCACATTTCTGGAGCACAGTGCTCCACGTTGTAAGAAATTTTGGCAACAGACAGATGTGGATTTGAACTTGAGGTCTATCACTTACTCCCTCATGTAATCTTAGACAGGATATTTAACTTCACCAAGCATCTCCTGAACAAACAGCTTCATACATATATAATGAAAAATCCTAATCCATGTTTAATGACAAATTTTAAAGCAGATAATTGTATTGTTTTATTGAGGCTTATTATAGACTATTAATCATTGGTAGTACTAATCTAGTTTAAGAAACACAACAACAAAAAGAAAAAGAAAATACAAACAATATCAACTGCTGAAACAGCAATGTCTTTTTATAACACTACTGAGATGAATAATGACTTCTTTTAAAGGTGTTTGAAAACATCATGACATTAATTCTTTTGTCTAGAAGTAGGAATCGCATGCCAACTATTTTTACATTTGCTTTCATGTGATATTTGGAAAAAAATAGATAGACTTACTATTAAAAGAGCTATTGTGTGGTTGACCACCAACTTAGTATATATTACTGATAAATGCTCTCAGACTGACGTTCCATGCTAAGGATCTAGCCTAAAAATTTACTCAAGGGCACCCCTCCCATGATGTCCAGGTAATCTTTGGCAAGGCAAGACAAAGAAGCTGATTTGGTAAGTGTGGGCACTAACAACTGCTTTCCATCACTATTCCTAGACATATCTATCTAGGATTATTTGTACATAACTTTAAAATTAAATATAGGAAAATCTAAGATATATGCTTTAGAGAGTTCAAGTGAATGCAATAATTTTATTTTAAAAATCATAGAGACAGAAGGGGGATACAAAGGGATGTTTAAGATTCTGGTAATATTCTGTTTATCTGGACCTGGAGTATGTGGGTATGTTGGTTTTGAGAAAATTCAGTGAGCTCTAAGATTATAATTTGTGTACTTTCTTACACATATCATGCTTCAAAAATATTATAATGAACATTACACAGATATAAATAATTCATCAATCCAACCCTTCAAATACTAAGTTTTTCTAATAAGCATGTTACCTAAACAGTAGTTCCTTTTCAAAAAATAAAAGAAAATAATTTTGGTATATGCATAATTCAAATACTATGAATTTTAAAATTTTTCTGTATATTGGTTTCCGTAAGTAGTTTGATTCTCTTATTTATTTTCATGATACTTCTATATTGGGATGCTTCAGCTGATCTTTCTTTATATCTAGAACTATGGAACCTAAAACATTAATTATTCTTAAGTAAACACAGCCTATTTATAAAACACAAACACACACACACACACACACACTTTTTCCATTAGAGAAAATGTGTGTTAAGGTATTCAAGTTTTGAAAAGAAATTAATATACCGAAGTATAATGAGCTGGAAAGAAAAATGCAGTAGTGTGGGTTTAGGCAGATTTCACAAATTTAAGTACCTACAAAGTATCACTTATGAATGACATAGGCAGGAAGCAGTGGAGACTGATGCCAACTAGAGAGAGAAAACTCCATTTAAAGGTACTGAATATTTTATTAAAACCTGAAAGGGCCAAACAATACAAATCAGTGGCCGCACCTGTCCTGGGGATATCTGTTTGAAATACAGATGTTTCTGATCAGCTGACACAGGTCCAAGAAACATGAGGTTGAAATTTCTGAGCATTTCTGTGAACTGACACCCTTGTCAGTAATGATCTTACTTAACATTTTAGTACATGATTTGAAAAGGAGACTATCCTCAATACGTCAAGGTTTCATTTGATTCTCAGCTCACATGAGTAAACTACAAAGAGTGAATATGCCTGTGGATGAAAGTTCTCGCAGGCAGCTGCCTTCCATTTTTTAGAAATAGGGAGAAGTACCAAAAGGAGTGAGGAAGTGGAATAAACTCCAAAAGGGAAAGGTGAGTAGAAGTGTTGAAGTCTAGGAAGAAAAAAGGCATAATGGAGCAGGGGATGATTCCGGGGGAAAAATGTATTAAATTAAATCAACTGAAATGGGTGGAATGTCTTTTTCAAGAATGCCTACAAAAATTAAAAGTTAGGAGTGTGGGAAAGGGGTGGAAAATATATTTTAGGCCTAAATAAAAATATGAAGGTTATTTTGAAAATAGTCAAAGTCTTATTCAATAATTTCAAATTGTAAAATTGGGTCCTATTTGGAAATAAGACAAATGAGTGTAAGCATACTGTCTGCAGTAAGACTGAAAATATAAATAAGTTGAGAAAGGCCTTGGATTATTTTTTATGATTCATGATACTTAACTGTTGTGAGTAAGTATTGATATTTTATAGAACTATGTCCTTTCTTAAAGAAATTCTTGATGTCAATAATCTCTACCAAGACAGATTCCATATATTTGAGTTGTGTGAAATCTTTACAATATTTAAGTTTAACCACTTTCTTTATATCATTAAGAGTCATTTTACTTCTTTCTTTGTAAAAACCATTTTGGTTACTCATATTGTGTTCATCAAAATAGGCTAGATAATACAGAATTAAAAAATCAATCCCTAAACTCAATAAAGGTTTATTTTTAATTCATGCTACAAATTCATCACAGATTGAACGAGGTGTCTCCTACACATAGCTGCTCTCAGATTCAGACTGTCAAAGAATTCCTCATCTGTGAAGGTGCAATTCCTTACAGCATGTGGAAGAGAGAAACTGGAGACTAATGGGCCTTCAAGGTCTCAGTCCAGAAATATACAGTTTCTGCTCAAATGTTACAGAACACAACTTTGTCACATAGTCCCCCAAATTATAAAGGAGCTGGAAAATATAGGGAAGCAAAAAGAGAATTTGCAGATCAGATCTTCTTTGATAAAGTGGAAAGAGCACAGAACTGGGTGGTTACAAGACCTGGAATCTAATTTCACTGCTGCCAGTTACCACACATAGGAAGGAGCTTGGGCAAGTCATTTGTCTCCCAAGGCCCACAACTAGATCACCGGCAAAACAAGGTCCTCTCCCTCTCTCTGTTTTTATTTAGCAACATCTGCAGAGGAACTACAATAATGAAACATAAAAATAATTCTCTTCCTTAATTCATTCCCACCCCCTATATTACCCTTGGAGACCTCTGAGGCACTTCTGCAAATGACTCGGAAGCAACTCTTTTTAAATTAATGTAAAGTTAAAAGATTCAAAATTTTTCCTTTTCTTCCTAAATAGCTATATTACCATATCTGACCAAATAAGTAAGTTTGCTAAGAGACTTGCAAACAAAACAAAACAAAACAAAAAACTGACTTTTCTTAGAGCACCCCAACATTTTTCTTTGAATGAGTTACCCATGTGGGGAGATGTTTATCCTCTCAGTGCTCAAGCAGGGAGACACTGCCTATGGCAGCTGAAACCTGTCATTTCCTGACCAAGCTGACCCCTTTGTCACTAGGGTTACAAATTAAAATTAAAAAAAAAAAAAAAAAAGAAGATTTTGTATATTTTGTTACTTTCTTGTTGCAAAAATATAATTAAAAAGAGCTCCAAACTAAGTAACTGTTTTCTCACCATTCCCTTGAAACTAGACTGCATTTTAGAATTCAAGGCATCTGCAGGTTACTGCATTCCCCTCTGCTTTTTACAGTGTCTCTCCAAGCTTGACATACTGCTTACCTGCTTTTCCAGATCATTAATAGGAGTGTTAAATAAGGTTGGGACCAGTCCCAATTCTTGAGGCCCCCCACTAGACGCCTGCTCCAGTTTGATATCCACCATTTATCATTACTTATGTTTGCTGCTCTTCAGCCAATCTGTGCTTGGCCTCACAACAGAATCTCCACGACTCTTGATAAAGCTGACTGTGTGAATGTATTCACATTGCTAAGGCCAAAAGCCACTGATTCGTGGTCCAATGGGGGATTTTTTTTTTATGTGTCCATTGATGGGAAATGTTTTTTTAGTAGAAATATTAATCACAATATCTTAAAAATAATTTATAAAAATAAGTGTTGCAGAATAAAGGCTGTTAGCCTAACTCTTATCTGTAAATTAATAGTTAAAATAAAATTTTCAATGATTTGCCATACATTAACACAAAGCAAGTTGTAAACCCAACACTTTAGACCCAAAGCAAAGCAAATGAAACTACCCACTTCCCTTGGTAAATCTATTCTTCCCTTTAAACCCTCTATCTTGATGAATGCCATCAAGTGCCATTCACTCCTCACTCTATCCTTTCCACTACCTTCCTCCCACTTCATCTCTCACCCCACTATCAAGTGAAACTGCTAAGTAGGTTCTCCTAACCTCAGAAGAGTAGAGTGCACTGTTTACTCTGATAATCTACGAACAAAAATTCAATTGTAGGCACACAAAACTATTCGAGGCAATTGTTAACTCAATAATCTCAAGCAAGTTATTTATCTTCTGAAATTCAGTATTTTCATCTATAAACTACCTGTAAAACAATGGGACTATTGGGAGACCATTTTAGGACAGGGATCATTAGTAAAGCCTCAGTACTCTGCCTGGAAAATTTAGGTGTTACGTTACACTTTACTTCCCCTTTCCATACAATCCCTGGTCTTCCTCCTTCTAGTCTCCCCTCTCTCTCTCCTTGCATTCAAACACTCACAATTGCCTTTATTAATAATAAATGAAATTATGGCATTTCCTGCTCAAAATATTTTACTACTACTTGGGACGCTTGGTTGGCTCAGTTGTTAATGTCTGCCTTCAGCTCAGGTCATGATCCCAGGGTGCTGGGATCAAGCTCCGCACCCCCCACCCCCGCCCCCAATCAGGTTCACCGTTCAGCCGGAAGCCTGCTTCTCCCTCTTCCACTCCCCCTCCTTGTGTTCCCTCTCTCTCTGTCAAATAAATAAAATCTTAAAAAATATATATTTTACTACTACTTGCTTTACCTAGTACCAGTTATTTTACTATTTCCATGGAAAATAATATGCACTGCCCAGAATGGCATCTTCTATGAACCCATTTGTACAGTCTGAGAATAGAATGCTTCCCCATTTCTGGAGGCTATATCAACCTTTGCATATTTACTCAAAGAACTGATACTTCCTTTCTTATTCAGAAATAAGCAGTATTTTTCTTAATTTCCAAAGCTCTAAATTAAATACATTTAGCTCTTACAATTTACCAAACACTGTTTACAGCAATAAGGATACAGCATAGTTCCATAAAATAGGTCATCTCTACAAACATGGAGCTTACTTTCTAGTAGGAACAGAGAAAATAAGCAGTAATTATGCTATGGCACCAGATGGAGTCAGTTGCTAATAAGATACAGTGGGTGGTCAGAAAAACCACCCGGAATACGTAATGTTTGAATGCAGTGAAGAACGGGGTAATGAGCCATGCAGAGAGGTCTGAGAAAGGTGTTCTAGGCAAAAGGAGTACCAAATAAAATACCCAATAAGAGAACACTGTTTTCAAAAATAGCTGGTAGGGCACCTGGGTGGCTCAGTGGATTAAGCCTCTGCCTTTGGCTCAGGTCATGATCCAAGGGTCCTGGGATTGAGCCCTGCATCAGGCTCTCAGCTCAGCAGGAAGCCTGCTTCCCCCTCTCTCTCTGCCTGCCTCTCTACCTACTTGAGATCTCTCTGTCAAATAAATAAATAAAATCTTAAAAAAAAAAAATAGCTGGTAGGCTAATGAGGCATAGAGGGATCTACTCAAGATTCCAAGATTCCTGCTCCCCCTTCTAGACATAGAGTTCTTTCTGGAAATTGGCTGCTCATTCATGAACTACATTTCCCAGACTCTTATATCTAGGTGTGCCTATGTGGTCACTCTTGAAAACAAGATGGAAGCAAAACTGTTAAGAGACATATCCTGGCTAAAATGGTGAAGAATGAGTAGTGCCTACTCTACCCTCTCTACTATCATTTGAATGTAGAAGCTCTACATCCATGTATTGCATTTTTTTTAATCTGCTATATATGCCAGTGTTTTAAGCGCGCACGTGTGTGTGTATGTGTGTGTATGCGTTTTAAACATCTTAAAAAACTCTTTTTTTAAGAGGGAAGAAAAAAAACAGGGAGAACCTGTCCTTCTTGGACCTAGCCAATCCTTAGAGATAGCAATAGACTCAGCAAGAAGCATGCCTTTGATGTGCAAACACATTTGACTATATTACACTAAATGCTTATGTTGAAGACCCTTTCATCCAGAGATACTCTGGTTTCCATCCTTTTTAGGCTTTACTTTTTCAGTGTTTTCTTTGATATTTCAAGTTATTCTAAGACCATTTTGAGTTACCATTTTGCTTAGACCATCTCAGTTTGGTATCCATTCCTTGTAAACCAAAATAATCTTGGTGAAGACAACAGCATGTATGCATTCTTATATCTATCAATTTATCTGTCTTATTCAGCCACTTGGCAAAGGTTGAAATAAGATGAATGTGGGTAAGGCATCAATGGCTAGACAGGTCAGGAGGAAGGGATTCTTAAGGTATAGATTCTATTGATCATTTTTGGCTTGAATAAAAGTAGCTGCCTATAGTCCATAAAGGCTTAGCTATAGCCACACTCCTAGAATTAGTTGAAGCTTTAACTTTTGGTGGCACAAATGTACCCACTGAAATGAATAACATGGTACTAGCAATGCTTTCTTTTGCTATCTTGGCCCAGTATGATTCCATTCTCTATTGCTGGAGTGAAATATCGATCTTACTACCTCTCCTTGAAACTGAGAGAATGGAAAAGGAACTGCCACTGCTAACCACTTGAGTTCAAGAAACTAATCCGTCTCTGTCATAATTTCAAATAAAGCATAAAATATGCAATTGAGAAACACTGATGCATTTAAACAAGTAAATAACACAGTACCACAGATAGAATATATCTTACAATATAAACATAAAAAAGTTTACATCATTCCTACTGTTTTACAATGGGTCTTGTAATGATTCCAATACTAAACCTGTATCATGAAGGATTCAAGATTCTTAATACTGTTGTTCTTACCCTTTAGTCAAGTTAATAATATTCTCATCTTTTTATTACAGTTTCATATTACAATCAGCATCCACTTCAAAATTAACAATATGCATTAAAAATGATGTGTATCCTACTTCCTATTATTCCTCTCCTTCTCACAATGTTGCTTGAAAACCTCACAAAGATTTCTCAGCCAAGGTTTCAAATTAACCACTTTCTGCCTTTTCTGACTTTTCCATATTACTTTGCTTGTTACCATGTCAAGGACAGCTGTCCTGCATATCTGCTTTCTCTTCAAACCAATCATAAAACAGCCTCAAACATTATAATATTTTTAAAAATCCCTTTTCAATCTCTAGTTAGTATCATAAATATTTTTTTAATTTAATTTTATTTTGTATGTGTGTGTGTTCCAAAATTCATTGTTCATGCACCACACCCAGTGCTCCATGCAATACGTGCCCTCCTTAATACCCACCACCAGGCTTACCCAAACTCCTACTCCCCTCCCCTCCAAAACCCTCAGTTTGTTTCTCAGAGTCCACAGTCTCTCATGGTTTGTCTCACCCTCCGATTTCCCCCAACTCACTTCTCCTCTCCATCTCTCAATGTCCTCTGTGTTATTCCTTATGCTCCACAAGTAAATGAAACCATATGAGAACAGACTCTCTCTGCTTGACTTATTTCACTCAACATAATCTCCTCCAGTCCCATCAATGTTGATACAAAAGTTGGATATTCATCCTTTCTGATGGAGGCATAATACTCCATTGTATATATGGACCATATCTTCTTCATCCATTTGTCTGTTGAAGGGCATCTTGGTTCTTTCCACAGTTTGGTGACTGTGGCCATTGCTGCTATGAAGATTGGGGTACAAATGGCCCTCTTTTCACTACATCTGTATTTTGGGGGTAAATACCGAGTAGCGCAATTGCAGGATCATAGAGTAGCTCTATTTTTAGTTTCTTAAGGAATCTCCGCACTGTTTTTCCAAAGTGGCTGCACCAACTTGCATTCCTGCCAACAATGTAAGAGGGTTCCCCTTTCTCCACAACCTCTCCAAAGCTTGTTGTTTACTGTCTTGTTGATTTTGGCCATTCTAACTGGCGTAAGGTGGTATCTCAATGTGGTTTTGATTTGAATCTCCCTGATGGCTAATGATGATAAACATTTTTTCATGTGTCTGTTAGCCATTTGTCCGTCTTCTTTGAAGAAATGTCTGTTCATGTCTCCTGCCCATTTTTTGACGTGATTATCTGTTTTGTGTGTGTTAAGTTTGAGGAGATCTTGGATATCAGTCTTTTGTCTGTAGTGTCATTGCGACTATCTTCTCCCATTCCACCAATACTTTCAATACCTATTTATCTTATTCTTACTCCAGGGCTCAAGGCTGCTAACCCACAAAGGAGCCCTGATAACCTTAGTGAGGAATAAGATAAAGCCCCAGTAGGTGCTAAAGAGAGCAGCTTCTTCCTTCATCCCACTGATTGCCAAGCAATCTGCCACAGGCCAGTGACAGCTCCCAAAGCAAAGGGTATGGTATGATTCCTTGCATTTTTCATATCTAAAAATTAATGTGTTTGCACTGCAGCAGTAATGCAGAGGAACCAAATAACATATATAGACTTGCATTTGTAATGACTAGAATTAATAAACATATCATCATGAACAGGTAAGCCTTAAAGTAAAGTAGATGTCCCATAACAGATTGTTGATATAATTTGCATATAATTGCCAGCTTGAAAGTGAAGGAAAGACTATTTGTGCTTGAAGGGTTTTGAACACAAGAGAATTCAGTTTGCCTGATCAGAATGATCAGGCAAATCTTCTAGCCAACTATTTTAAGGAATAGGCATTAGAGCAATATTACAATTCAAAAAGGAAATATTATTCACATGAAATATTAGAGACCTTATTTTATTTGAATTAATGTTTCAGTGGTAATAAAACAATTTAAAGAAAAATAACATATTGATGTTATTATAGCCTGTAAAAACCATGATACACAGTACTTCATCAAATTCTAGAAAATATTATTTCTGATTTGCCTATTAAAACTCTGTATCCAGGTAATTGGAGCTAATGGAGAAGATAATCAGAATCAATGTCAAAGCAACCCAATCTCACTTCTCTAAGATGAGCTTGTCTCCTGCTCTGGGAACTATCTTCAGGCCACTTACAAATACAGAGCATAGCACGTAATTGAGGAGACCTAAATTGTATTGTCTTGTCAGGATCTACCTTCTGTAAGCCATTTAATCTTCACAGAACTTAGTTTTATCTATAAAAGGAAAGGATTTGATGAGAAAGCATCTTAAATTATTTTTACCCTAGACTTAAGAGACTTTTAAAAATGTCAAATTTGTTGATGTGTTGCTTCTGAGTGATGTGTTTACCTCTGGTTGCAAGACATCAATTCCTGTAATAATAGTTACTGTATTGGGGGTATCTACTATATTTTAGATATTATAATGAGAATGATATCTTAATATTTCTGACATTTCTATGAAGTTACTCTTACTATTCCCATCTTATAGATGAAGAAATTTTATCGGAGAACATAAATATTTTGCCTGAGGCCCTACAGCAGGAAAATGGAAAACTGAATCCACTCTAACAGAAGAATAGGGAAAAGAAGAATAAAAAGAGAACAAGGCACTTTCAGTTTAAATACTGCATGTCTGAAATACTAAGTCTCATTGATGTTAAAGAGGACTGTTAAAGACAGACTAAATGTTATGCTATGACTCAATCATCAAGTGTAAACTAAAGAGCCATGCAAATAGATTCTTCTCTTTTCCATTTGCAAGCACAAGCTCCAATAATGCTTTATATGCAAATCTAAGGAAAGAGACACAGTTTTAAATGTCTACTACCTACAATTTTGCTAACTGGATTTTACCTTCCATTCAGGGAAATATCAAGAAGGAAGAGTTCATATTCATGAAATTCAAAGAACTAAAGCTTTCTTCTTTCTGAAAATTCTGCTCTCCACAAAATTACATGATTGGTCAGTAGGAAGTTCCAGCCCCTAATAGCTTAGGAGAATTGTAAATAGCAAGCTTTCAGAAAAAAATAAAGAGTTTTCATTAGATAATTAGGAACTTCTTTCAGCTTTAAACTAAGAAATTATTGGAATTTTAATTTAGTAATGGCTAAGGCTTACTTTATGGGTGCTATAAAAAGAGATAAGCTCATTTAAAATGGAGTTACTGTCAGAAAACACAAATAATCAATTTCAAATTCTCATAAAATTATACATTATTAAAGGATTTCAGAGATCACTTTATCCAATGTTCTCATCTTACAAGTGAGCAAATCAAGGCCTAGAAAAAATTTTCCTTATTCAAATCAAAAAGTCAAAGGAAGGTGCAGGGTAGAACTGGACTCCCTGACATATAGCCAAGAGCTCTACACTCTTCTGACTTCCACAGTAGGGTCTGCATCCCATACCAGGACTTCACTCAAGGGCTGAATCGTGTGGGTGTGGATGTGGGTATGTCAAAAAAAAAAAAAAAATTATTCCTTTAGCAAACAGACACTAAGCAAGGGTCAGACCTTGCAGTAGACTTCAGTTATATAGTGATAACATGAAACTGATAAGGTAATTGTTTCCACTGAATATTCATCAATCAATGTATAATTACATATTCAGGTTCTGAAGAAAATGGAATTGGACAGAGGAAATGAAAAGCAGTAACTAGAAAATGCTTTCCTGAGTTGGTGATATCTGAACTGACATCTGAGGGATAAGTAAAAGAAAAGTAATCCAAAAGGGGACGAATCATTTTAAGATGAGGAGGAGAGTCAGGCAGAAGCTGCAGTATACAGTATTTATAAACCTATTGTGGTGATTAATTTGATATGACAAATTGACTGGGCCACAGAGTGCCAGGATATCTGGTGTCCTGATACATGGTTTAATATTATTCTGGGTGTATCTTTGAGGGTGTTTCTGAATGACCTTAACATCTAAATGGTAGACTGAGGAAAGCAGATTGCCCTCCCCAGTGGGGGGGCAATTGGGTTGGCCTTTCCAATCAACTAAAGAAGGCAGAGTAAGAAAAAATTTGCACACTCTGCCTGACTGTCCATGAATTGGGACAACGGTCTTCTGCCTTTAGACTGGACTAGAACTTGATTTCCACCATCAACTCTCCTGTTTATTGGGCTCAGACTTTGATCAGAATTTACACTGTCAGATCTCCTGGGTCTGGACTTCTCAACTTCCATAATCCCAGGAGCCACTGCCTTATAATAAATTTCTCTATTCATGAGCATGTATGCACACACAAACATACACACTCTGCAGATTCCTAATACACCCATTTTAAGAATTTTTTTTTCTTTATGGGAAGAGAGAAGAGAAAGATAAGAAATTTTTTAAATGTTTAAGCACCAGAAATAACAATAAAATTTGCATTTTGAAAAGGTTGTTATGCTTGCAATTCATATACCCAATTTGAAAATGCCCAAGCAGGATAAATGATGACCTTTCAGGCAGTTCATGTTAGTGGAGAGGCAGTTTGGAAGAGAAAGGTTCCCAGGGAGACTCTGAGATTCATCTCAGGTCATGCATTTTTGTCATCCACCATTGACAGTTCATTTCTTCCAAGTTATCAGAATACTAATTTTCTACGGTCGTGGATATTTTCAAGAGAAAAACAGTTTAAGCCTTTACATTTATTCAGAAGGCTTAAAATATGAACCACAAGTATATTCTCAAACTATTGTTTGATCGTTTCTAACTTATGGTCTCATAAATGGTGAAATCAAGACAGACTGATTAGAATTCTATGTATCTGTTATGTGAAAATAACAATTCCACAAATATACTCTGTACAGAGTCAGCCACATAGTTTAGTGCTTACTAAATGCACTTTCATCACCGTCTATCCTTTCATTCATGGTAAACACACTAGATTAAATATTCTTGTTTCTTCTAGTGTAGATTAAAAAATCTATTTCAGAAAAGCAAAAACATATATTGAAGGTAATACATATGTCTTTGCTTAGAGATAAAGATACTCAATCTCTTTCTCTCTCTCACACACACACAGTACATCCAAAATACAAGGTATGGATCTGAAAAACAAAAAGTGACAATCAAATATTACAAAGAGATAAGTGATAAGTTAGTTATGAAACTCTTCTAAAAATTTCCAAAATATTCATGGATAGTACACTTAGCTCATTATTCCCATACTCCTTTAAGGGTAATCAAAATCAACATTACTTGTGTTGCTATTCTAACCTTAGTTCTGTTCAACAGAAGGCTGTCCAGCTAACCTATTTTCCTATGAACAGTTTTATAATGCCCAAGATAAGACAAATTTTTAGGAAGGAAGGTTGGTATAATTGCAGAAATCCGTTTTGTCTGTCTTTCAGGGGAATATATAGTATTTACAAGTTTTCAAATATATATAATTTACAAATGGATATTATTTATGTAGATAGCATTTAAAATACTTTAGGGTAAAAGTAAGACATAATAAATAAGAAAATTATTTTGTAATAATACATGCAAGTATGTGTCAAGTACTTATTTTTCACTAGATACTAAGAACTTTGGGTTTGAGTTTTTTGTTTTGTTTTGTTTCATTTCAGATTTTATTTATTTTTGAGAGAGAGAGAGCACATGCACCCAAGGAGGAGGGACAGAAAGGGAGGGAGAAGGATAAGCCAACTTAGCACTGAGTATAGAGTCTGACTACCTGGGGCTCAATTCCAAGACCTGACACCATGATCTGAGCCGAAATCATGAGTTGGGTGCTTAATTGACTGAGTCACTCAGGAGCCCCTAGATAGTCAGTATTTTCAATATATTAACACATATTATTCACATCAACTCTATGACACAGATATTATTATTATCCCTTTACACAGACGAGGGAACAGCCTCAGAGAAGTTAAATGACATGCCTAAGTTTTCTCAGATCCTAAAAAAAGAGTAAAGTAGAAAAATAAAGATTGAAACTCAAATTTGGCTCCAGAACCAGTCCTGCTGGACTGATTCTCTAGATCAAGACTGCAGTGTAATTTTAACCAGCGCAATTCTGATTTTAATCTACATATTCTTGAAATGTTTGATGAATTTTAATTTAATATATATACAATCTCTTTGTTCAGATCATTTTAAAAGGGTTTCTACTGAAGAGACAAGTAAGTGTGAAATAAAACTATTTGATGCTGTTTCCATTGTGTTTAAAATGCTATACAGAGAAATCCTACTGTTATTCATTGTATATACTACTTCCATATTGCAGACAGTAGATACATGAGTATGACAGATCCTATTCTTGCCCTTAACTATTACTTTTGCCTTCCCCATACAAAAATGATATGCCGGGGCGCCTGGGTAGCTCAATGGGTTAAAGCCTCTGCATTCAGCTCAGGTCATGATCCCAGGGTCCTGGGATCGAGCCCCACATCGGGCTCTCTGCTCAGCTCTCTGCTCTCTCTGCCTGCCTCTCTGCCTACTTGTGATCTCTCTCTGTCAAATACATAAATTTAAAAAAAAATGATATGCCCTTTCCCATTGCCACGTGATTTATAGTGCCTCTGTGGGAGAAGTATTCCTCTCTACTGGGATCAGTTTTTCCAATGGGGTATATAATACATCTGACTCCAAAAATAAGTAGCTTCAAATGCCATGGTGTTATTGGTTCTAGCCACTCTAGGTTTTCATTCTACCATGAAAATTTTTTGTCATACTGACTCCTTTCATATAGTTACTGGATGAAAAACATACATACAGCAAAGACTCTCAGCTCACATAGAAGATGAATGATAAATAAGTTGTTCTAAGATGGGAAGATTTGGGGTCTGTTTTATCAGACCATGATGAAGGGAAGGAAAACTCAAACAAAGCCCAGTAGATTCCCGGAGTTGACGACATGTTGCTGAGAGTCTGGAGTGAAAACAGTAGCTAAACTTTGAGTATAGAGTTTGATAGAGGACAGAGCTTCAGACAGAGCTCCGGAAACCTACAGAGTGCCCATCTGAGTGTTCACCTAATCAGTGCAAGGAACTACCCAAGACTAGGGAAAGAACACCCAAAAAAAGTGAGATGTTATAGTGCCCAGCACTCACACTGGATGGGAATAGTGCCTATTCCCACCATCTAGAGTAAAATCTGCAATGTCTGAAAACTAATAAGAAATTACCAGGCTTGCAAAAAAGCAGGAAAATATGGCTAATGAAAAGCAGAAAAAACAATCAGTAGAAACTTACCTAAAACTGAAAAAGAACTGGTAGACAAGCACATTAAAAACAGTCATTTTAACTTATTCTGTATGGTCTAAAATTTGTGTAGAAACATGGAAAAGATTAAAAAAAAAACAAACTCAAATTGACTCCTAAGTATGAAAACTATAGCATTTTAGATGAAAAATTCATATTATAAAATTAATGATAGATTAGATACTGAGGGAAAAATAGATTAACAAACTTAAATATGGAAAAATAGAAGTTATACAAAATAAAATACAAAAGAATTTGTCATATTAGGTAAAAAAATAAAAAGTTAGATATAACTATGTGCTTCCTACAAATAATACACTTTAAATATATTTAAATGTATTTAAATGTAGTGGCAAAAGGATGGAAAAAGACACCACCAGCTAAAAGAAATAAGAAGAAAACAGGAATGGCTATCTTAATATAGGCCAAAGTGGACTTCAGATCAAAGAGGAAAAAAATTTGATATGACTAAAGAAGCCAATTCATGAGACATTATAAGCCTAGTCACAGAGCTTCAAAATATATGAAACAAAAATTGATGGTATTGCAAGAAAAAAATAGGAAAATCCACTATAGTCAAAGATTTCAATACTGCTCTCCCAATAATTGATTAAATAAGACAGAAAGCAAGTCCATAGGTAGCAGACTAGAACAATACTACCAACCCATCTACTTAATTTACGTTTATGGAATTCTTAACCCACTAAATACCTAGGTTGGAAAAGGAAAAAAAAGTTGATTTTTTAATTTATTTTTTTTTAAGATTTTATTTATTTATTTGACAGAAAGACAGCGAGAGAGGGAACACAAGCAGGGGAAGTGGGAGAGGGAAAACCAGGCTTCCCACAGAGCATGGAGTCCGATACAGGGCTCGATCCCAGGACCCTGGGATCATGACCCAGGCAGAAGGCAGTTGCCTAACAACCGAGCCACCTAGCACCCCGAGAAAAAAAGTTTTAAATCAATGATCCCAGTCTTCCCCTCAGGATACAAACAAAACAAAACAAAAAAACAAAACCCAGAAAACAACAAAAAAAGAAGAGTTAATTAGACCTAACATACACAGAAAAAAAATATATAATAAAGAACACGATGGAAGTCAATGAAATAGAAAACATAATCAGTACAGAATTTTTTTCAAAAAGCCCCATCTGTCAGGACACTATTAAATTAATATACCCAAGCCAGACCAGCCGAGGGAACCTTCAGGCCCATGTGGCTTCACTGGTCAATTCTACCAAACATTAAGGGAACAGAAAAAAAAAAATTGTATAGAATTAAATTACTTTAATTCCCAAACTTGCTAAAGGTATTCAAATAAGATTGCAGACCAGTATCTTCTATGAAAGATACAAAAATTCTGAATTTTTTTAGCAAATCAAATACATCCAATGATACATAAAAAGGATAAAATACTATGACTAAGTTGGGTTCATCACAAGAATGCAAGGTTGACATAAAATTTGAAAGTGACTATATATAACCTACCAGATTAAGAAAGTTAAAAAAGGAAAACTACATGACCATCTCAGTAGATATAGAAGTATTTAATAAAATCCAGCATCCATTCCTGATAAAAATTCTCAAAGAACCAGGAATAGAAAGGAAATTCCTCAATCTGATCAAAAGGGATTTATATAAAAAAACAAAAAACCCTAGAGCTAATATCACACTTAATGTTAAAAAAAACAAAAAACAAACAAATAAAAATACTAAAACTGAATATTTTCTCCCTTAAATCAAAGTCAAGGAGGCTTGCTCCCACCATTTTTAAATTCAGATATAATTAACATATAACATACTGGTTTCAAGGATATAACAAAATGACTCAATATATTTATATACTGCAAAATAATCACCACAGTAAGTCTAGTGAGCATCGATCATCACACATATACATTTTTTCTTGTGATGAGAACTTTTAAAATCTATTTCCTTAGCAACTTTCAAATATGCAATAAAGTATTGTTAACTATGTCACCAGGCTGCATTACATACCCATGATATTTATTTCATACTGGAAGTTTGTACCTTGGACTACCTTCACCATTTCACCCAATCTCTAGTCCCTGCCTCTGGCAACAACAAATCTGTTCTCTGTATCTATGAGTTTTATTTTTATGCTTATTCCATTTCCATTCAACATTGTACTGAAGGTAATGGGCAGCGATTTCAGCAACACAAAAACATAACAGTCATCCAGACTGGAAAAAAGTAAAAATGTCTGTTTACAAACAACATGATCATCCACCTAGAGTATTAGATGGTATCAACAAGGAAGTTACTAGAATTAATAAGTGAGCTTAGCAAGATTGTAGGATAAAAGATGAATATAAAATCAAATTTCCATAAACTAGCAACAAACATTTAGAAAATAAAATTCTAAGAATTTTATTTAATAGAGCTTAAACTTACTAAATTTTTAGGAATCATTATGAGTTAAATAGTTAAAAACACTATAAACCATGTTTAATAGTTAATAGTTAAAAACACTATAAACCATGAAATACTTTTCAGAGAAATTAAAGAGAATAAACATAAATGGAGACAAAGTCTGTGTTTATGGGTAGGAAGTATCAATATTATTAAGATGTCAGTTTCCTCAAATGGGTCCATAGTTTCAGTACAATGTCAATTAATATCCCAGCAGGCTTTTCTATAGACATTAACAAAATCACTTAAAATTCAGGTTTAAATACAAGAAACCTGAAATAACCATAACAACATTAAAAAGGAGAACCAAATTGGAGAACTAACACTATCTGATTTTGAAGCATATTATAAAGTCACGATAATCAAGATGATGTGTTTTGGAAAAAAGATAGCCACACTGATGAATGGAACAGAATAAAGAGACCAGAAATAAAACCACACATACATGGATATACCTTGCAAAGATGCAAAAACATTTTTGTGGCAGAAGGATAATCTGTTTAACAGTTTTGGAACAACTGGGTAGCTATGTGCAAGAAAATGAACTCTGATCTCTTCCTGCTATACATGACTTATGGCTTCAGACCTAAATATAAATTCTAAGATTATAAAAATTCTAAAAAAAATTTTTTAAGATTTTATTTATTTTTTTATTTGAGAGACATTGTGAGAGAGCATAAGCCAGGGGGAGAGGCAGAGGGAGAGGGAAAAGCAGCCTCCCTGCTAAGCATGGAGCCTGATGTAGGGCTCGACCCCAGGACCCTAGATCATGACCTAAACCAAAGGCAGACAATAAATTGAGCCACCCAAGCGCTCCTAAGATTATAAAAATTCTGAAAGCATAAGCTAAAACTTTCGATTAGGCAAAGATTTCTTAGGTACAATTGCAAATTTATGATCTTAAAATGACCACGTTGATAAAATGGACATGGCAAAGTTATAAACTTCATCTCTTAGAACGTCAATGTTAATAAAGTGCAGACAAGCCAGAGAATGGAAGAAAATTATTATAGCACATAAAGGATCTGTGTCAGAATATATAAAGGATTCTCAAAAATAAATAATAAGAAAACAAGTATTCTAATTAAAACTTTGGTAAAATTTTGGACCAGATAGTTCACCAAAGAAGTTATACAGATGGCAAATAAGCACGAAGATGTTTAACATCATTGCTTCTAAAGAAAGGCAATTTAAAACCACAATTAGATACAACTACACACATACTAGAACACCTAAATTAAAAAGACTGATCATGAAAATCAGTAGTAAATATGTAGAAAACTAGACCTTCCATATAGTACTGGAAGGAATGTAAAATAGTAAATCCACTTCAGAAATAGTTTGTTAGGTTCTTAGAAAGTTGGATACACATCTAACAAATGACTCAGCCACTCCATTCCTAGATATTTATCCAAGAGGAAAAAAAAAGTCAATAAAAATACCTCTACACGAATTTTCATAGCAGCTTTATTTGTCATATTCAAAACGTGGAAATGACAGGTTTGGTGAATGGATACACAGCTGTGGTACATATACACACAGGAATGCTACTCATCAATGAATAGAAAGTACTAATACACAACAAAACATGGATTGATCTCAAAGTAATTAGCCTATGTGAAAAAAGCCAGACAATAAGTAGCACATACCATATGATTCCTATTATACAAAACTGTCGAAAATGCAAACAAATCTATCCTGATAGGAAATAGAGCTGTGACTGCCTCAGATACAGGTGGGGGAGAGGCAGAGCACAAGGAGTCTTTGTGGGTGATAGGTTCATTATTTTGAAAGTGGTAATTATTTAATGGATATATACTTATGTTAAGCTTACCAATTTTCATATTTTAAATACATGCAAGTATGTTCCTATAAAATTGTTAAAGGGGAAACGAAACAAAGTTGAAATTGGAAATCATACAGCTTCCAGCACTATCCAGGACAGAAACACTTAAATTAGCGTATTATAAAACAGCAAATTGTCTCTTTTTCTTCTTTATTATTTTCAAATCACCTTAACACAGAAAGGTAAAGGTGTTCTGACTCCTTTTCACAGAGACATCAAGAAGACTATATTCTACTCAACAGTCCATTTTAAGATTCTGGAAACTGAGATACCCATTTGTAGTCTTTGGCACACAGACTAAAATAGACCTCCTTTTGTTCTGAGAGACACAATCTGTTTGTACCACCCTTATGTGATTAGATATGTGATGTTAGCTTTACTTCAAATAATTTCATACTACCTCACTGCCAAATTTCATTATATAATATGCAGATAAGTTTTTAATTCAAATATTCATTCACTAACCATTTACTGAGCAGTCAAAATATGCAGGCACTGGCCTAGATCCTAGGTTAATGAAAATGAAAATGAAATCGTCCTTGTTTTCAGGGAACTATTCTTCTAAAGGAGAAAGTTGTGTAAATAAGTAACTACTATACCATATGACGCATGTGATAAATAAGAATTATAAAGACAGAATTGTAAGCAAACCAAATGAATGTATAATTTTGATGGGGGAGCCATCGGAGTGCTGGCAGAGCAAAAAATGTTTCAGGGAATACTTTGTGGCCTAAGTTCTGAAGAGATTGTTTTGAAGGGTGAGAGTTGGTGAGGTAGACAAATGAGGAGAAGGACATTATATATGAGACATAAGGATGACTCAGTTAACTGGAACCAAAATAACTAAGTGAAAGACATAAAATTCCATGATAATGTTTAATGTATAATATGCTACTGCTACAGTCTGACCTTTATCCTGAAAGCAGAGGAAAGCTTTTAGGGAATTTATGTAAGATAGTGATATTATCAAACCAATACAGAGAAGGAATTCACACATAAATATTTAACCCTGGCTTCTTAAAATATAATAGCACTTTTACCAAAAGAGTGTCAATGGTTTACTCTAATCTCCTCAAGTAATGATTTGTTGATGTCTTTGAAACCCAAATGCTTTCATATTATTTTTCTGTCAAAACACATTATCCACTAAAGACATGGCCCAAACGTTTTACATAAGAAATATTTAGTACTGGGGCGCCTGGGTGGCTCAATGGGTTAAGCCTCTGCCTTTGGCTCAGGTCATAATCTCAGGGTCCTGGATTAAGCCCTGTATCATCGGGCTCTCTGCTCAGCAGGAAGCCTGCTTCTCGCTCTCTCTCTCTGTCTGCCTCTCTGCCTACTTGAGATTCCTCTCTGTTAAATAAATAAATAAAATCTTTAAAAAAAAAAGAAATATTTAGTACTTTTTGCATCTTTGAGGTAATCCATGTGTAGAATATTATTTCTACTTGTATCTGTTCTCTGTGTCATTATAATCTTAGTGTATTGCCTGGACACTTCTGGGCTTTAGGGGGAACACTGTCTTGGAAACCTAAGTTGATTGAGAAAGAAAATTGTGCCCATTTTCTCTAATTTCATGACTTTTCTTTTCTTACAAGAATAAAAGCAGGATTATGCACAGGATATCCAGTTTTATTAAAGGGAAATGTTGAAAGCTGTGATCCTTGATAATACACAGAAGAAAAGCATTTGACATAGAAAAGTTTATTAGACCCATCTTTGACATCTCCCTCCCAAGGAAATAAACCTCACCAATTTACTTGTCCCTTCGGGTTAAAGGTTCCTTCCTTCCTCTTACTTGTTTATGTTAAGAGTAGTGTTGATCCCTAAACTTCTGTGATCAAATTTTTGGAAGAGACTGTATCTTAAAACTCCTCTGGTCAAGTCATTTCAAAACACAGAAGCACGAAAACTCCAGTGCAGTATTTCTTAAAGTGGTACACATTAATATTGCTAAATATCAGGAACATGTACAGTGCAGACATAGCTTCAGGTTCTAAGAACATGGAAAGACTAGATCAACACTGCACATATATTTAAATAGCCTTTTTTTTTAAAGTATTGATACTTTGCAAATAATTCGTAGAATATAAAATATTCAAAGATACTTCCAGTTGATATTTGCCTATAGAAGAAGATTCTGCTTTTTCTACACACTAGAAAAATAGTGGGCAGGGAAGCTCTAATTTTTTACATATGATGGAATAAAACTCAATCGGAATGAAAACCTGAGTCAATAAGAGTTCCTACTGGGTACACACAGTCCACAAGAAACACCCTGCCAACAACTGCCTGAAAACATTTGTAGAATTAGCTATTTTTCATATCAATTGAATATTTATTGACTTTTTTTCTTATCACCAGATGCCTATAATCTTCTCAACAAACACCCTGTCTTTCCCATTTTTATTCATATTTAGTTTTTGGCAACTGCTGCTTGTATAATTATGTTGGAGCAAGACCAAATTTAGGAAAACCTGTGAAGTACAAGAATTTTTCTTTGGCTTACCTCCACCTCTCGTGTTTCATAGAGTAACAGCATTTCTCTCCATCAATGTCTTCCCTGGATTCCTGGAGTATTGTTCCCACATTCTCTTTGACTAAACTCCACTGGGGTGTTAACTCCTACAAACATATGTTAATATTTCTATGGAGCTTTTGCTCTCCAGATAACGGGAACCACTGCGAAAAAGACCAGATATGCACTGCTCATGATGGCAGCCACATTCACCATCAAAAAGCCATCTCTGCTTCTGAGGGTACACAGCAAGTACGGTGTACTTTTTCCAATAATAAGTTGATCATTCATGAATTAAACCAGCATTTATGTTTAAAGAAAGTAAAATGAAAGCATGCATATTAAATTTGTGCTATTTTCAGTTAAAAACACATTGCCCATGAATTTCTAACGACTGCATGTAATCCCCAGTTATTTTCTTTATAGTATAAAATGTTTAAAGAATGGAGAAAAGGAAGTAACAATAGAAGATCTCAGGTGAATAACGATTAGGTATTTTATGAGAAAGAGAGGCTTCTAAACACAGGTCAACCACTGTACTTCACATCTCACCTGAGGCATGCCGGCCACTCCAGTCCACCAAATGCAGTTCCCTTGGGACCTACGCTGGATGGACACTCAAGGTCTCATGAGGTAAAAGGCTAGGACACTTGCTCTTTCTGACCAGGCAGTGCTGTGGCTGATTAATATCCACCCAAAGCCACAATCACCTTCTGATCTGAGGAGCAGGTGACGTGGAGATTCTGAAGTGTCTTGATAAATTATGCAGGTAAATCAAACAATATACACGGCAGATCAAAAAAATTCAGTTCACTAAAGTGGTTGCTTTGTCCTTTTAAGAACTGAATCTAGACAGCTCATCATCAACCACTGACAACTCCTAGCATGACAATGCTGAAAAAATTAGTATGACATGGATACCATATAAAATCTATTTTTCTTCTCAAGGAAAATTTTGGGAAAGGAGAGAGGAAGGGAGAAAAATAAACAAGGTTATTTTACTCTAAAATTTTGCTTTTTCCATTCTTCTGGCAGCAAAAGATGAATTTATTCACCAATATCCAATGCCTTTCCAATACTACATCTTATCCTAAGCCTTCCTTCCTCCTTGCCAATACAAATTACACCCATCTTTCAAGCATCTTTCAAGACCTACATAAAGGGTCAAATGATATCTGTTCCACAGTACCATTTTGTAACCACCCAATTTCCATGTGATTCCTCTGGCAATATACATATATGCTATCTATGCTTAAAATATCTCTTCCACTATAGTCACAAAATATAATTTAAATACATAGTTGTTATTTTGCTTTTTTGGGTTTACCTCATTTCCTTAACTATTTAGTAGTTCTTTAGTACAAGAAATTTTCCCTTGCATATGTTGGCCTTTCAATAAAGATTTAGTGTTTAAAAAATTATAGGAAAAATAATTCAACACACCACTACATTCAAAACTCACAAAACAGAAAGTTAATTTGATTACATAAAATTAAATACATGGGGATTTAAAAAATATATAATTTATAGTTCATTAGACCCCATATCATTCCATAAAGAATTTAAAGCAGTAAAAAAAACCTTTAAAACTGTACACATTTATTTTAGCAATACACATTAATAATGTATTAGCAAGTAAAACTAAGATGCTTCTAAAACCAATATATTAAATTCAACAGCCATTAATTCTGTCTTCATGATAGGAAACCAGTTGTTTTCACTGATTGTCAACAGTCTTACTAAATTTCATGATTATGACAAATGTAAAATAGCTTTAAAAAATAGATGGGTTTCTATATTACCCAAGAGAAAAGGGAAGGATTTACTGGGCCTGTGGATCACCTCAAGAACATAAGCAGGAACTCTGTTTGCCTTGATCTTTTTTTTTTTTTTTTTTTTTTTTTTTAATAAGAAGGCAGGGAGAGAGTAAGTCAGCTGACATGAGAATCCTTGGCTGGACACATAAGACCTTCCGAGTATGATCCTCTCGCAGCCTCCCCCACTTCTGCCATCAGAGGCCCATCACCACTATTCGCACAGAGATGTGGCATGTTCAAAGAGGTCTAAGCAGTCCAACTGTGGGCCTTTAATAGGAAATCCCTACCTTTACTTTATTTGGCTAACTCACTCTTCCTCCAGGATCCAGCTTTGATGTAACATCCTAGGGGTCTCCATACTTAATTTGCCTAGTTTCGGTATCAAGTGAGTATACTTTGTGCTCTCATTAGACCTATTACCCACCCTAATTCACATTTGGCATTCCCACGTAAATATTCATTTTACCCTCAACTGTACTCAGGCTGATGGTAGATTAGAACCACAGGGTTGAACTTAAAACTGGCTTTGATCAGAAGGTCAACTCCTGGCCTCTCATTATAAGGCACTCCCAACAGCTACCAACGGGGTTTTATCAACACTGACCAACTGAAGTCAACTCTGAAAAGTTATCAAAAAATACTGAAAGGAAACATATGGTCAAATTGTGGTTGTATTATTGCAAAGGCCCACAGAGGCAGGAGCTTTAGGAAATTTTCCCAGAAATATTCCCCTTTTGATTTTCATGAGCTTGAAAACAGAACATGCCCAGTAACATAATAGTAATGTCAAATTCCAAAGGCAATCCTATGATGGCTTGGCCAGCATATAATTCATTTGATAGAATTCTCAGGCTTTCATTTCTCATGACTCACACTGTTGGTGATTTGAGATTAGGCCACAAAAGGAACAGACCCAACTTCTCACTAAGGGTTTGCCTGAATTTTGCAAGACATTTTCCAGTGATAACAAATAATGCTATAATATAGTTACTGACAATTTAGTCCTATTTGAAGCACAGAATTTCACCAATATTTTTACTTGAAATATTTATCCATGATTAGTGCTTTTGAGTTAATCAAGATCAAACATATTGTTAAATATTTAAGTTGAAGACAGGGTTAAGGATTGTAGCTGGGGCCATGATATAAATTCAATTCTTTACACACCTCTTTCAGTGTTTAAAATTTAGCTAAGAAATAATGTAAGACTGTTAAGTTCAGAGCCAATGAAAACAAATGGGATAAATGCCATATTGGCACATCGATAATGCATGCTGCCATGAATCCTGTATTTGGCAGGAGCTCTAGGCAAAGGATTTGATAAGGTAATACTAATACTGTTTAACAGAAAGTAATACTAATACAGTTGGATATTCAACTTTCAAAGGTTCAGATCTGAGGTGAAGAGGCCATTCAAAGAAAAAAATTTCAAATGGATAACATGTGTAACACATATTCCACCCTTTCTAGTACTCAGTTGCAATTAATATACATGGGCAACATTTTCCCATTATCATCTTGGTAAAGTTTTTTGAAAGACGGTAATACTCACTGATAGTGATGAGATTTTCAGCACCCTTACGCTCTACTAATGAGAATGTAAATGGATAGAGCTTTTCTGTAGAGCAACCTGACAAAATGAAAGATCTCTCCAAAATAAAGATTCTGAAGTCTTTGACTCGACAGTTTCTATTCATCATTCCAACAGAAAACAATTAAAAAATGGAATCTGAATCTCGGGGCAGGAGGCCCACGTAGCAGTACGTTTAAGTCATTCCCACCCCTGGCCTTATTCTGAAATAGCCAGGTTTAGGAATCACAGGTGTATAAAGATTGTTAATGTCAAGAAAAGATGTTCATTCAATGTTAACTGATGAAAAGTAAACTACACCTTGTTAGTTCTTAAAACACACAGACACACATACACATATTCAAGACTGAAACTATAGGAGTGTTGGTAATAGTTATTTCTAGGTAATGAGATCACAGAAAAGGGATGTGCACATGATTGTTATTATTATTTTAGGTAATATGTATTTTCAAAATGTTATATAATAGATATGCATTGCCTTTTGAATTAATAAAAGCTATTTTTACAAAACTAGTGTTTAGACATCTTCTACTTCGTAATCTCAGAACTACCTCAAGGGTGTTTTAAGAATGGTAAGGGTGCCTGGGTGGGTTCAGTGGCTTAAGGGTTTGACTCTCCAGCCCAGGTCTTGATCTCAGGGTTATGGGTTTAAGCCCCATGCTGGACTCCACTCTGAGCAGGGAGCCTACTTTAAAAAAAAAAAAAAAAAAAGGAAATTCATTTTCTTCACCCAAGATTAAAAGTCCTGAATGTCTTAGAAGGGGTGAGGCCCCAAATTATGTATTTTCAGATGCAGAAAATAGTTTGAGAACACTGTAGTCTGTAATAAGATATTTTATACTATAATCCCTATTAAATATGAGATAAAATTATTAACTGACTACTGTAACATATCTCAGTGATTCTCAAAATGTTTGATCTGAGGAACCCTCTACATTCTTAAAATTTTTGAAGACCCCAAGAGCTCTTGTTTATGCATGTTATTTTTATCGACATCTACTAAATTAGAAATTAAACAAATTATTTAAATATTAATTTAGTAATTTGCTTAAACCCAATAATAAACTCAGTAAGTGTTAATGGAAACAACATTTTACAAAAAATATTTTTCAAAACAAACCAATTAGTAAGAAAATTGGCACTATTTTACATTTTTGCAAATCACAATGAATTCTACATTAGAAAACAGCTGTAGTATCATATATGTTTCTGTTTTCAATCTGTTGAGATGTATTATTTTTGTTGGAATATGAACAAAATCCAGAGTCACACATAGTTAAGTTGGGTGAAAATGGGAAAGGAAAGGATAGTTTGGCCTTTTCAGCTAATTTTGGATATTCTTCTTTGACACTACAACAAAACTCAACAAGTGGTAGTTAAGTAAAAGGTTAGTTATGACATAAAATCTGAAACCTATGGATAGCTTTTCCCACTCTGTTCCACGAAAACCCTTGGTTTATCTTGTATTTTGAGTGAATTTTTCATGCATGCCTAAATTCATAACATAATACCTTGGTCGTCTGGAAAATACTGGTTCACTGACTTAGGCCAATCTTCTAAATGGTTACATATTTCATTACACAATATTAAAACAGCAGTATGAGGTAGCTATCAAGCTCATGATGTTAGATGCAAGTTTTTAAAAATTACAATTTTCATATGAAAGTTCATAATTTATCTCTGGTAACAAATACTGTCAGTTTTCCTTGAAGTGACAGACCTACTTCATTCATTTTTGAGAAAATAGCCTAATAGCCATGTCTGAATAAGTTTTCTGTCAATGTTCTTTTAAGTAAAATGGTATTCCATAAAAAAGCAGCAAGCTCAGCTTAGGCCATCAACCCCACAAATTCTTTTCCTAATGACAATCATTGGACTTTGGTTTGCAGCACAAGCTTTGTATGTGTATTTTCCATTTCACCACACAGATTATTAAGTATCTTTAATAAAAATTAACCATTGTAACTGTTTGATCAAAGATATTATTAAATGAGAGTATGGAGCAGTAAAGAATATAAGGACCATTAGTACATTTCAGTGCTGTTCCCTTGATTCATCTTAAGAAGCCAACAGTTTTACCTACCTTTACTTCTGCACCATCAGTGAAAGTATTAAAATGTATAAAAGGCAAATAATATCTTACTATTACTATGAAAATAATTTTAATCCGAAAGACCCTTAAAGGAGTCTGAGGGACACACTGGTTTTTGCTGACCGCATTTCCCAGCCCTGATCCATTGAGAAGATTAATAGGCAGCAGCTGTCCTTCCACCCATTGAAATAATGCCTATGGCCTCCGTATGTTGAACTTTCACCACTAATACCCTCTCAACACTTTTACTCCCAATAGTTCAGTCCTATACCCAGCAGTGTCCCCTGGGTAAATTCCCTAATCAACATCTGCACATTATCATCTGTTGGCATTATTCTACAAGTTAATGAAATATTATATAAACCAGTGAAATATGAGTGCAAAAGGAAAAGAATTGATACTTAAATCTAAGTTCCACAAAGGGATGGATTTTTTTGTTGAATTTACTGCTGTATCCCCAGCAACTTGAACCATGCCTGACACATGGGAAACATTTACTAAATGTTTATTGAATAACTGATTTGTTGTTTCTATGAAAATAAAGTGCATCTTGGATGCCTTCACAAATTTTAGAAGCCAAATTAAGTGCTGGTATGGCAAGAGTAAAAGATAAGGAAAGAAGTAAGAAAATCTAAAATCTGTATTCTCATTGCTTTATGTTATTGTTCTAAATATAGGAAAATTAGAAATCATAGATATCCTAAACTGTGATATATCCATAAAAGTTAAGGAGGAATCACTCCCATTGATTAAAAAATTTAAAAAAAATCTATCAAATGCCTTTTTTTCTTTCTCATTTACACTTTGATGATTCCCCATAATTTTACAATACTTATCAAATTGTTCTAGTATTTCCACAAGTGCTTAAGTTTGCCCAACGGCAAATTGGTGCCAGCAACATTTTACCTTTCTGATGCACCATCACCATCTAGTGTCAATAAGTGGTAACTGCAAGCTTTACTCCACAGACCTTTGACCTTGGCTTTATTTAAAATGGCTTGGGGGGTGGGGAGAAGGAAAGAAAAGAAAATGTAGTGATACTGAGATGCAAAGTGAATGCTTCTGGATCTTCCTTCTACACATTCTGAATCACCCCGAGTTCAGTTTCAAAATTCATATACAAATTATAGTATTTTGAGATTTAATACACAAATCTGTTTAGAGTAACACATATTATCATCCCAAAAATGTTGTCCTGTCTCCTCTATTTAGCTTTTCCGAGTGAAGATTCACTTTGTGACCCTTCTCTCTCTATTTGCTCTTTAGTATGAAAATAGGGCTGAATTACAAGGTTGACTTAACATACATTTTAGCTAACACTGTTGAGTGTGAAAGCATTAAGCACACTTGAAAGCATAAAGTACACAGTAGAAAGGGTGGTAACTCCACTACTGTGGGGTAGTAAGTAACAAAAATCTCAGAGCTATACATAGTTGATCTACCGTAGCAAGTGAATGCCAAGATACCAAACGAAACCTGCTGAGCATGGTGCCTCCTGGAGGGGAAATGCAAACTGCCTAGAGCCTACTCAATGAAATTTAAAGGAACCCCAACAATACTCTTCTTACTGAAAGGACCATCTCCAGAAATCTCTCTCAAAATTGTGAAATTCTCCCATTAGAAGTTACTTTATGTATGCAAGTGCTGAATCACTATATTGCACACCTGAGACCAATATTACATTGTACGTCAACTGGAATTTAAATAAAACTTCTTTTAAAAAAAGAATTATATACTTATAATGGTAGTTTCTGCTAGAATTTATGTTCCTATGGAAGAACACTGTCAGCTATTTTAAGTTCTTAACAACCTCTTGATACAGTTGGTTAGCTGAGACTTGGTCTAAGCCCATGCTCATTCACACTGTACAGGGAAGCAGGCCTTCTGTCTGGAGAGTTGGAGGTCAGCAGGCAGATGGGAGCCAGCACAGAAAGCCAAGTGCAGAAAGTAGGAGCATGTGTTTTCTCAGCACTCCTAAGAAAAATCTGATTTTATAGCCTGGATCTTTCCAAGAAGACTCCACACTGCAACATTATTAAGTTCTTCTAAAAAATCACACCATCCCTAAGTTAGTAAGCTCTACAGGTTTTATGTTAAATGTAGGACAATCCAAACTATTTATTAAGCAGCAGTTTGAATCTAGGCTAAAATGCTACTGTGAATTAAGGGGTGTGACTAAAGATTGGTTGTTTGCTTTCATGCGGCAGCACATCCCCTGGGTGCCTGGCATAAAGAGCCATATTTACCCCACTGAGTCCTGCAACAGTCCCAGCCCCATGGCCCTATCTCAGGGGATGCCTGAATTCAGAGCAGGAACATGAGGAGTCATGGCTCCTTTTTTTTTTACCAGGAGAACTTCATGGGCATATGAGCAATGTAATTGCACAGGGCCTTGCTATCGGAAGGGTACTGAACTTGGTTTCATGCTCTGTTGTTCCCATACTGAAATTCTTTTACCTCTAAGCTTGTATTTTTTAAGTGAAGTCCAATGAGACAACAAACATGCACATGAGCAGATAAGCCACTCACAATATGCACGTCTGCCAGTTCTTGGCTCCCCATTCAAATACAGTGTAAGTAGTGCCCCTTGTGCACAGAATTCCAGTGGGCCCATGATGCTTGGAAGTTTAGAAACACTCAAAGTGAATCCAAGGTATGCGTATTACATCTAAGACAGAGTGAGAGACTATCTTTCCATGAGAACTACAACTTAATTTCGATGAAGAAAACTTGTTTGTCAGAAACATGAATGACCAAGACACCCCATCCTGTCCATTCTTATACTTTTCCCTTGTATTAGCCCTCCACTAATGCTGAAAATGAGGATTAAAAAAAAAAAAAGAGGAAGAGGACAAACCATAGTCCCTTTTTCTTTGAGTCTTCCCTTATCAGTAAGTTGAAGGTAAGAGCGTATCAGTAGACTGTAAATATATTAGATACATTCACTAAGTGAAATAAAAACATTAGAGATTGTTTTATGTAGCATTTTCATTTTTCTGATAAGAATAAAAAACATATGCATGTATGAGCTACAAAATGCAAATGTGTATTTTAGTGATGGACATAGCAGGTGAATGTTTTTACATTTGCATTTAAAATAGGCATTACACAACATAAACAGTAAAATTAATGCTAATAATTTATTAATTTTTCTTTTTATTGAATGGAATTAAATAGCAAATAAAAACATCTTGACAAGTTGAAAAGTCCATGGAAGAAAACTATTCGTATTTTAGTACCTTTAATTTCACATTTTTTCCCTGCCTTTTGAACAAAGATGCTTGCATTTTCATTTTTTACTGGGCCCCACAAATTATGTTCTTTATACTTGGTAGTGCTGCTAACCCTCTCAGACCACTTAAAATATTCCTTGGGGAAAGTCAAGTTATCAAAATATCCTCTCTTTTCGGTGAAGGCTATAATCCTTTTTTCTCTTGGAGTATGAACTTCCTCTCCAAATAGGACAAAAGATGTATTACATAGAAAGTAAAATGTTTACTTTTGTTTATTTATATTCAGAAAATCTCTGTTTTCCCTGTAAAGACACATTTAGAGAAAAAGCAGACTGCTCCTGTTTCTACTTTTAGAAATAGAAATTTAGTCTTTAACTAGAGTAAAACAATGATGAAAATGCATTTTTCCTGAAGCAAGTAAGTATTCTTTAAATCATTTCCAGTCCCTGAGCTACTCTTCATTAAGAGATCTGAAGAGGCACTGATAGTTTCAGACCACTGGAAGACCTTTTAAATGGTTTCCTGTTATTCACACTGGAAACCAAAGCTCTGAGAATATGACTTCCCTGGAGCTCACCTTCTCTGAGCACGTCTCCCCCACCATTTCCTCCACTGGAGGGACTGATACTCTGGCTGGCCATACCACAGGACACCTTCTCCAAGTCCCTGGGGGTGGCTGATGTACCAATGGGGAAAATATAGAACTCGAGGTCTGAGTTAAGTCTTCATGCGCATAGTCTTAATGCACCAATTGTTTGAGGATGTTGGCAAGATGAAATAAATTTTATAAGTATGTCAAGAAATGAGCCAAATCTCAGTCAATTCATTTTGCGGAAAAAAACTGCAAAAGAACACCATCATACTGCATTTTTATATACCTAATATGAATACAAATTTGAAAACATTTCTCAAACATACACTTCTATTTGGTCTCAATACAAAATGACCATTGCAGAAACACTATCACTGGATGAAAGAGTATAATGATTATTATACTCAAGAACAAAGTAACCTTTCTTACTCTTCATGTACAGATGACAGCAGGAAATGTATGAACACAGAGAAACCTGCCTTTCCCTCTCCAGAGTCAGTACAGTCACTGAGGACAACAGTCCATCAACCCAAGAAGCCAGAGAAAATGATGCTTTCATTTTCAAAGTACGTATAGTTTCTGCTTTAAGAAGTAGATCATTCTATCTGCTCTAGAGCAGATAAGCATGAAAGTTAACTTTTAACTCATGTCTCTCTAAGTCAAAGGGAGGTTAAAGAGAAAGAAAAGTAATTGATATTATTGAAACATTAAGGATTAATGCATCACAGAGTTCTTTATCTTACACATTTAAAAGTTTAGAAACACTGGCTTGCCCTAGGTTACAGTTAGAAATGGGCAGAACCAGAATTTCCAGCCTGGACTTATTCCAAAGTCTTAATACCTTTCACTCCTCTATGCAGCTGCTCACATAGATAATCTTGTTGCCCTGCAGTGAGGATATGATTCTCAGGGTAAGCATTTATATAAGCCCCTACAATTTAAATAGCAAGGCATCTATTGCTTTAATTCCAAATAAGTGACTATGTTACCTAGAATGAAGATAAAATTAACACTGATATTCCTATCAATCACTAACATTTTTACTGCTTTAGTCAACAATACAGTATTAAATATTTCAAAGTTGCTAAGAGACTAGATCTTAAGTGTTCTCAGCACAAAAGAAGAAATGACAATTATTTGATGCTATAGAGGTGTTAGCTAATACCATGGCAGTAATCATACTGTAACATATAAAAGCATCAAACGAACACCTTGCACACCTTACACTTACAGTGTTATATAGGTCAGTTGCATCTCATTTGAGAGAGAGAGAGAGAGAATATTAAACCAGGGAAATCAATACTGTTTAAGAAAAGATTTTTCTCTATTAAGTGAAGTCTAAGCTCAGATGTTATTATTTTTTTGGATTATAAAGGACTTCTGCTGACAAAATCATGGAGAACTATTTAAAAATACACAAGCTGCCCACCTTTCTAACATGGCTAGATAAATTATCCACATGCTGTGAAAACCTATTTATTCAGGGGCAAGTAGTGCCTTTTATTGGGAGGAGGACAGGATTTCTCCTTTTTCTATGTGAACATTTACTGCTTTCTGGGTGAAAGAAAAGGGCGACACTTTGTTTGGTGTGAAATACTTCCAAATATAGTCAAGAAATTGCAAACTATTTATAGAAAGTCTTTGACAGGTTTGAGAGAGAACCTGACCTTCTCTTTGACCTCACCAATTCCCACATCAATATATTTCCCTATAGTACAAAGGTATTAAATTATTATTTCAATATATTCTTGAACTAAAAGAAAATCTAGGAAGTAAGGATAAAACATCTTTGAACTAAAAGAAAATCTAGGAAGTAAGGATAAAACATCTTTGAATCTTCAACAACGTTCATCACTGCATTCTAATATAGTAAAAATATCCTCAACCTCCATTATTACTTTGTAGCATTTATATGTTTACTGTAGTTTTTCCTATTTAACCCCACATCCATTGTCATAAAAATTATGCCATTCAGCCTCACATTTTGTCACTTCAAAATCTGAAAATATCAGATAAAATGACTAATTGCGAGTATCAACTTTCTTAAATCTAGATGTTTATGTCTTTGAAAATCTGTCAGAAGTTTAGTTAGATATCATTAAATGTTTATTCACATAGCTGTCGGCTATAACATACAGTCTTCCATCTTAAAAATAACTTCCGTGAATCTGTGATATCTACCATTAAAACCAAAGATGTCTCCTCTATGAGTTACTTGTTTCTTCCTCTACCAACAGAAATGGTGAATGATTAGCCCCTATGAACTCCTCAATCTCTCCATCATTCTGTTGACAAAACGCTGGCTGAGGTCTCCTGAAAGAGGGTGGTGGTGTACATGTTTGTTCTGTATCTGCAGCTACAGGCATCACTCATCTTTGTGTGCTCCATGATCTAATCCAGAGCTTACCATGATGTTCAGGGGATCTTTAGACATCTGAACTCTGTAATGGAATAGGCCAAGAGATCTGCATCAAGACAAGGCTTAATTCAAAAAAGTTAAAAACAGAAACAGGATAATCTTCTAAAAGGAGCTATGTATGGGGCTTAAAGTCTTACTCTCTCCCTATTTTACATGCACTTAGAGAGCTAGCTAATTAAAGAAATCCTCTGGAGAATTTCTTGTAAAGGGAAGAATTCTTTGGCAAAACAAATAATCAACCCTTAATTTATAAAGTACTTACGCAGTTAGGTGCCTACAGTATCACCAAATGGCACTTTGGGGACCCCTTGTCATTAATTTGTCTACGTAAGCAAGTAACTCCAAAGAAATGTTTAAGAGTCTAAAGAAAATTGGGGAGTAAGTGATTTAAGCTCTTAATTTTGATTTTCTATAAAAGATTTTTGTTAATAAGGCTATATTTGCTTTCCTACTTAAGCTTTAAGCATAGAATAGATAAAAGAATCTCCACAGGTAACTTTCTAATATTAAATTTATTTTAGGCAAAGGGCAATAAAAAAGTTTTCTATGATTAAAATAAAGCATCTATTGTGTTACTGATTTATCTTTGATTTGGGAGCAAAATTTTGGTACTTCTTTCTCAATAATGATAACTTTAAAAAAGTCTATTGTGAAGTCTGTTGTTGTTTTTAAAATAATTCTCCACCCCAAGGCAGATGAACTGAATTTTTATTATGAATTAAGATTCAAAGTTTCACTTTGGTATTTTGTCATCAACATTCCAAAGATTTGGAAAACAAGCATGACTATTATTTTGGTACTATGTATGTAAGAAAGGAAAGAACACACACATCTATACTTGTGTACAGGCCCTATTTTTCACAAAATGTCAGCTCCAGATTTGCCATATATAAGAGATTTTGGAAGTGGCAATTTCCCCAGGCAGGATGAAGCAGAAGCAGCACTGGGATACTGACCCAAAGCTGGTGTTTCTTAGCAAGCAGTTTTTTTGTTTTGTTTTGTTTTGACCTAGGATACATGCATATGTGTGTGGGGTTGCGGGGGAGGGTTTAGGTGACAGTAATTGCAATTCTGTAAAAACTAGATTTCCACAAACTATTTCTTAGTTTCAACCCTGTTTTGCAATTTCTAGGCCAATCTCGATCACAAACACAATTTATTTTATATTTATTTTGCCTTCCTCTCTCCCTCCCTCCCTCCCTTCTTCCTTTCTCTTGGAAAAGCAGTAAGGTAAGTTTCTAAAATTTGTGTATGAATTACATGTTTAAAAAAATAAAATTGAAATGCCTGAGAAAGTAACATATGGTAAGAACCTTTAAAAGAAAATCCTAGATAACGTGTAAAACTCTCTGTGTTGGAGTCCCTGCCTACCTCCTTAGCATTATCTCTATACACGTGGCTAATTTCAGTTTCAAGATTCTGTCAACCTGTTTCACACTTCCATGGCTTTGCATTTGCCATTTTCATTGCCTGAAAATCATATATTCACTGAACATTTTTACTAAGATCTACTCGGTGTGAAGAATGGTGACCAAAATATTCACAGTTGCTGCCCACATATGACTCGGTGTCCTTCCTCCCTGGCAAACCCTTTCATCTTGCATCTCCTGTACTGCTTTCTCTGTGATACGGTCCCTGACCACTTCAGGAAAGACTCAGCAATCCTTTCTTTGAGACAGCAGTACAGCTTTAATATATCTTACAGTCTTCACTAAAATGTTTTTCACGAGGTTGCTTACCTTCCTGAACCCCTTAAAAAACAATCCCTCATTAAAAGAAACTAACTGTATCTTCTCATTTTTCTATCAACATAGCGCTTAGCACTGAATGAGTTAACTATTATAGTGACTACACTGAGTGATTCTTCTGGAGAGAGAAAATTGAATTTCAATCTGAATATTGTTTTACATGTGTTAATAAAAGCCTTTGCAAAGCACATATTTATATGAAAGAAAATTAGCACAAAATTTTAAAATGGGAAGTTGACAAAACTACAATGAATATAATCTCTTACATGAATATGGTATCTTCTTACAATAACCCTCAAAATTCCTCAGTTTTGTTCCTTGAAAGATAAGAATTATGATACTCTTCTATTGCTCTCCTAAGTAATCATAATTATTACGTGACTCTGTCTATATATGTGATATTTTTATTGCAAAGGTGGTTATAATTACTATGTAGAGTCACTGAACTCTTTAGAAGAAATATGCTATTTAATTGGAAATACACAATGGTAATAGAATCAGCATCTATTGAATGAAAGCTGAGAAGCTGGCCTTAGGGAAAGAAGATTCCTGATTCTTTGTGAACAGAATGAAGTTTAGAAATTTGTAGCAGCCTTTTTTTTTTTTTTAATTTTAATTCCAGTGTAGTAAGGAGTTCTTCAAACCACACAATATATATATATGCATTAGATTTCAATGTAAGCTAAGGACACCATAGATCCTACTGGGCTCAAGTCATCAACTGAACTTGATTGTGCTGCTTAAAAATATATTTATTTAAAATAACAGAGTAGGGATAACTATAGGGTACTTTACTGAATTAATTCTAAGTTCCTTGAATATGGCTATCCTATTATATTCACCTTTTCATTCACTCCATTTCCTAGTACATTGACTTTACCACAGTAAATCCCCAATAAATACTAGTCATTTTTATTTGGGTCTCCTACAAATAATAAAAGAAACCCAGATAGGATTCACTGCTTTGGGTAGTTAGAAATAAAATAGAGGACAAATGTTTAAAAGGAAAATGCTCTGCAAATACTTGACAGATTTAATTAACGACATGTGGTACCAGACCGCTTAACAGATCATGCCATAAATTAGGAGGAGTCAGGTTTTGGTTAAATTTAATGGAAACTGTTTTAATACCAGCAGTTGGCTAGTAATAAAATGGATTTGATATAACATACAATGTTTCCCACTGGTAGATATTGTCCAACAGAATGCATGGAAGGTAGCAGAGGTCTCCTTTAGCTGGGAGGCTGACAGAACATCTGATAGAATCCTGTGAAGCTCTATTTTGTAAGTGCTGTGACAGAAAAATAAGCATGGAGGAGTATATTTAATGCATGTCTTGGTTTATCCAACTATCTTAAAAGACTGATAATATATGAATTTTGCAATCTATAAATATTTGTCCTCAATATTATTGAGTTGTGGATTGCTTCTGGACAACGTCTGAGACTCTAGGGTCCTACAGACTTCAGGACTGGTCATAAACTACCCTGGAAGTGATCATCACTTTCCTAGAAAGGTGGGACTTCCTTAGAAACTCATATATAGTGGTTCATTACTTAAAATCAAGAGGAGTCATTATAAGATTAATGCATTTTCAGAGGTAAAACACTTAGATAAGTTCATGGACCTACCTCATTAAAAGAATAATTTCTGCAATCAACCTGGGCTTGAATTCAGTCTCTAAAAGAACAAAGATGAGAAGAATTTTCTTTGGAATTTCATGAGGAGCCCCAGCTCCTCCAGCCAATCTTAGCTGACCAATATGCAGATACTGGCTGAAGTACACCTTTTTACTTTTTAAAATTCCTTGGTCCAGGGGCCCCTGGGTGGCTCAGTGGGTTAACCTTCTGCCTTCAGCTCAGGTCATGATCTCAGGGTCCTGGAATCAAGCCCTGTATCATACTCTCTGCTCAGCGGGGAGTCTGCTTCCCCCTCCTCTCTCTGCCTGCCTCTCTGCCTACTTGTGACTCTCTCTCTCTCTCTGTGTCAAATAAATAAATAAAATCTTTAAAAAAAAAATCCCTTGGCCAATGTACATCTAATGAGGAAAAGCAACTTCTGTAAAAGAAAATTAAACTGCAGAAGGGTGCTTTCTGCAATGGTATTTGGCTACTATCATTCTTTTAGGCTCCTTCTTGCAAGCAGCAGGAATTTATAACTTGTGGAAACAAAGGTATGAAATGCAGACATTTGTCCTTCATTGTGCTATGCTCATAAAACTTAACAACATTATAGGGCAAAAATAATTATAAAAAATGTTGGAATAAAAAGAAAATAATGATTGACTTTTGGAACTTCTAAAGGAAAAGATTAAAGTGAAGTGAGTGTCAGAAACATACTCTTCAACCAAAACTACTCTTCAGCAATTTGAGAACTTCAAACTTCATTATCTTCCAGTGACAAAGAAAAATGTCCTGTGTAATGTGACTTTTTAGTTCTCCCTGGAAATAGTTCGTGCATTTCAATACCTTTGAAGAGAAAATGGACTTATAGTCAACCTGACTGTCATGCAGTATTGTTTAATTAAACATAATAATTTACCTAGGACTGCTTGAAAGTCAATTGTCCAGTGTTTTTCTGCTAGATGTGATTTGGGTCATAACAATTACCTAGCTTTGCATATTATTTTTTGCACATATTTGTATATTATTTTTAACATAGTTTCATAAAAAGAAATTCATTACAAAACATAAATTTGTAGGGTGGGGAATTTTTTTATTTATCAAATAGTGTGTTACATACCAACATAAAGTATTGGCTTAAATTTGACTATACTTATTACAGTGGGGAAAATATAATATATATTGTAACACGTATGATATTATAAAAATATATAACATATATGCTTTATTATACATTTACATATCCATGTGTCCTCATTGATATGCATATTTTCTTTTGTCTACTAATACCAAACCCAGACTGAACTTTAAGCTTCCTTTCTTAAACTTCATAACAGGTGGGCTCAGAATGGCTAAAATCAACAACACAAGAAACGACAGGTGCTGGCAAGGATGTGGAGAAAGAGGAACACTCTTGCACTATTGGTGGGAATGCAAACTGGTACAGCCACTCTGGAAAACAGTATAGAGATTCCTGACAAAGTTAAAAATAGAGACACCCTAAGATCCAGTAATTGCACTACTAGGTATACTAGGTATTTATCCAAAGAATACAAAAACACTATTTCAAAGGAATACATGCACCTTAATGTCTATAATAGCAAACATTATCTATAACAGCCAAATTATAAAACAGCCCAAGTATCCATTAACTAATGAATGGATTAAGAATATTATATATATATATATATATATATATATATGGATACACATTATATATACAATTATTCATACATACATGTATATTACATATGAATATACTCTCATATATAATGGAATATTAGCCATAAAAAGGAATGAAATCTTGCCATTTGCAATAATGTAGATGGAGCTAGAGAGTATTATACTAAGTGAAATAAGTCTATCAGAGAAAGATCTCACTCAAGTGGAATTTAAGAAACAAAACAAATGAGCAAGGAAGAAAAAGAGAAAAAGAGGCAAACCAAGAAACAGACTCTACTACAAAGAACAAACTGATTGTTTCCAGAGGAGAGGTGGGCAGGGAGACGGGGAATAAGGACTGCAGTTGTCATGATGAGCACCAGGTGTTGTGGGGAAGTGTAGATCACTATACTGTACACCTGAAATTAATATTACATGTATATTAATTAACTAGAATTTAAAGAAAAACTTAAAAAAGAAAAAAATTCCAAGGTGTGCAATGGGTGAATGCATATGGGCCCGAGTATTATTCTTTGAAAGGAGAATCAGACTCTCCTAAGAAAAAAGAAGGCATATCTATTATGTTAAAAATCTAAGATGGTTCCCAAAATTTCTACTCCTTGGGCACATTTATTTTCTCCCTCTTATCCAGTCGAGCAGTAATCCACATGCTGTTATGAAGAGATGTACAGATGTAATTGAGGTCCCAAATGAATTGATTTTAGAAAAGGATATTACCCTGGAGGAGCCTGACCTAATCATATGGGTCCACCCTCAAAAAGGATTCAGCTCTTTCTACAGAGATTAAAAATGTAAGAGGATTCAATGGAAGGGAGAGTCTTCACTGATGGCTTTAGAGCAAGAACTAAGAGCAGCTTCAAGAAGTGGAAAGCTGCCCACACTTGAAAGCCAGCAAGAGAACAGGATACTCATTCCCCCAATGGAAAGGAACTGAATTCTGCCAACAACCTGAATGAGCTTGAAAGAGAACCCCATTCTGCTGATGAGAATACATCCTTTTAACACTTTGATTTTGGCCATGTGGAACTGAGATAACTTAATAATGTCATGCCCCTATTTCAGACTACAAAAGTATGAGCTAATAAATGGGTATTGCTTTAAGCTCCTAAATTTCTGGTATTTGTTATGTAGCAAGAAAAAGCTAATACATCCATGATGTAGCTAAACAGAACATAGCCATCTTAGATAAATGAAATGTGTGGTGACATTCTGAGACTAAAATCAGAATAAAGAATTGCTTTTAAGGTAAGAACTGACATTTAGACTCATAACAAATATCTTAATTTACCCACCAGTCAGTTGGGGTTAGTAGACATAACGTAAAAAGAGCATGTGTTATAGTGCCTAGCAATAAAATCTTAAGGAAGACACTTTGTTACTTTGGACCACAGTTTCTTGATCTTTAAAAGAAAGGTCTAAAACCTGGTCACCTCTGAGATCCCTTCTTAATCACGGCATCTAATGTTTAAGTAACTGGTAATAAAGTGAATGAACTGTGATATGGTAGAAATAATATAGTATCAGGAAAAAGGAGAAGTGACTTGGGTTAAATTCTACATTATAAACACGCCACATGATCTTGAACAGACCATTTCATCCCTAGAGCTGAGTCAGTTGACTGAAATGGGAATAAACACCACTCTGACTCAAAACTTTTTATGAAGATTAACAGAGTTATTCTTAGGAACTGACTTCCAACATGGCAGTGAGAAACTTGGTGAACTAACTCACTGAAACAAAAATATGGGCAAAACAACTATTATGAACCATTTCTAAACTCTAGTAATTAATGAAAGCCATAGAAAATTTTTAAAAAATCTTCTATTCAACGGAAATTACTGAACCTATGTAAGGCAGAGCTGTGTTGTTTTAACCTGGGACTACTCCTCTTAGCTCAGTGGTGTGGTAGTCAAAAGCTGGCAGCATTACAGGCCACCTTTGAAACTCTGCTAAAAAGCACCATCCCCAGAGCGCACTCAATACTTTGTCCAAACCTTTAGATCTCTGTGGAATGCACAAATATGCAGAAATTAAACAGCATTCTCTTCAATAATCAATGAGTCAAAAAAGAAATCACAGGGAAAGAAAATATATTTCAAGATAAATGAAATCAGCAACACAACATTCCAAAACTTATGGGATTCAGGTAAAACTGCACAGAGAGAAATTTATAGCTGTAAATGTCTGTATTAAGAAAGAGGAGCTCAGGGCACCTGGGTGGCTCAGTAGGTTAAAACCTCTGCCTTCAGCTCAGGTCATGAACCCAGGGTCCTGAGATCAAGCCCTGCATTGGGCTCTGCTCGGCAGGGAGCCTGCTTCCCTTCCTCTCTCTGCCTGCCTCTCTGCCTACTTGTGGTCTCTGTCAAATAAATAAATAAAATCTTTAAAAAAGAAAAATAAGAGGAGCTCAAATCAATAAATTAAACTTGGACCTAACTTTCCATCTTAAGAAACAGAAAGAGAACTGAAAACTTAATTCAAGCAAGCAGAAGGAAGGAAATCAATAAAGATTAGATTAGAAATTAATGGGAAAAAATAGAGAAAAAAAATCCAAAAGTTAGTGCTTTGAAAAAAAATCAAAAACTTCCTATATACCAGCAATGAGCAATCTGAACATAAAATATACAAGACAGATTCTTAAAGGATAATAACAGGGATAATAAGATATATAATAATAAATTTATAAAAGAAGTATAAGACTTTTGAAGGTACAAGTCTTTCGGTATGCTGAAAACTACAAACCATTAAAAGAAATTAAAGCTTACTAAATAATTGGAAATACACACCATGATCACAGAACAGATGACTTCACATTGTTAAGATGAGAATACTCCCCAGAATGATCTACGAGTCAACATGATCACTTTCAGTGTACCAGCTTTTCCTTCCCCACAGAAGATCTTTAACAAGGTGATCTAAAATGCATGTAAAAATACAAGAGACCAAAACAGCCAAAACCTTCTTGAAAACAAAGTTGGAGGACTCACACCTCTCAATTCCAAAACTCAGTACAAAGTTACAGTAATAAAGACAGTATGGTACTAGCATAAATATAGACTATGTATCAATGAAACAGACTTGGAAGTTCAGAAATAAACCCTTCCATTTATAATCAGTTGATCTGGACAAGGTTGCCAGGATAATTTAAACGGAAAAGTACAGTTCTTTAAGAAATATTGCTAAAACGGGCACCTGGGTGGCTCAGTCCGTTGAGCATCAGCTCAGGTCTCTAAACCTTGGGATCCAGTCCAGCATCAGGCTTCCTGCTCAGAGGGGAGTCTGCATCTCTCTCCCTCCTCTCCCCCTCTGCCCCTCCCCACTGCTCCTTCTCTCTCTCCCAAGTAAATAAATAAATAAATCTTAAAAAAAGAAAAAATATTACTGAAACAAATGGATAACCACATGTAAAAGAATGAATCTGGGGTGCCTGGGCGGCTCAATGGGTTAAGCCGCTGCCTTAGGCTCAGGTCATGATCCCAGGGTCCTGGAATTGAGTACCGCGTCAGGCTCTCTCCTCAGCAGGGAGCCTGCTTCCCTCTCTCTCTCTGCCTGCCTCTCTGTCTACTTCTGATCTCTGTCAAATAAATAAATAAAATCTTTAAAAAAAAAAAAAAAGAATGAATCTGGAGTCCTAGTGTAGGACTTCACATAAAAATTAATTCAAATGCAGCATAGACTTAATTGTAAGAGCTAAAACTATAGCATAACTCCAAGAAGAAAAAATATGAACAAATTTTCATGATCTTGGGTTAGGCAATGATTTCTTAGTTATGATACACAAGATAGAAGCAAAAAATAAATAAACAAATAAATTGACCTCATAAAAATTTTAAAATGATACCATTACAAAGAAAGAAACTTCTAGGGACACCTGGGTGGCTCAGTGAGTTAAGACACTGCCTGCGGCTTATGTGTCAAAGGACACCAACAATAAAATCAAAAGACACTCCACAGAATAAAATAAACTATTTCTAAATCATATATAAGACAAACAATTTGTATACAGAACATAGAAACACTCTATCACTCAACAATAAAGACATAACCCAATTAAAAAAGGATTAAAGGACTTGAATAGACACCTTTCCAAAGAAAATATACAGAATATACATCAGTAAATACATAAAATGATGCTTAATATCATTAGTCATTAGGGAAATGCAAATCAAAACACAATAAGATACAACTATATGCCTACGAGAATGGTTAAATACAAAAGAGAAAAATAAGTATGGGTGAGAATGTAAAGAAAATGGAACGCTCAAAAATTGCTTGTGGGAATGTAAAATGGTACAGCCACTTTGGAAAGCAGTTTGGCAGTTCCTCAAAATGCTAAATATAGATCTACCCTATGACCTAGCAGGTATTTATCTAAGGGAATAGATTTTATTTGACACAGGATGTGGGTCAGGGAGAGAGCAAGCACAAGCAGAGGGAGCAGCAGGAGAGGGAGAAGCAGGCTCCCCGTTGAGCAAAAAGCCAGATGTGGGGCTGGATCCCAGGACCCTGGAATCATGACCAAAGCTGAAGGAAGTTGCTTAACCAACCAAGCCACTCAGGTGCCCCTATCTAAGGGAATAGAAAACATAGGGTCAACACAGAAACTTTTGCATGAATTTCATAGTATTACTATGCATAATAGAGAAAAATGGTAACTACTTAAATGCCCATCAACTGGTAAGTGGATAAGCAATGTGGATAAGCCAAACAATGGAATATTACTGAGCCATAAAAATAAATGCAGTACTGATAAACACTATAACATGGACAAATTTTGGAAATGCTATGCTGAATGGCAGTTGCACAAGACCACATATTGTATTAATCCATTCATGGAAAATGTCCCAAACAAGCAAATCCATGGAGATAGAAAGTAAATTAGATTTTAGTGACAAGGGTAGATCTCTATAAAATATACCAAAACCTACTGAATGAGTGAAAGTTATGGTACAGGAAATGTATCTCCAAAAGAGAAAGAGAGAGAAAGAGAGAGAGAGAGATGCAGCTCAGTAAAGATGTGAAAAAGTACTTTGTTCTGGGAGTTTAAAAATTTTTTAAAGAGTTATATAATGTGACAATAAAGCTATTGATAGAAATACTGAATACCTTTTATTTGCTTTCAACTAGTTCGTTGAAACAATTATTCTGAGAAAGAGAAATACCAAGAATTAGGGAAGAGAGACTGTTCATAACAAAGGAAAAGAAGAGCTAGCAGATGACATTTGTTAACTTCTACTGCTCCTCAGGCCACCCCTTCAGACAGAGATTCCCTCCCCTGCAACAGAATTTTGACCAAGCAGAGAGCAGCAGAGAAGTTCTGCTGATGTTTTTCTGGGGCCAGACAAGAAGAGTGGACCTACATTCCACTGGAGAGCCTTTATTTACATAGATCTATTTGAGTAGGCTGAAGACTAGATTATCCCATGTATGATACCATTACAAAGAAAGAAACTTCTAGGGACACCTGGGTGGCTCAGTGAGTTAAGACACTGCCTGCGGCTCAAGTCATAATCCCAGGGTCCTGGGACCGAGTCCCACATGGGCTCCTTGTTCGGCAGGGAGCCTGCCTCTCTCTCCACCTCTGCCTGCCTCTCTGCCTACTTGTGTGCTTTCTCGCTCTCTCTTTCTGACAAATAAATAAATAAATAAAATCTTTAAAAAAAAAAAAAAAAGAAAGAAAGAAACTTCCAAATAATATAGTCAATTTCATTGACTAAATATATTTTTTTATGTCTAACCTGATCTAAGCACTTAGGAAAACTCAAATTGTTTCTAAGTCCTAAGAATTGCTTATACTTTATTCCCAAGTAGGCATTTGATTTGTAGTTCTTCCTACATTACAAGTTTTGAATAAATTTCTGGCACTTATTATCTACAGACATTCTTTAAAATAAAAATTAAGATTCTACAGGATATAAAAATATTTTTCTATCCTGCTGATCTGTGATAATGTTCTCTTTTGCTGTCAAATATCAAACACAGATGTGCAGATTCTATTTTAACTAATTCATCTGAGTTATTAAGGCCAAACTAGTTTTACAATTGAAGATTCCAAAGCATTTATTTTCTTGTAAAATGAATATATCTATTTCTTATGGAACAAGTTATAATGAAAACCTGATGGTCTGGTAATTTTCAATGGTTCTGATGAATCTCTAGGTCTCATTCAGTTATTCTTACATTTACACACTTTTCCCCCCCTAATCTAAATGTGAAAATATGGTCCTTTGGTGAATGAGTGCTATTCAGAAGTGGGCTGTACCGAAACTGCATATTATCCTATCAAACAAGGGAGCAAGGGTGAGAATGGTCTTTTCTCCCAAGTGAACAACTTGGATGCTCCAAGTCTGAAGTAGAAGAGCTGTAACAGAGCGCAGTTCCCTCTTCACTTGAGAGCAACTGAGAAGTAGAAACTTTAAAACCCTTAGGAAGCAGACACATGTTTTCACTTGAAAGCCAAAGTAAGACAATCTTCTCTTTTTCTTTTTTTTTCCTTTTTCTTTTTTTAATACTAACATTAGAAGATATGAATTGATATTGACTTGAAAATCTAATAGTTTTCTATTTTAAGAACCTGCCATGTTTTATATAAATACCTATAATTTCTTCAAGACCATGCAGATATATTATTTAAGTTACAGTAAAATTAGCTGACAAAAAAAGAAAGCAGTTATTTGAATAAAAGAGAAAGCACATATATTTTATCACTTATGGAGGAAAAACAAGTAGCATGGTGCTTCTAATATAGTCTGCCCTTGGTGTCTATTCTCTGAGGAGTGATTGGCTGAGAAGGATACGAGGTGGCCTACATACAGTATTTAAGTTGAATGTTAATATCTTCCAAAAAGATACCACAGTGTTAAGGATATTGTTGACTTAAGAAATGTATGCATATGGAGTAACTTTCAGAACAGCTTATGTCAAGATCTATAAGAGGAACAGAGCAACAGAGTCTATAATGAGAATGATTCCCGTGGTGTCCAAGAGGCAAGCACTAAATAAAGAATGGCAAAAGCAATGAAACACAAATCACCCCAGCTTAAGGAGAAAATAGCAGAAACGAGAAAAGGAATGTGATTTCTACTTCAGAGCAACGGAAAATAGTTTCAAAAAACAGTTTGGACAGCTAATATGAATACATTAGTGAAAGCAGTATTATAGAAAGTTGACTGAATTCTTACAATTGTTTTATGTATTTCCATAAAGGCAATAGGTTAGATTTTTAATTATACCTCTATTAAAATTTTAAAGCATTTCAAAGCTAAAAGTGAATATATTATTTAAAAAGTAATCATAGAATTAGAAAACAATAAACAAGGAAGATCACTGTCAAAAGATGCATAGCTGGCTAGGCTCTTTTCCATCCCCAAAAGTAAAATGCACTTTGGGGAAGATTTCCCTGATTACAACTGATTGCTTTGGTCTATGGGTTTCTTAAATAGCACGTACTGGTAGATGCCATGTCAATGTATATATAGATACATCTATATAAATATGTAAATATATAGTACTATATATTACTGCTTAAACAGTTCTTCATTGTTTAACTGATCGTATTTTTTTTTAAGATTTTATTTATTTATTTGACAGACAGAGATCACAAGTAGGCAGAGAGGCAGGCAGATGGGGGGGAGCAGGCTCCCTGCTGAGCAGAGAGGCTGATGCAGGGCTTGATCCCAGGACCCTGGGATCATGACCTGAGCCGAAGGCAGAGGTTTTAACCCACTGAGCCACCCAGGTGCCCCTCACTGGTGGTATTTTTAGTGTCCTTAGCTGCTCCCCAAGGGTCCAGTGTACTGCATATATAGGATGCTCCTCCTTGTCGACCACAAGTTAGATTCTGACTTAGACTTGTGGAGGTAGATAAAGATTCCAAAAACTGCATTAAATTGCAACTGTATGGCATCCCTGCCCTACTTCTCAGTGTGGGATTATCTCACAGATAATTTAGGTAAGAGCACAAAATATGGAACCAGAATCTTATTTTAAGTTCTATTATTTATTGTGTGTGACCTTGGCATATCACCTACCCTCTTTGAACCTCAGTTTCACTGTATTTAATGGAAATAACAGTGCCTTCAACTGACTTTACATAAAGAAACTGAAATGAAAATACAGTTTTCATGATACTATTTGTACATATTATTTATTTTGAGGCTTTAAACAGATTAATCATAATCATTATTTAGTGGCATAGCATCATTACCAATTAAGTGTCTCTTTTATTTGTATTTACTTTAAATAGACAACATTTATCTTCCTTTTGTTCTTTCCCTAATACCATTCTCTCCTCCATATACCCAGTCACTGGATGAGTTCTCTAGGAGATAGAATGAGACAGAATTTAATGGATGGGATGTTTACTGCAGTATCCCACAGAAGAATGGAAGGAAGCAAGTTTGAGCAGAGGGAGAACTCCAACTGTGATATAGGCCACGTTAGCCTCAGCCAACCTCAAGAGGAGCCCTGGAGTTTGTAATGACCCCTCAGAGTTGCCCTGCATTGGCCAAGTGGCCAGGACACTATGCCTTAGTCTCAATGTGTTATTGGAAGTGAGACCTCGAGTAAGGGGCTCTCTGAAGCTGACGCAGTCTCTAAAAGGACTGACAGCTGGAGGTTATTTGCTTACACTGGAGGTTATTTGCTTACACTCCCAGAAGCTGGAGCAATCAGTCTTTTCTTAAGGGAATATTTGGGCAGCATATCAGTGTCCACTAGTCTGCAAATTTTGCATGTTATGCATATGAAAGATATATGTAACATGTTGGACTTTTTGTTCTTTTTCTATTTTATCTTCAAAGTGTGTGTGTCAGATTTATTTACGCTGACAGTTGTAGACCTGGTAAATATAAAATTATTTTCCACATTTCCTTCTATGTAATCAAATGAACAGTGTTGGTGCAGTAACAGTAGACAACACCCCAGCACATTTATCATTGCTGTTTAGAAGAGATACTATTAAAATAAAATAGATTAGTCTGTTGTACACATACTGATTAAGTTCTTGAATCAATTAACCATAGGCTCAGGAGGGGAATTCTGCCATTCCAATTTAGTATCGTCCATACCTCTCTTTCCCTAAGCCCGCTTATTGGATGAGACCAGTTTAGTTCTTGAGAGAGGTACAGCTCCTTCCAAGGCCTTCTTCAATCTACTCTCAGATTTTTATATCTCCAGTTCCACTCTGTTTGGGCTTTTTCTCCTTACCTTCCTTCACAACTGCAGTGTCAGCATCATCAAAAGTAAGGGCCACATTTATAAATTCTCCTCCCCAAGAAGGTATTCACTCGCTCAATGATATACAGCAAGCATATAACAATTAGATTTTTAATATTTTAGTGGTTCTAATTTTATTGATTGTATCTCCTATTATATCTTCATAAGTTACACATAATTTTAAATAAATGGGATCATGATTAATTTTTTTAATTATATCTATCATTTTTGGAAAGAAATTACAAAAAGAATAATGCCTACCTAGTCTCTTCCTTATTTCTGGTTTCCCAATTCAGAGGTAAACTCATTCTCATTATATATATTATCTGTCAAACTACAGTTGACCCTTGAGCCCTGCGCAGTCAAAATTTCATGTATAACTTTTGATTCCCCAGAAACTTAACTACTAATAGCTTACAGCAGTCTGGGAGCCTTACTAATATAAACTCAATTACACATACTTCGTATATTATATATATTATATATTGTATTCTTACAACAAAGGTAGAAAAATGTTAAGAAAATCATAAGAAAGAGAAAATATATTTACAGTACTGTACTGTTTTTATTGAAAAAATAAATCATGTATAAGTGGGTCTATGCAGTTCAAACCCACGCTGGTCAACGGTCAACTGTATTTCATCTTCTGACATGAAGCATAAGTCTAGGAGTCTCCCTCATCTCAATGCTGGCCTATCTATAAATCACAGAGCACAAGGTAAGAACCAGAAGAAGCACCTCCTATGTTCCTCACCTTGGAATCGAGTTGTTAAGGGATTTTTTAGTGGCCACTGGGGGTGAGAGGCTACAGAGAAGGTGGGACTCTGAAATCATCTCTCTTTATGCTTTAACCATATTAACTATCATGCATTAAATACCTGTAATATTTTTAAAATGGGCTTCCTTGCTAAAGAGAGGTGGGGTAAGAGAGAGAAATGAGAGTTACTGATCTAATTCTTACCCTATTTAATAATGAGATACACAGCCCTAGAATGGAATTCACTTGTTCAATATCCAATAATGTTCTCTTCAAATTCTCCTCTTTTTACTCTTTCAAAACTAGTTATTAACAGATGTTTGATTATTAGCTTTAGTAGCCCTGTGTCTCCTGAAATCTTTCCCAGGCCCTGTTGGTAGATTTCAGCTGCCACTGCGTAACTATGACTTTGACCGGCCTTAAGTTCTGACGTATTTCTCATAGTTATCCTCGCTTGCTTCCTGGTTTTGGTTTCTCCTTTTTTGTTGTCGCTTTTGTTTGTTTTCATTTAAAATTTTTATTTAAATTCCTAGTTAACATGTAGTGTAATATTGGTTTCAGGAGTAGAATTTAGTGATTCATCACCTACATACAATACCTAGTACTCATCACAGTAAGTGTCTTCCTTAATACCCATCACTCATTTAGCCCATGCCCCCCACCCACCTGCCCTCTAGAAACCGTCAGTTTCTTCTCTATAATTAAGAGTCTCTTGGTTTGCCTTTTTTTAACACCCCATATGTCCATCTGTTTTGTTCTTAAATTCCAAGAGTGAAATCATATGGTACTTGACTTTCTCTGACTTATTCCGCCTAGTGTAATATATTCTAGCTCCATCTACATTGTTGCCAACGGCAAGATTTTATTCTTTGATGGGTGAGTAATAGTCCATTGTGTACACACACACACACATACACACCCCTTTCTATCTATCTATCTATATATTTATTTATTTATTTAGAGAGCGTAGGAGGAGTGGAGGTGTAGGAAGAGAGAGACTCTCAAGCAGGCTACATTCCCAGCACAGAGCCCAACACCCAGCCTTGATCTCACAACTCGAAATCATGACCTGAGCCAAAATCAAGAGTCAGACACTTAACCAAGAAAGCTGCCTAGACACCTAGACAAGCCACGTAGGCACCCCAATATATACCACATCTTCTTTATCCATTCATCAGTCCATGGGCATTTGGACTCTTTCTATAGTTTGGCTATTGTTAACAATGCTGCTATAAATATTAGGGTGCATGTGCTTTTTCAAATCAGTATTTTTGTATCCTTTAGGTAAATACCTAATAGTGCAATTGCTGGGTAGTAGGGTAGTTCCGTTTTTAACTTTTTGAGGAACCTCCATACTGTTTTCCAGAGTGGCTGCACCAGTTTGAAATCACACCAACAGTGGAAATGGGTTCCCCTCTCTCCACATGCTTGACAACATTTGTTGGTTCCTGTGTTGTTAATTTTAGCCATTGTGATAGGTGTAAGGTGGTATCTCATTGTAGTTTTTGATTTGTATTTCCCTGATGATAAATGATGTTAAGCATTTTTTGTGTGTCTGTTAGCCATCTGTATGTCTCCCTTGGAAAAATATCTATTCATGTCTTCTGCCCATTTCTTACTTGGATTATTAGTTTCTTGGGTGTTTTGATAAGTTCTTTATAGATTTTAGATACTAACCCTTTATCAAAAATGTCATTTCCAAATATTTTCTCCCATTCTGAAGGCTACCTTCTAGTTTTGTTAACTGTTTCCTTCACTATGCAGAAGCTTTTTATCTTGGATGAAGTCTCAATTTTTTGTTCATTTTTGTTTTATTTTCCTTGCCTACAGAGACATGTCCAGTAAGAATCTGCTACATCTGATATCAAAGAAGTTGCTTCAACTTGTCAAAATTGAAGATGACACAAAGAAATGGAAAAACATTCCATGCTCATGGATTGGTAGAACAAATATAGTTAAAATGTCTCTACTACCCAAAGCAATACACACCTTTAAATGCAATCCCGACCAAAACACTACCAGCATTTTTCACAGAGCTAGAACAAACAATTTTAAAATTTGTATGGAATCACAAAAGACCCTGCATAGCCAAAGCAATCTTGAAAAAGAAAAGCAAAACTGGAGGCATCACAATTCCAGACTTCAAGTAATATTACAAAACTGCAGCGACCAAGACTGCATGGTACTGGCACAAAAACAAACACATAGTTCAATGAACAGGAAAGAAAACCTAGAAATGAACCCACAACTCTCTGGTCAACTAATCCTCAACAAAACAGGTAAGAATATCCAATGAAAAAAGACCGTCTCTTCTAGAAATGGTGTTAGAAAAATTGGACGGCCACAGGCAGAAGAAAGAAACTGGACCGCTTTCTTAACCCATACACAAAAATAAATTTGAAATGGATGAAAGACCTAAATATGAGAGAGGAATCCATCAAAATCCTAGAGAACACAGGCAGCAACCTCCTTGACCTTGACTGGAGCAACTTCTTACTGGACATGCACCAGAGGCAAGGGAATCAAAAGCAAAAAAGAACTATTGGGACTTCATCAAGATAGAAAGCTCTGCACAGTGAAGGAAACAGTCAACAAAACTAAAAGGAAACTTATAGTTTCTGGTTTTACTAATAGTAGTCTTTTCCTTTTTTGTTTCTGTCCTATCTTCAAATGTCTTAGGTATTGACAATAGCATTACAGGCTCTCTTCCATGTTTAGCAAAGTATGTATTTGAAGTTGGGTTGGGTTAAGTATGATGATGAAAGCACTGTCCTCTTACTTACTATATATTTAGAATAGCAGTCATAAAATAAGAAATTGAATTATAATGGAGCCAATCATTTGTTTTGTCATCCTTAAATTTCATATGGGGAATTTAGCATAAACTAATTACTCTTAATGATTATTTAACAGATTAGTTTCAAAGACTATGGAAGAGATAATTCGAAGCATCAATTTGAATAAACAATCACTATGTTTCTCTAAGAGTCTGATTAATTCTAAATACAAATGTCTTGTTCAGAATGCATTGCACTAGATATGTGCAATGCACATCCCTCCCTTAATGCTAAAAAATTTTTCCGAACTGGTCATGTTTTTGAAGAACCTTATTGGCCTGAGTCTACTGTAAGGTTTGTAAAGATGTTAAGACCAATGTCACACAATCTACATTAATACATTCACAAACAATTATTTCTGTATCAGTATAAAGCATATGAACTGATTTTTTTCTTTACACAATAAACTATAAATAAATAGGATTTTTATTCTTATTCATTTTCCTTCTCAGTAGGTAGATGATAAAGAACTAACATATACTGGATGTCCATTATAGAATAAACGTTTTGAATATATTAAAGTTTCCTACAAAGTAAGTCTAAATCAAAATTAGAAAGTTATTATATTCATGATTTTTAAAGACTCCTCTGCTTGTAGAAAAAAATGATGGGTATCTCCTAAGTGTATATAACACCAAAAGAATAAACATTTAGAATTCACTTACTTTAAAAAAAAGTTAATTAGATATTTAGCACATAGCATAAGAATTCATCCATTTTAGTACATATTCTTACTTTATATTTTATGTTACAAATCCCCAACACCACAATTTATCTAATATTAAAAGAAAACACTAGTGTTATGTCTCCCCACTTGTCCTCCCTCTTTTAAGTCCTCCTGTCCTTTTGGTTTCAATCATACCAAAGTCACTACTGTATTGTACACAGGCTCCTCTGTACATTCCCTCTTTCCTTTGTACTTTGTGCACAAACTTTCTTCTTTCCAGAAAGTGTACAACATTCTCCACTCACTGCCATGATTTTATCTTAGTAAATTTTTAATCATATTTTATTTTTCCATCCAAATATCACCTTCTCTGAAAAAGCCTCCCTTGACTCCTTCAGTGAAAATCCCATCCTAGGCTGAATTGAGTCTTGCTCCAAAAGGCTTTCATAACTGAACTCTTCCTACATATCCCATTTTGTACCATTGATTATTCTCTATTTAATATGCTCATGTGCTTATGTTTCCAAATTGGTTCAGTTATCTCTTTGAAGAAAGGAATGGAATCTTGGCTAGCACTGTATCCTCAGTACCCAGCATGGTGCTTGATTTGCCATTGATACTTGGTGTTGTGGGATTAATGAATGCTTATATAGTTGCGGATGGTGTATTATATTATGTATCTATTTGTTATGCCTATGCACTGATGCTGCTTTTACTTATAATGTCAGGGCTCTTTAGTGTAATTACTGGGTATGACACATCAAATACATGCTGCCATACAAAATGTGTAATTACTTGGGTTGGACCCCTCTTTGATTGAAAAATTTTCAAAATATGAGTGATCTCATTCTCAATAGCTCAGCTGGATGGGATCACCATCTTCCCTCCCTCTCTGACACTGGCCTGAACCTCTTTCATAGCCTGCATTACAATCCCTCATAGTTGGCAGAGTATGTCCTTGCTCTCTTCCATTAGGCCCTGAAAGTGGGAGGGGGACTTTTTCATCTTTCCTTTCTCCATAGTACCAGGCACAGACAAGAGGTGCAGTAATTATTAAGGCCGGACTAGTACACAATTAACCAAAGGCCAACCCAATTTCAGGTTTTGTTTTAATCAGTCTTTTTAAAATAGGTGTAGAATCTTTGGGGGCTTTTGTTGTTTGTCTGGCTAAAAATATAACATAACTCACTGTAGAAAATTTGGAAAGCACAGGAAAAATATCAAGAAACAGAATAAAAGTCACTCATACAACTGAGATCAATATATATTAGAATTTCATCACATTTCCAACCATTCTGTGTTCTTTAACCATAGATGGCCTTATATAAATTATTTTATACTTAGCCTTTCACTTAATGCAATAGTATATTACTTTTTTGTCATTACACACTTTGACATAATATTCTATCCCATAAATGCCTATAGCTTTTAAAGCTAGTTCCTTCGTATTGCATACTGTTATTTGTCACAACCGTCAATAACTTCATACTATTTCCGTACGTAATTATTGAGGACTCTCTCTCTACACTTCCAGGTATCGTTTTACATGCTGGAATACAGCAGAGAAAAACTGACAAAAACCCCTGCCCTTGTAGAACTTATACACTAGTTGAAGAGACAAAAAAAATAAATGTGATAAAATAACATGTGGTACATCAGATAAAAATGAATACTGAAGAGGAAACTACAACAGGGAAGTGGAAAAGAAAGTGGAAGGGATAGCCACAAATTTAGGTTGAGATAGCCAGAGAAGGCCTCAAGAGAAGAAATTTGTAAAGAGCTCAAGGACGTGTGGGGTCATCCTGAAATGGGGTGGCACTGGGGAAAGGGGAAGACTATTCCAGAAGGAAGCATAAGCAAAACCCTGAGAGAGAACATGACTATCAGGTTTAAGTAGCACCAGAGGGTCACACTGACTGAGGGGGAGGGAAATAGATAAGGATATCTCAAGAGGATCAACTTTAAGTCTTTCAGACCCTTGAAACTGCTTGCCTTCTATTCTAAATGAGCTGAGAAGTCACTGGAAGCTTTTGAGCAGACGAAAAGCATGATGAAACTGCTGTTAACCCTGGCTTTGGGGTTGAAGTAGACTGAAAAGGGGCAAGTCAGGTGCACGGAGGCTGACTGAGAAGCTACTGAAGTACAAGAGGTAAGGGCATAATGATTTGCAATGGAGGACGGGAAGAGAATCAATTATTGCATGTATTATTAGATCAGACGTGGGGTATAAGAGAATAAAGTGGGTCAAGGATGATGTCAGGTTTTTTGGCTTGAGCAGCTGTTAGAAACAAGATGCCATCCAGTGAGACGGAACAGACTGCTAGAGAGAACAGGTTGAGGACCAAGGCCATGTCCATTTTCTACATCCTTAAAGTTTATTATCTAAGTGGAGATATCAAGTAGGCAGCTAAATGTACAAATCTGGAATTCAAAGGAGAAGTCCTGGCTGGAGATAAATTTGGGTGTCCTCAGCATAGAGATTATTTTTAAACAGAACATTCTCATGTATAAATCTTTATATAGATTTCTTATCATTTTCTTTCCATAGATAATCATACATTAGGAATTTCCTGACTAACTTATCTAAATTATTTTCCCAAGACATTGTGACAATTTAAGCTTTCTTCCTACAATGTCATTTTGCATTTCTGACATATTAATTTAAAGAACAGAACATATATATTTTGTACACCTTCATTTGCATTACTTTACTGGTGAAGATATTCTTGGTTTAGAAACTAAAATGGAAGCAAGAGTCCATCAAAATAGCAAAATCTACAAATGTATATCTGAGCACACAGCCACACAATATCATTTTGCAATATGTAAAATATTAGAGTTTGTTTGAAAGAATAGGTAGGCAAAAAACTGACCAGTATGGAGCATTAGCCCTAAGAAATATTCAGCCATATGTAGAAACAAAAGTAAATAAATTAGTATAATACTCACCCCCAAAACAGACAGACAAATTTACAGATAGGCCATTGTACTTACTTAAATTAGTGCATGACAAAAAAGGTACCACATACTGGAAGAAAACAAGGAACAGCCAAGATATAATGAATTAATTATTATTTATTTGAGAAAAAAAAATAGCTTAGCTCTTTATGTCCTGCTGAATACAACATAAAATACATATACATCACTTCAGCAATCAATCATGTAAATATCTATCCATATTTTTAAAAACCAGAAAAAATGTAGTTTCCCAATTTTTAATTCAGAAAGTAAGTTTCTAAACTTAAATGGAGTAAATTATAAAATATTTTTTAAAATTCTGTGTAGGGGCACCTGTGTGGCTCAATCGGTTAAGAGTCTGCCTTCTGCTGAGGTCATGATCCTGGGGATCCTGGGATGGGGCCCCCATTCAGGCTCTCTGCTCAGCAGGGGGCCTATTTCTCCCTCTTCCTCTGCCTGCCACTCTCCCTGCTGTGTTCTGTCAAATAAATAAATAGAATATTTTAAAAAAATAAAGTTCTTTTTCTCAAAACCATACAAGTTTAATGCAATGCCTCACATAATAGATGTAAAGGATTGTTTTCCCTTATGGATCTTTTCAACATATTATGATAGATATAGCTTAAACTATTACTTTAGATGATACAATACATTGCTACATGGCCATTGCTCTTTAATAAAACTTGGTGCACATTTCAAGTAATCTATAGGAATCAAAATAGCATCTAGTCCACATGCCTACGTGCCCTATGTTCAAGGAGTACTCAAATTAGCATGACTTTCTGGATCTCCCCAATCCCTTTGCCCCACCTCCAACAATTTGCCTTAAAATGCTTACAATAAGCACAATACTCCTAGAATCTATTGCAGATCCTTTGGCTTCTATTTAAATCATTTAACTTCATCCTCCCTCTGACTCAAAGAAAAAAATACCAACATACAATATATCATTATAATGTGAACGTGTGGTATTGAGACAAGAAACTATTTTTGAATTCCACCCTCTCAGCTTTCTTTTTCCAAACTCATCTCCTCATTATCTAGGAAGTGATGACAAAAAAATGAAGATGTATGAAAATCCTGTAAAAAGTACTTTACTTTTTTTTTTAATTGTTTAATGTTCTCATTCTGTATAGAGAAGAAACTAATAAGGAAATTCTGAAACAGGATATGGAGTTCACATTATTTCTTTCATATTAGTTTATTATGTTGATATTATGTCAGATGCATATACTAATCCACCAAGGAAAGTGGGAGAGTGATTAAGGAGTAGGAGATTGGGCAAGTGACTTCACCTAGGCTCAAATTCTTATATACAAAATAATGACAGTAACATTTGCTCTATGCATCATTTGTGAAAATGCTCTCAAGACAAAGGTTAATAGAGCATTAATAATATACATTTCTTATATACATAACTTATAATATGTATAACTTATAATAATATACATAACTTATAACTGAAAATATTATGCTTATCTCAAATTTAAATTACATCTAAACTTGGGTAATAATGCTATCTTATGGCTCCTAGACAATTTCAAAATTCTTGAAAGATTTTATCATTGCCTTCCCAAGTCGTCCTCCTTGGTTAGACCACATACCCAAACACTCCTTGGGACTTCAAGTAATGTAACATGAATTCTCAGGATGCAACCCCTGAGTGTGAGGTGTATCACAACATGCCTCATTTACCCATTTTATACTCATCTCAATCAATAATAGCATGATGCACAAATGAAAATAAAAGCAACCTCCCTGCACTGAGACAAAAACTGTCTGCTTCCAAGTAACTGATTTCTTTGAGATAGAACTGTAAAAAAAGACTCTGTAACACTGAAAAGAGCAGTCTGGAAATCCTGGCAACCATGAAAAATGTATAGCATCACTCCTCTTTGGAAAAAGCAAAAGTTCTCTTTTCTTATAAAAACAGAATTAAATGTTTGTTTTCTTAATATTTATCATTCAAAATATTGATACACACATATTACTATGTGAAGAACAGTTGTTGTAAGAACAATAAATATAATAAGGCTTGTTTCCACATAAAACTGCCTTGGAACTTAGTAAAAAAAATATGATAAACTTTTAACAGTTTCATAGCAAATTAGGAAACCTGGTCATCACCACTGAAGAAGTAATGATCTGACAACACTAAATGCTGAGAATGTAGAACAGTAGGAACTCTCATTCACCACTCCTGGGAATGTAAAATGTTACAGCCACTTTGAAAGACAATTTGAAGGTTCTTATAAAACCAAACACACTCTTAGCAAGTGATCCAGCAATCACACTCCTTGATATTTACCCAAAGGAGCTGAAAACTCATGTCCACACAAAAGCCTGAGCATAGATGTTTACAGCAGTTTTATTCATAATTGCCAACATTTAGAAGCAGCCAAGATATTCTTCAGTAGATGCTACAGACTGAAAGTTTGTGTCCTCTCATACTTCTGATTTGAAATCTAACCCCCAATGTGATGCTACCTCCTAGAGGTGAGGACTTTGGGAGTTGATTAGCTCATGAAGGCAGAGCCCTCATGAATGAGACTAGTGCCTTAATAGAAAAAATCCCAGAGAGGTCCCTCGACCCTTCTGCCATGTGATGACACAGCAAAAAAGAAAACCATCTATGTACCAAGAAATGGATCTTTATAAGGCACTGAATCTTCCTCTGCCTTGATCTTGGACTTTCCAGCTTTCAGACTATGAGAAATAAATTTCTGTTGTTTCTAGGCCTCCTAATCTCTGGTATCATATTATAGCAGCCCAAACAGATTAAGACAGTAGGAAAATAGATAAATAAACTGTGATCCATCTGGATAAAGGAAAATTATTTAGTGTTAAAAACAAGTGAGTTACGGGGCACCTGGGTGTCTCAGTGGGTTAAAGCCTCTGCCTTCGGCTCAGGTCATGATCCCAGGGCCCTGGGATTGAGCCCCGCATCAGGCTCCCTGCTCAGCAAGGAGCCTGCTTCCTCCTCTCTCTATGCCTGCCTCTCTGCCTACTTGTGATCTCTGTCTGTCAAATAAATAAATAAAATCTTAAAAAAAAAAAAAAGTGAGTTACTAAACCATGAAAAGACAAGAAGGAAACAAATGTATATCACTAAGTAAAAGAAGCCTATTTGAAAAGGCTACATGCTATTGATATAATTATTCCAATTATATGGCATTCTGGAAAAGGCAGAACTATGAAGATAATTAAAAAATGGGTGGTTGCCAGGGTTTGGGAATGGAGAGAGATGAATAAGTGAAGTATAGAGGATTTAGGGCAGTGAAACTACCTGTATGATATTATATTATGGATATACATACTTATATAATTGTCCAAACCCACAGAGCACAAAACACTGAATGAACCATTCCAGTAGGTAATAATGATAATAGGGGAGACTGTGTTTGTACTAGAGACAGGCAGTATATGAGAAATCTGTTGATCTTCTGCTCAATTTTACTGTAACCTAAAACTGCTCTAAAAAATAGAGTCCTAAATAAAACACAATCAGTCCCTGTGATCACTTACTTTCACTAGAGAATTTTGTTCATCTCACCATTAAAATGGAAAGTTTGAACTAGATGATCTCTATGTCTCCCTTTCAAATCAAACACTGTGGTTCTAAAATCAGGGTATGATTCAGCAATGATTAGAGAAAGAAGTACCTACACCACAAACAAAAACCAATGGCCACCTATAATGAAGTTATTCTTCAATAAAGTTCACTTGATTGGCAGAATCATGGCAGGGTCCACATACTAACTCTGTGGGATATTGCACCTTACCCAGTAAAGAGGACTATGCATGTATGATTAAGTTAAGGGCCCTGAGATAGGAAGCTTTCCTGGATTATCCAAGTGTGCCCAATCCTATCACACAAGTCCTTAAACATGGAGAACCTATCCAGTCTGTAGTCACAGAAAGGTATTAAGTATAGAAGTAGGGTCAGAGAAATGCAATATTGCTGCTTTGAAGATGGAGGGAAGGGGCTAAAAGCCAAGGAATATGGATGGCTTCTAGAAGCTGGAATGGCAAGAAAACAGATATTTTCTGGAGCCTCCAGAAAGGAAACAACCCTTCCAACAACTTGGACTTAGTCCAGTGAGACCCCTATCAAATTTCTAACACCTAAAGCACTAAGATAATGAATTTATGCTATTTTACCACAAAGTACAGCAATTTCTTAAAATTTCTGACATCTAAAGCACTAAGATAATAAATTTATGCTATTTTAAAACAAAAGTGTGGCAATTTCTTAAAGCAGCAATAGAAATTAATATAGCCCAAAAGAAGTGACAAACATGTTTTCTTTTTTCAGAAGAAATGGAATTACATTTTAACGGTATTTATGATGTATTTTGAATAATTAGCTACTAGCTTCCATGTCACCTCCATAATTTTAGGAATCTTTCACAAAGATTTATAAATATTGCTATCATTTATCAGGGATCCAGTACTGAGTCTCAAGCAAGAGATATTATGAACTATGTTGATAAGTGCTCATGACCTTCTTTAGCTATGATAAATATGACAAATTATCTACCCTTGTCACACAGCATTTTTAGCAATATGCTAAATAATTTAATATCCTCACTTTGCTGATTTGGAGAAAACACCACTAAAAATCATCTCTTCAAAGCACTTTGGTATTTTTGTAAGATGTCAGAAGTCTGAAGTGCCAACTATAGTTAGTAATTTCAGCTTTATTCATGATTTATTATTCTAGCATAAGACAGTTCCCTTAATTCTTACTTCTATGCTGTTTGCAACACTCTTAAACCAGTGAAGAATCGAAACTTTTGTAGCAACATGGACTGGAAGAGATTATGCTGAGTGAAACAAGTCAAGCAGAGAGAGTCAATTATCATATGGTTTCACTTATTTGTGGAGCATAACAAATAGCATGGAGGACATGGGGAGTTAGGAGAAGGGAGCTGGGGGAAATTGGAAGGGGAGGTGAACAATGAGAGACTATGGACTCTGAAAAACAATCTGAAGGGTTTGAAGAGGTGGGGGGGGTGGGCGGTTGGGGGAACCAGGTGGTGGGTATTAGAGAGGGCACGGATTGCATGGAGCACTGGGTGTGGTACAAAAACAATGAATACTGTTATGCTGAAAATAAATTTAAAAAAAATGAAAAAAGAAAGGAACTGCTAATTGGCTTGAGTTTTACTTTAAATATGACTCATACCCTCACTGAAAAAATGGGAGATATTTAATTTAATATACATAGACGTACAGAGCTTAATTTTATGACACGCATCTAAGTTTTAAGATACTAAAAAAACTGAAATACAAAACATTCAGCAAACTTAGGAGATGTACAACTGAACTACATCACTTTATTTTTTTTTTAATTATTAGTGTTCAAATAAAGAACTACCTGGACAAATTAAGTAACTACAGTTAAATGAATGTCTCCCTCATAACTTCTCTTGGTTATCTTTTGAAGAGTACACTTCAAAAGTATATGCATTCATCACTAGAAAATACATTTCCACCTGGCAAAGATAACTGAATGTCAATGTATAGACTTAAAGGGAAAGATGGACTTTACTTTTTTTTTTATTGCTTTTTAAAAAGCCTATCAGTATCCCCCCTTGGTGCTGACTCAGACAGAAATAGACAGGGATTCTTCAAATTTTTTCCCCAGGGTCTTTCCTTCAGGTCACAATTAACAACAGCTTGTCTTCTTTGTTTCTAATGTTTGCTGGGCCTCTTGTATTGGTGATACAAGTTTTACATTCCCCAATGGAGAAGCTATTGATCTCACTGAACAATCATTTAAATTCCCAGAAGAATGGAAACAAGTTTCTCATATAAGAAAAAAAAAACCTGAAACGCTTTTGTTGGTTTTTAGAATCTACTTCAGGTAAAGACACTTTGTAATCTTTTTACTAAAAACCATAACTAAATTAAAAAATAAATGAGACCCTCTCTCCCTTATTAAAATCAATCTCAGGGTCCCTGGGTGGCTCAATTAAGCCTATGACTCTTAATCTCAGCTCAGGTCTTGATCTCATGATCATGAGTTCAAGCCCCACACTGGGCTCTACATTGGGCATTGAGCCTACTTTAAAAAAAAAAAATCAGGTGCTCAACAAGATGGTGGAGAAGTAGGAGACCCTGTTTCAACCGGTCCCCTAATGTGAGCTAATTATCTACCAGAACACTCTGAACACCCATGAAATCAGCCTGAAATATAGGATTATACACTTCTGGATCTCTATGGGGGCAGAAGACTCCAGTGGAGAAAAGTGTTCCAGGGTGCACCTTGTCTGGATCACGGTTGATATATTCAGCTACATATCCCCTCAACCACCTCTCACCAAAATAACTAGAAGGAGGAACACCCAACAGAGGAAAAATTCAGAGACTGTGCCCTCTCCATCAGAGCTAGTGGATATGGACATAAACAGTATGTCAGAAAGGGAATTCAGGGTAACAATTATCCAGGCAATGGCTAGGTTGGAGAAAACCATTAGTGACAACATGGAATCAATTAGGGCAGAAGTGAAAGCTGCCCAGGAAGAATTTAAAAATGCTATCAATGAGATCCAATTTAATCTAAATTCTCTAATAGCTAGGGTAACCAAGGCAGAAGAGAGAATTAGTGTTCTAGAGGACAAACTGATAGAAAAAAAGAATCAGGAGGTGGCCTGGAACAAACAGCTTAGAAGCCAAGAAAACAGAATTAGGGAAATAAATGACGCCATGAAATGTTCCAATGTCAGAATTATTGAGATCCCTGAGGGGGAGGAGAAAGAAAGAAGACTAGAAAATACAGTTGAACAAATTCTCCATGAAAATTTTCCCAATCTGGGGAATGGAACCTGTGTTCATGTCCTAGAGGCAGAAAAGTCAGCCCCCAAGATCAACGAATCTAGAAAGACCTTGAAACACCTGACTGTGAGACTGATGAATCATAATTTTAGACAAGAGCTCTTGAGAGCAGCTAGGGGGAAGAAAGTCCTTAAGTACAGAGGAAGGTCCGTCAGAGAAACCTGGCAAGCCAGAAAGGGCTGGCAAGACATATTCAGGGCACTAAATGACAAGAACATGCAGCCAAGAATACTTTATCAAGCGAGGTTGACATTCAAAATAGATGGAGAGATAAAGAGCTTTGAAAACTGGCAAGGTTCAAAAGAGTATGTGACCACCAAGACAGCAGTACAAGAAATATTAAGGGGGTTTCTATAAAAGAAGAAAGAACCCAAGAGTGTCATAGAACAGAAATTTACAGAGACAATCTATAGAAACAAGGACTTCACAGGCAACATGATGTCAAAAAAAAGTATCTTTCAATAATGACTCCCAATGTGAACAGTCTAAACACTCCCATAAAACAGCACAGGGTTGTAGATTAGATAAAATGACAGGACCCATCCATATGTTGTCTACAAGAGACCCATTTGGAACCTAAGGATACATCCAGACTGAAAGTGAAGGGATGGAGAAACATCTTTCATGCCAATGGGCCTCAAAAGAAAGCTGGGGTAGTGATTCTCATATCAGATAAATTAGATTTTAAACTAAAGACAGTAGTCAGAGATAGAGAAGGACAGTACATCATTCTTAAAGGGTCTATCCACCAGAAAGATCTAACAATTGTAAATATTTATGACCGCAATTCGGGAGCAGCCAACTATATAAGCCAACTGTTAATCAAGATAAAGAGTTCTATTGATATGAATTCATTAATAGTGGGGGATCTTAACAGGCCACTTTCCGTAACAGATAGATCATCCAGAAGAAAATCAATAATGAAACAAGAGCACTGAATGACACATTGGACCAGATGGACCTCATAGATATATACAACACATTCCACCCCAAAACAACAGAATACTCATTCTTCTTGAGTGCAGATGGAACTTTCGTCAGAACAGACCACATACTGGGTCACAAATCAGGGCTCAACCGATACCAAAAGACTGAGATTATTCCCTGCATGTTCTCAGGCCATGGTGCTTTGAAAATGGAACCCAATCACAAAAAAAAAAGTTTGGAAGGAATTCAAACACTTGGAAGCTAAAGACCACCCTGCTGAAGAATGTTTGAATCAACAAGAAAATCAAAGAAGAACTTAAACAATTCATGGAAACCAATGAGAATGAAGACACTTCAGTCCAAAACCTATGGGATACAGCAAAGGCTGTCCTAAGGGGGAAATAAATAGCCATCCAAGCCTCCCTCAAAAAAATTGAAAAATCTAGAATACACCAACTCTCTTTACACCTTAAAGAACTGGAGAATCATCAACAAATTAAGCCAACCCCACATACAAGAAGGGAAATAATCAAGATTAGAGCAGAGATCGACAAGATAGAAACCAAAGATATAGTGGAACACATCAACGAAACTAGAAGCTGGTTTTTTGAAAGAATCAATAAGATCGACAAACTACTGGCCAAACTAATCCAAAAGAAAAGAGAGAGGACCCAAATTAATAAAATTATGAATAAAAAGGGAGAGATCATGACTAACACCAAGGAAATAGAAACAATCATCAGAAATTATTACCAACAGTTATATGCCAATAAGTTAAGCAACCTAGATGAAATAGATGCATTCCTGGAAACATATAAACTTCCAAAACTGTATCAGGAAGAAACTGACAATCTGAATAGACCCATATCTAGTAATGAGACTGAAGCAGTGATCAAAAACCTTCCAAAAAACAACAGCCCAGGACCTGACGGATTCCCTGGAGAATTCTACCAAACATTCAAAGAAGAAATAATACCTATTCTCCTGAAGCTGTTTCAAAAAATAAAAACAGAAGGAAAACTCCCAGACTCTTTTTATGAAGCCAGCATTACCCTGATCCCCAAACCAGGTAAAGACCCCACCAAAACGCAGAATTTCAGACCAATATCCCTGATGAATATGGATGCCAAGATTCTCAACAAGATCCTAGCTAATAAAATCCAACAGTACATTAAAAAGATTATCCACCATGACCAGGTGGGATTTATCCATAGGATGCAAGGGTGGTTCAACATTCACAAATTAATCAATGTGACACAACAAATCAATAAAAGAAGAGAGAAGAGCCACATGGTCCTCTCAATTGATAGAGAAAAGCATTTGATAAGATACAGGATCCATTCCTGATTAAAATGATTCAAAGTACAAGGATACAGAGAACATTCCTCAACTTCATAAAATCTATCTATGAAAAACCCACAGCGAATATCGTCCTCAATGGGGAAAAGCTGACAGCCTTCCCTTTGAGATCAGGAACACAGTAAGGATGTCCACTCTTGCTACTGTTGTTCAACATAGTACTAGAAGTCCTAGCAACAGCAATCAGACAACAGAAAAGAAATAAAAGGTATTCAAATTGGTAAAGAAGAAGTCAAACTCTCTCTCTTCACAGATGACATGATACTTTATATGGAAAACCCCAAAGCCTCCACCCCTAAACTACTAGAACTCATACAGCAATTCAGTTATGTGGCAGGATACAAAATCAATCCACAAAATCAGTTGCTTTCTTATACACTAACAATGAAAATATAGAAAGGGAAATTAGAGAATCGATTCCACTTACTATAGCACCAAGAACCATAATATACCTGGGAATAAACCTAACCAAAGAAGTAAAGAATCTGTACTCAAGAAACTACAGAACACTCATGAAAGAAATTGAAGAAAACACAAAAAGATGGAAGAGCATTCCATGCTCATGGATCAGAAGAATAAACATTGTTAAAATATCTATACTGCCTAGAGAAATCTACACTTTCAATGCCATCCAGATTAAAATTCCACTGTCATTTTTCAAAGAGCTAGAACAAATAATCCTAAAATTTGTATGGAACCAGAAGAGACCCCGAATTGCTAAGGAATGTTGAAAAAGAAAAACAAGACTGGGGGCATCACATTGCCTGACTTCAAGCTTTACTACAAAGCTGTGATCACCAAGACAGCATGGTACTGGCACAAAAACAGATACATAGCCAGTGGAACAGAGTAGAGAGCCCAGATATGCACCCTCAACTATATGGTCAAATAATCTTTGACAAAGCAGTAAGAAATATACAGTGGAAAAAAAGACAGTCTTCAGTAAATGGTGCTGGGAAAATTGGACAGCTATGTGTAGAAGAATGAAATTCAACCATTCTCTTACACCCTATACAAAGATAAACTCAAAATGGATAAAAGACCTCAACATGAGGCAGGAATCTATCAAAATCCTAGAGAAGAACACAGGCTGTAACCTTTCAACATTGGCCACAGCAACTTCTTTCAAGATATGTCACCAAAGGGGCGCCTGGGTGGCTCAGTCGGTTAAGAGGCTGCTTTCGGCTCCGGTCATGGTCTCGGGGTCCTGTGATCGAGCCCCGCATCGGGCTCCCTGCTCAGTGGGGAATCTGCTTCTCCCTCTCCCTCTGCCTGCTGCTCTGCCTACTTGTACTCTCTATCTGTCAAATAAATAAAATCATTAAAAAAAAAAAAAAAGATATGTCACCAAAGGCAAAGGAAACAAAAACGAAAAAGAACTTTTGGGACTTCATCAAGATCAAAAGCTTCTGCACAGCAAAGGAAACAGTCAACAAAACAAAGAGGTAACCCACGGAATGGAAGAAGATAATCACAAACGACACTACAGACAAAGGGCTGATATCCAAGATCTATAAAGAACTCCTCAAACTCAACACACACAAAATAGATAATCATGTCAAAAAATTGGCAGAAGACATGGACAGACACTTCTCCAAAGAAGACATACAAAGGCTAACAGACACGTGAAAAAATGTTCATCATCATTAGCCATCAGGGAGATTCAAATCAAAACCACATTGAGATACCATATTACACCAGTTAGAACGTCCAGAATTAACAAGACAGTAAACAACATGTGTTAGAGAGGATGTGGAGAAAGGGGAACCCTCTTACACTGTTGGTGGGAATGCAAGTTGGTGCAGCCACTTTGGAAAACAGTGTGAAGATTCCTTAAGAAATAAAAATAGAGCTACCTTATGACCCTGCAATTGCACTACTGGGTATTTATCCCAAAGATACAGATGTAGGGAAAAGAAGGGCCATCTGTACCCCAATGTTCATAGCACAATGGCCACAGTCACCAAACTGTGGTAAGGACCAAGATGCCCTTCAATGGACGAATGGATAAAGAAGATATGGTTCATATATACAATTGAGTATTAGGCCTCCATTAGAAAGGATGAATACCCAACTTTTTTTCAACATGAATGGGACTGGAAGCGATTATGCTGAATGAATTAAGTCAAGCAGAGAGAGTCAATTATCATACGGTTTCACTTACTTGCGGAGCATAAAGGATAACACAGAGGACATTAGGAGATAGAGAGGAGAAGTGAGTTGGGGGAAGTCAGAGGGGGAGACAAACCATGAGAGACTGTGGACTCTGAGAAACAAACTGAGGGTTTTGGAGGTGAGGAGAGTGGAGGTTGGATGAGCCTGGTGGTAGGCATTATGGAGGGCACGTATTACATGTAGCACCAGGTGTGGTAATGAATTTTGGAACACTGAAAAGAAATAAAATAAAATTAATTAATTAATTAATTAACTGTGCTCTTTGACACTGAAAAAAAATCAATCTCAAACATAAACATTTCATTTCTCTTCAGAGGTTCTTGGCGATTCAAAAGCTATTGAATGACTGAGGGGTATATTTAAAATGTAAATAGTTTTTCAAACTGGAAGACTAAAAATCAAGTGCATGCTAAATCTGAATGATGAAATTTTGGGGGCTGTGATGGTACCAAAAAGAAGATTATATCACTGTACTTACTTGAAGTCAAATTTTATTAGGAAAAAACAATAAAAATTAATAGAGCAGATTCCAACAGAAGTTATTACACATGAAATCTGAATTAATAAAATATCACTATAACCATTATATTTATTATTAACTTACATAATTAATAATTAAGTGACTTAATTTTTAATTTTATTGCTAACATTTATTCCCAACAAGTTATGCCATTTGATGTGATACTTAAGGATAAGAACTCCAAAAGGATACTACCTGGGCTCACATCCTACCTTGGCACTATAATCTTGGATAAATTACTTAAGTCTTATGGTTCTCAGTATATTCATCTATAAATAAGGTTAAAATTGAATAGTGTGAAGCCTGAATGAATTAAATAATTAAAGTAATAGAATAGTTCCTAAAACACAGTTAGCAATGCATTTATATGTGTATGGGAGGGTTGATACATGATGTTTCCAGTTTTGTGGACAACTTGCCAGCTATTTTACTAGTGTGATAAGAAACCCAAAGATGAAATGAAGAGCTTTAGAGTAATCCTTTTCTCAAAAAATAATATATCTATCTCTATATCTATGTATCTGTATCTATCTACCTATTTATCTACCTATCAAGGCTGCTGGAAAATCTTATGTTGAATAACGAAGACCAAATATTTAGGAGGAACATACACTAGGTGTTCCATCTTTATGCTGGAGAGAAGTACCAAGAGCAAAGGGTACAGCCTGATAATATTAATAATTATCAAGCTCTACTGAAAGGTTACTATGTGCCAGGCATTTTGCTATGAGCACTTCTTTTTTATATATTTTTTAAATTTTAGTTGACAAACATTAGTTTCAAGTGTACAACACAGCAATTCAACATCTCTATACTCTGTGAGTTTTTCAGACATGGTAAGTGTCAAATAGCAAACTAAGGTGGCAGATGGCAGTGGGCCTCAAACCTGGGCAACACATTGGTACTCTCCTAGCCACTATATCAACTTGCAGTTTAAGCACTTACTGCCTGGCTCCTACCTTCCTGCCTGGGCAGCTTTAAAAAATATCTAAGCCTGGACCTAACTGATCTTTGGTATTTCTGGTGTGAAACTGCATCTTTTTATTTTTAAGCTCTTCTGGTATTTATAACATGCATAGAGGGCTGAGAATCACTTTATTAACATGTTTAAGTTTTTTTTAAAGACGATCCAGTGTAAAAGCAGATTGAAAAGACAAACCATTGTCTCAATCCAGTATTCACTTAAGTTTTTAGACGAGTCTCTACTAACAAGTAAATTGAAATGGCAAGTAAACAAAAAATCCACTCTTTTTATTCATTCTCTAAAATAGGAAGTGAAGCAATTTCTATGGGTGGGTGAGTTGAATTTTGGTTCCTTTGCTTTTATTTGGTCATGTTGTAGGTCCTCTTTCTCTTACCCTATAATGTTGTGTGAAGAGGAGACTAGAAAAAGAAAGAATGAAACATGAAAGAATAGAACATGAAAGATGATTACTGGACTTAGATGACAAGAGTAGAAGAAAGAAGATTCTAGAATATGTATGAGTAGACTCAAAAAGACTTGATAATGGATTATATATGAGAGGTGAGGTTGTCAAATCTAAGAATAATTTTCCTGGTGTCTGGTTTGAAATGATGAATAGGGGTGCCAATCTGCAAGACAGAGAATACTTGTTGGGGACTAGATTTAAATATACAGAAGAATAATTCAATGTGTGACACCTCTGTTGACGATCTACAAGTTATAGAGATATCTAAGTGAGTATGCTGTATGGGCAACTGAATAAAATTGAGCTGGAGGTTAGAAATTTGTTTGGGAAATAAATTTGGGAGATTTTTATTTATCAGTAAACAAATCCATGAGAATGAAGAGAACGTACGGTAATAAGAGAAGGTTGCCAAGATTCTGGGATCTATTTGGATAGTGGACTTTTTTTAATCATATTTAATTTTAGTTGTTTCAAAAAAAAGACAAGCCATTTTATTTAAAAAAGGAATTCTGTGTTCCCTAGAGTCAAGGTTAATGTCATAATAGCTACCTTAATCAGAGTTTATAAAAAATCCTAAATAATGCCAATCAGTTGTAATGAACATATATCTTAAGAGAAATTAAGGCTTTAATGTGTAACTCTCCTAACCACAGCATCAGTTTGCAGTTTAAGCACTTCCTGCCTGGGTCCCACCTTCCTCCCTCACTTTCTTCCTGCCTCCCTTCCAGTTTTCCTTCCTCTATCCATCCATCAAATATTTACATAATGACTACTACAGTTTAAAGATACATAAAACAAATAAAGGGTTTCCTGCCCTTAAAGATTTTATAGTCTAGTTTTAAAATATTTGTAAATTGCTATATTTGTAAATTGCTATAAATTATAAATTTGTAAATTGCAAAAACACAGAATGTGATTTAAAGAAGGCCCTACAAAGATGCTGCTCTTTGAAAATAAGTAGCCATTTTCTCAATAGACAAGGGAGACGCACTATACAGCGTAGAGAAAGTCTGCCATTTGTACTTATGTCTGCAGAGAAAAGCGGCTATGTGTTCTTAGGCTCCTTATTGTAAATGGCTATGCTAAAATGAGTATCTCCTCTAGAAGGCATTGGGGGTTTAGTGATACAATGTTTTTTTTGTTGGTTTTTTTTTTTTTTCCTTCTGAGAGGATGTATCGCAAAGAGGAGGGTAGGAGGGTTAAGGCAACAGCTATACAAGCCTGTACCTCAGAATGAAGAAGAGAAGGGAGGGAGGAAGGAAAGAAGGAGGGGGGAAAAAAGGAAGACAGGAAGGGAAGAAAGGGAAAGGGAGGGAAAAGTAGAGAAAAAGGAGAAGAGGAAAACGTTAAACACTATAGGAAGAGCAAAGAGATGAAGGGACATTGATTCCCTGTAAGTGGGTGCAGCATAAGGTGCTATACTGGTGAAAATGTATGACCGAGACTATCATCCTCATTCTCTGAGCAGAGACCCTTCAATGAACCAGATTTTTCTCTAGTTACTCTCTGGAAATTGGATATTGTATGAATACCATAAACTCTTCTAAGCTACCAGAATAATTTTTGAAAGCTTTCTCATAAAAATTTCATCAGTATAAATAATACCTATTTGAGACCAGGTAGGTTTGCTTTTTTTTTTTTTTTTAGATAAAAAGAACACTGATAATTATAAACACTGAGTACATCTTAGAAGAAATAAATTAAGAAAAGAAAGTAAAATTTAAAAACCAAATCATTCACTTTTCCTAACTAATGATGTGATAAATCCCCAGTGGCTCTAGTTTCTACCATTTCTTCATTCATTTGGTAAGTGAGTGATGCTGAAAGGGATACTATAGTCAAAAACATGGGACGGGAACCTACTTACTAAAAGTGATATTCAGTAATCTCTATGGTTCAGAAATCAACCAATAAAATCAGCACACCCAGAACACAAAGGACTCTGGCTCCCAAATGACCACCCCAACTGCTGTGTCCTGACTGAGTAGCAGCCCTGATTGAACCAATCAGCCCATATATAAAAAAATCAGTTTAATCATCAATGCTGAAATCAATGAAGGCCTGTCATTTTAAGTTGAATATCAGGTATGATTTCAATTCAGGTATCATCAGTGAAACTCATGATGAATCCCATTTTTAGATGACAATAGGAAATCTGGAAGATATTTTATCACTGAAGTAAAATAAAGACAAAATACAACTGAATTCACTTAATATTCATGAATATCATTAGCTATTTGTATTACTGAAGGTAATCCAAGCCAAAATTCAACATCCCTTAAAAAAATAGGCACTTCCCATATTGACACATTGTATGAACACCGAAAAGTACAATGTTTTTAATTTGTACTACTGATTTATAAGATTTATACACTAAACGGAAAACTTTGTCAAATATGATTTTTTCCTGTGCATTGTTTTACTGTAAATAGCCCAGGCTTTGGGAATTGATAATCAAATTTGTTAATACCAAGGTTTTTGTAATATTATGTAATTTATGTTGTGCAACAATGGTTACTTAAAGAAAAAGAGTTTCAACTCCCATTACTCCTAAACTTGGCATATTCCCAGCATAAATATTAGTCCAATTATACATATGGACAGTAAAATCTTGGATCAAGTTAAAACTTCTAGTTGGGAGACTCTTCTGTCATCATCCTTAATGAACCCTAAATTAGATAAGCATACTTAAGAAATAATTGCCCAATAAAATCCTCCAGTGATGACTCACTAGTGGCAGCAGTTTTATGATGAGTTGAAGGAACGAAAAAGAACATTTCTATTATCGATGGGTATGCCTCACAAACGTGTCTAATGAGTCACCACATGCAAAGTCATTGGTCAGTTTGAATCTGAATATTTTTCTGCCATAATCAGAAGACAATGACATTAACAGAATAAAGTTTAGGGGTACAAAAGTTTTCTCTATGACAATAGAGCATTTTAGTTACTACTGAATTTACCTGATTTCAGATAGAAAAAATAACTGTCAAAATTTTTATTTGAAGGAGATTGTATATATACAATTTGTGATGGACAGCAGTTATTTGGAAAAAATGCATAAACCTGTTCTAAGCAATGTATCAAGCATATATAAAAATGGGACTTAACAGATTGTACAATTAGAGATAATATTTTTTCTCTTCATGTGTAAGAAATGTCACATTAATGTAAACCAACTGTGCAAGAAAAGGAAGTGTTCTATCTAAAAGAAGTGAAATTACAGCACGGAACAAATGAGAAAATAATCCTTGTTTACATCTAATAGGAATAAATGAGGACAGTTAATCTTTTTGAGGGGGGTAAATATCACTCATCAATTGGTAAAATCTATCAATAATTATATTTAACAATTTTAATAGTTAATACAATTTATTGCATAAATCAAATTTTATTTTATATAAATATACATTATATTGTATATTATATAAATCCATCTATTTATTTTAAGTTATCTGGCTCAGTAAATGCTAGGGCCACACTTGGTGGGTGTGTGCCATAGCTCTGTTAGAGCATGACAAAATCTCACAAAACTGTACTTTCATTCCTAGTAGTTTTATTCTGTAACCTCCCATACTCAGTTCCCTTTCCAAGTTCCATTTCTGCATAGTTCCATCACTGTTTTGATCTCCTGATCTACTTGTTTGTCTTCTATCTTCTGTTCTTAACCCTTCCTTCCATGCTAGACTCCTCTCTTGATTCAATATTACTTGGGATTATTTCCAGGCATTCTGACCTGGCTGTAGGGTTCTCCTGCATAATATGACATCTTTGTCAACTCTGAAGATCATGTTCAATTATTCCCTGGGCATGAATTTTCCTTGCCTGGAGGATCAAGTGTCTGACATAGAGTTAAGGTCTATGACCGAAATATAAACATAAACCCTGCTTTCTCCTCAAAACCTCCTTTCTAATATGGACATTGTTATGCTATCCCTCTGACAAAGTCCACCCAAAAAGGAAAGAGTATCTCTGTTTTTGGCTAATGCCTTTGTATACTGCATACCCATGCCTCTTCAGAAAAATAACTATTGTCATTTGGATCCTGACTATTCCTGACATTGAATTTGATCAAGATAGATATAAATATCACAAAATATTTTATTTTATTTTCTTTACAATTCTTTAAGATTTTATTTATTTATTTGAGAGAGAGAGAGAGAGAATGAACGGGGAGAGGAGGCAGAGGGACAGAGAGAAGCAGACTCCCTGCTGAGCAGGGAGCCTGATGTGGGACTTGATCCCAGGACCCTGAGATCATGACATAAGCCAAAGGCAGATGCTTAACTGACTGAACCACCCAAGTGTCCCAATTTTCTTTACAACTCTTAAGCACAGGCAAATACTCTAATTTACAGGTAATCTGTTACCTTAATCAGGAATACATGCTCCATGGTGTGTTAGCTAGCATTCACTCAAAAATCCAAACATTTCTTAATTAACATAATGAGTGCTAGAAGTTGGTTTTTATTGACAAAACTGGTGATATCAAAAATATGAACTGGCTAGAAATACGTTCAGAATATTCCTTTTCTTGGATAAAAAAGATATAAATAGTCCCTCAGTCTTGATCTTTGGATGGTGCTGAGACTTAAAATTTCAAACATGTCCTATAACCAGTTATGGAGGTAGAAGATTCTGGTTCCCTTATGCCCAAAGTAAATTTAATTAAATCCTGTCTCTAGAATATTATAGCATTTGCTTCAATGAACCTTTCATGTAGTATGTGGTCAGAGCACCTAGCAGGACAGAGAACTGAGATTTCATTAAGCTACAGGTTTTGAAATGTTCCCATGACTACTGGCTAATCAGTGACAGTATGTGTACCAAAGTCTAAGACTTGCCATCATTTTAATAGTGATAGAGCAGCAGGGAAAACTTATGACCATGACCTTTAGCCACTGATGAACACTCTTATTTATCAAAAGAACAAAATAATTATTAATGATATATTGGCTTAGGTTAGTCTGTAATAGAACAGAAAATCCTGACAAAACAAAAAAAGTATATGCCAATGGACTGTTATTAGAATAACTATTAAAATGTTCTCTGAGTATTTGAGTTTATTTGTTGAAGAAAAGGAAGTTGCAGGAAGGAAGGAAGAGAATGAAAGAATGAATTAGTGATTAGGATAGATAAAAATTAGAAAAGTTTCAATCAGTTCTACAAAACAGGAAATTATCCTGAGGGACTCAGGATTTGGAAGGACAGCTAGTAAGGGAGTTATTATAGCCTGTAATAGCTACGTATAGGGCTAGGTGAGGTACATTAACAACAGTCCAAGTATGAGTGATTACTCCTACAATCCAGGAAGTTATTCAGATTAGAAAGAAAAGAGACACACTGCTGGACTTGGGTAAAAATGATAAGAATTTAGATAGAAGTAACAGAAATATAGAGAAGAGAACCTATTTACATTATGAGGGTTAAAATACAAATTCTAGTCAAGCCCTTTCTTGTTATTAGTAATATTTTATACAGAAAATTGTGGACTACTCATTCAATATTATTAGATGATGGAATGGCCATTTAGGGACTGTAATAATTGAAAACGTCAATTAGAGTCAATAATTTATTAACTTTAAAGTAAAAAAATACTCATATTCTTCTTCAATTTCTCATCTTACGTTATTATCCACCGTAGAGTATTTTATAAAATGAATTTATCCTAAAATAGATTAAGATGTACTTAAGGGAAAAAAAAATCTGCTTGAATTGCTGCCCTCAGCTTTTTCTGAAAATTTTTTCCACTGACCTTGTTTCTCTGGGAAAATGCACTTTATTTCTCTATCCCTTGTGGTCTTCTCTGAAGACAACACTGCTTCCAAGTACAGAAAGTACAGAATAATGTTTTGGTATAAATGACAATATTATTCCTAACTATCTTAAGCCTTTTTGAAAAAGATTTGATATGGTCCAAAATGCCATGCAAAACATCTCATTATCAAATAATATACATACTTCCCCTTTCTGTGAACTAGAAGCACAATTTTATCTTTTATTTGTATATTAAACTCACTATTAAATAATTTCTGCTAAAAAGTTTTTAAATTTCTCTGTAAAATGACATATTCCTATCAGAATAAAATTCCTTTTTTTAAGATTTTTATTCATTTATTAGACATAGAGAGAGCACAAGCAGAGACAGTGGCAGAGGGAGAGGGAGAAGCAGGCTCCCTGCTGAGCAAGAAACCCCATGCTGGGCTCCATCTCAGGACATGACCTCAGCCGAAGGCAGATGCTTAACTGACTGAGCCACCCAGGTGCCCCTCAAAATAAAATTCTTGATGAATTCTTACTATGGCCAGTAGCACAATTTATAGAGGTTTTTAATGAGAGATTCTCTCCCACATAAGATTAATTCATATAAAGCATTATACTCAATTCAATTATATTCTGTTTTATATTTCATAGATATGATATTCTATGTTGTTCATCTAAGGATACCTTCTTCTTAAATTATTTTACACATTTTATAAATAATTCTTAAAACAGCATCAGTATCTCTTTTATAATTTGATTGCTTTGTGATTTTTTATGGCATATTCTTTCCTTCATAAACTTTCTTTTTTATTTTAACTTTCCTAAATAAGTTTATTCTTATCATTATTAATACGATATATCTTGCCTAAGTGTAAAACTTAAATCACAAAACTAATAAAAGAAAATATGGAACAATATCCTTCTAACTCCATGAGTTGGGAAATATATATATTTTTTAATTTTATTTTTTATTTGACAGAGAGAGAGCATAAGCAGGAGGAGCAGCAGGCAGAGGGAGAAGCAGGCTCCCTACTGAGTAAGGAGCCTGATGCTGGGCTGGATTCCAGGACCCTGGGATCATGACCTGAGCTGAAAGCAGATGCTTAACTGACTGAGCCACCCAGGTGCCCCAGGAAATACTTCTTAATACTAGTCACACTCTTATCCCTAATCACAAATTATAAGTAGAAAAGTTGATAAAAACAGGATTTTACTTCTTTGGAATAAAATATTTGTTTTTATCAAATAATGACATCATAGACAAAGTTACCAGGTAAGAGTTTACTATCTGAAATATACCAGGCACTTCTTCAGTCATCAAGAAAAAATCTGGAATCCCACTAGGAAAATTGTCAAGGTTATAGAAAAGGAAATTTGCATAAGGAAAAAACTTATTAAGATAATGATGGCTAGTGGTAAATAAATGATCTACCTCACTAATAGATAAATAAAAATTTAAAATATTCAAAATGGCATGACGTTCACTGGTTGGAGTTCCACCTGAAGAACCATATCCAGGATCTGGTAAAACTAAATATATTTACAATCCAACACCTAGATATATCTCAAAATATATCAGAGAAACACCCTCTCTCTCTTGTTCTCCCTCTCTCTTTCCCTCTCACGTACATGTACATACACACACGCAAAAAAACACACAAACAATGAAAACTAGTACACTACATAAATGATTAAATTAACCACAATGTTAATTATAGAATCAAGTAGTTGGAACCAAACTAGCATGCCATCTATGAAAATACATAAGTAAAGACATTGTCAGAAAGTACAGACCAGATGGATAGCACCATCGACAGATGTTCAATTAAACAGAGTAGGGAAAAATAGGAAAAAGAAAACAATAAAATGTAAGCTTAAAACCATTTATATAAGCTAAACACACAAAAAAATGATATATGTGTATACATATACATACACCTATTCATATGCATATATATACTTATAAGGATGTATATATATCCCAGGAAATGTAAGAAAAGTCCACTGGAAGCACACTTCTAAATACAATAAAGGATAGACCTCTGAGAGAGTGTTAGGGTTTGTCTGAAATATAAAAATAAGCCCAAGTAAGGCTTTCTAAAGACTGATGTTGATATTGTACCATTCTCTGTGATTAATAAAATGCTGTATGTTTGAAACATAAAAAGAAAACATAAATGAAATAAAGAAAAAGACTAATTATGTATTAAGAGTATTAACTCTCTTTCACAATAGCTACAATTTCTTGCATTAATTTTGAGATGTCCTCCACTGTTTTTTTTTTTTTTTTTTTTTTTTTTTAAAGATTTTTTTTATTTATTTGGCAGACAGAGATCACAAGTAGGCAGAGAAGCAGGCAGAGAGAGAGGGAGAAGCAGGCTCCCTGCTGAGCAGAGAGCCCGATGCGGGGCTCGATCCCAGGACCCTGGGATCGTGACCTGAGCTGAAGGCAGAGGCTTTAACCCACTGAGCCACCCAGGCGCCCCTCCTCCACTGTTTTATATAAAGAACTCTATGTGGAAACTATAAAGATCGTAATATATGTGCATATTCAAATAACACTTGAGATTATTTGAAATTTTTTTAAGTGTTACCTTTTGAATACTCTTAAAAACAAAATACTTTTACATAAATAACTACAAAGCTTATAAAGTCCAGAAAGACACTAGATATCTATGAAACCAATGGTTCTTAAACCATGTTCTGGAAAACTCTTAACTACTCTGAAGATGTGTCAAGTTATCTATAAGCAAAGAGTTTTATGTATTTTTTTTTTACTTTTTTTTCATTTCTACCAAACAATGAAAATTTACAGTGCTACCACATATAGTTTAGTATATAGAAAGCCCTTGGCTTCTAAAATGTTTGAAAGTTAGTCTAGAAAAGAACTACTCATTCAGGTCCATGTCCTAAATCTAATCACCTCAAGTCCCTCATCAACATGGAAATTACTACTAGGATTTAGAAGACTGAAAGACCACAGAACTTCATGTGATGCACACCCTTCTATGAAAAGACCATCCATGAGGTATGTGTAGTTCTGCTTAGCATTAGAAAACTCTTTTGCTTAACTTGAGTCCTCACAAGAGAAACAATTTCCTTGTGAGTTTTACATGGCACAGATAGAGTAACTAAGGTAATAAATTAGACTATGCCATAGTTATGGAGCTGGAGTACTTCCAAATATATATACTTTCAAGGAAAAAAGTTGGTATTTCTGCCATTCTCAGATAATCTGTAACAATTCAATAATCTTAAATTATGTCTCATAAAAAACTCAAACCAATACCATAAAATGTTATTTTTATTCTGCCTGGAAACCTGATGTTAGTTTTATACATGTTAGTGGGTCACTGAAATATGAATCACTTGTCTATACAATAATGGTACTTTACTTTAGACAGGAACCTCCAAGACAAGGAATCTACTGTTTCCCACAGTGGTTTTTATGGCTTCCGGTTAATTATTTAAAAGTACTTGTATATCTGTGTACTAAGTGTCTCCAATAACTAACTTGTGCTTGTTAGTGATGTTGTTCTTAATATAGAATAAAAACCTATTTGAGTTCATTAGGTTATGTCTTCCTTAACCTCCTCTATACTGGGGTGCATGCAAGCTGCGTCGACAGAAAAACTAATAATCATTACGTATACAACCAGGGGCAAATAATAGCAATCCTGGGGATAAGAATAGTTTACTAACTATGAAGTATTAATTAATGCTTTTTGGAAAGGATAGTTTAGGAAAAATTTTATGTTAGTTTGAACTCTGGGAAACTGATGTACTTTTTTTTTTTGTTTGTTTTTGTTTTGGTTTGGTTTGGTTTTGGTCAAAACCAGACAAAGAAGGAACACTGTAAAGGAAAATTTCTGGTTTGTTTCTTGCTGTTGCACACTGAAGTTAGACCGAAAAAGACTGTTAATTCAATTTTTAACATCTTCTTGATGAGCTGACAGGAATAATTTGTAACAATTACACAATATAGTTATATATTATGGCAACTTTACTTAAATTATTTTTACCCACGTTTCTGCATTGGTATCCAAAATGTTCATGTTTAGAAAGACAGATTACGATATTTATTTTGAAAATAAGGAGAAAAAAGTTTATTTATTCAACAAATATTTACCTATTGGTCATTGTATAATAGGCACTGAGACTGAGGACATGGCAAAGTCTCCATGAGGCCACATTCTATGAAGGACCATGATAAACAAGAAAACATATGAATGGGTAAGATACACGTTTTTATCAAGGTTCACAGAACCTAATCCAAACTGTTAGCAAATGTAAATACAAATCAAGAATACAAAGTTTCTGATATTTTGAATTCCCAGAATTTTAATTACACTTATAAGAGACCAAGAAGTGGTTATTTAATTTCAGACTACCTTGTTTCATGGTCTTCAAATTTTTTTTATCCCAGATTAATATTCTCTTCCTAATTATTTTGTAAGATCCTGATGACTCGGGCCACATATGTCATTATTTCTGTCACGCACCTATAGCAATGCTTAGTTTTTGTAAAACTAGGACTCTAGTGAGATGGATCAATTTTTCCAAAATTATTAAGGAGAGGTTTGAAAATCACTTGCACCAAGCTGATTAAGTTTCTTGTTTATAGTATTAATCCATTCAGTTATTTTACTTTACTTCCAGACCACTCTTTCTGTCAATTACTGTAATTTTCAATTAGCAGAGCGCAAATTATAGAAGGTTTGTTATATGTATCAACCTGTCCCAAAATCACTGTTACTTTCTGAAGTTAAGAAGTAATTGAATCTACCCATCCATTTACTCCCCAAAATAAATCCCATTTATACAATTCCTTTAGAAAGATTTAAACTGAGCAATTCCCTGTTTTAATATTGTAATGTCTTTTTTCTATTGAGTAGAAATCTGTCTCATTTAAATTGCACTTGTTCTTTCTTTCAAAAGCTGAAAAAGTTACCTTAACTTCCCCACATCTGGTTCCTCCATGCTAAACGTTCACATAATACTATTTTTCAGTAAACTTTGTAAAATAATATGATTTGTTAGGCTTCTAAGACATAAATACTTAAGTTTTGGGAATTCTCTGTTGGCTAACAGGTCAAATGTTGAATTGAGAAAATAAGATGATTCTAATTAAAAGGCATGGTTTTAATGAGCTAGTCTGACCATCCTCTTTTAAGCACTTTGGTTTATCCATCTTGTGCTCATAAACATCCCTCAATTCTGTCCACCCAGAATGAAAAATTCTCCATATGTTCTTTGTGTAGATATATAATGAAACCTCATATTTATTTTTTTTTTATAATTTTATTTTTTATAAACATATATATATATATATATTTTTCCCCCAGGGGTACAGGTCTGTGAATCTCCACGTTTACAAACTTCACAGCACTCACCATAGCACATACCCTACCCAATGTCCATAACCCCCCCCAACCCCCCTCTGCCCAGCAACCCTCAGTTTGTTTTGTGAGATTAAGAGTCACTTATGGTTTGTCTCCCTCCCAATCCCAACTTGTTTCATTTACTCTTCTCCTACCACATTAACCCCCCATGTTGCATCTCCTCTCCCTCATATCAGGGAGATCATATGATAGTTGTCTTTCTCCGATTGACTTATTTCGCTAAGCATGATACCCTCTAGTTCCATCCATGTTGTCGCAAATGGCAAGATTTCATTTCTTTTGATGGCTGCATAGTATTCCATTGTATATATATACCACATCTTCTTTATCCATTCATCTGTTGATGGACATCTAGGTTCTTTCCATAGTTTGGCTATTGTAGACATTGCTGCTATAAACATTCGGGTGCACGTGCCCCTTCGGATCACTACGTTTGTATCTTTAGGGTAAATACCCAGCAGTGCAATTGCTGGGTCATAGGGTAGTTCTATTTTCAACATTTTGAGGAACCTCCATGCTGTTTTCCAGAGTGGTTGCACCAGCTTGCATTCCCACCAACAATGTAGGAGGGTTCCCCTCTCTCCGCATCCTCGCCAGCATCTGTCATTTCCGGACTTGTTAATTTTAGCCATTCTGACTGGTGTGAGGTGATATCTCATTGTGGTTTTGATTTGTATTTCCCTGATGCCGAGTGATATGGAGCACTTTTTCATGTGTCTGTTGGCCATCTGGATGTCTTCTTTGCAGAAATGTCTGTTCATGTCTTCTGCCCATTTCTTGATGGGATTATTTGTTCTTTGGGTGTTAAGTTTGCTAAGTTCTTTATAGATTCTGGACACTAGCCCTTTATCTGATATGTCGTTTGCAAATATCTTCTCCCATTCTGTCAGTTGTCTTTTGGTTTTGTTAACTGTTTCCTTTGCTGTGCAAAAGCTTTTGATCTTGATAAAATCCCAATAGTTCATTTTTGCCCTTGCTTCCCTTGCCTTTGGCGATGTTCCTAGGAAGATGTTGCTGCGGCTGAGGTCGAAGAGGCTGCTGCCTGTGTTCTCCTCAAGGATGTTGATGGATTCCTTTCTCACATTGAGGTCCTTCATCCATTTTGAGTCTATTTTCGTGTGTGGTGTAAGGAAATGATCCAATTTCATTTTTCTGCATGTGGCTGTCCAATTTTCCCAACACCATTTATTGAAGAGGCTGTCTTTTTTCCATTGGACATTCTTTCCTGCTTTGTCGAAGATTAGTTGACCATAGAGTTGAGGGTCTATTTCTGGGCTCTCTATTCTGTTCCATTGATCTATGTGTCTGTTTTTGTGCCAGTACCATGCTGTCTTGATGATGACAGCTTTGTAATAGAGCTTGAAGTCCGGAATTGTGATGCCACCAACTCTGGCTTTCTTTTTCAATATTCCTTTGGCTATTCGCGGTCTTTTCTGGTTCCATATAAATTTTAGGATTATTTGTTCCATTTCTTTGAAAAAAATGGACGGTACTTTGATAGGAATTGCATTAAATGTGTAGATTGCTTTAGGTAGCATAGACATTTTCACAATATTTATTCTTCCAATCCAGGAGCATGGAACATTTTTCCATTTCTTTGTGTCTTCCTCAATTTCTTTCATGAGTACTTTATAGTTTTCTGTGTATAGATTCTTAGTCTCTTTGGTTAGGTTTATTCCTAGGTATCTTATAGTTTTGGGTGCAA